>NC_088295.1:24146099-24746099 GCF_032854445.1 Liolophura sinensis
TAAAAACAAGGCATTTAAGAATTACTGGTATCTTGTCTGATAGAGCAGTTCGTAAAATTGCATTATAATGTTCGGCATTCAAGAATACCTATAGCTTGTATGATTAAGCAATTTGTAAAACTGCATAATGTCCAAGTCCTGTGATACGTTCAAATATTGACCTTTAAACCAAAATTAAGTACAATTGCTGACACTGATCTTGTGATTAAATCAACAAGAAAGGCTAAAATTATTATACTGTCACATCTATGAATGTTATCGTATGCATTTTTTTTTTTTTTTTTTTTTTTTTTTTTGATTGGTGTTTTACGCCGTACTCAAGAATATTCACTTATACGACGGCGGTCAGCATTATGGTGGGTCGAAACCGGGCAGAGCCCGGGGGAAACCCACGACCATCCGCAGGTTGCTGCCAGACCTTCCCACGTACGGCCGGAGAGGAAGGCAGCATGAGCTGGTCTTGAACTCACAGCGACCGCATTGGTGAGAGGCTTCTGGGTCATTACGCTGCGCTAGCGCGCTAACCGACTGAGCCACGGAGGCCCCGCATGCATTTTTAAGGAGTAGTAAATCACTGTGGTGGTAAAGGACACTATGAGGAGTTTGTGTGCGAATTTACCACACAGGTCTTTAAAATGCACTATATGTGGTCGCTACAATCCTATCATTGGCCAAAAAATTAAACCAAACTGGACGCTGCCACTCCCACCGCAAAAATATGCCGGTGGGGGGGGGAGAGGGTAAATTTGGGGTAATATTCTTGAAAAGCACATACTTTGGCCGTCTTTGGGGATTGTCTTGTACTGTTTACACGTCCAAATGTAAAAAAGTTTGGCAACCCTCATTTCAAAGGATCTTTACATGCTATACATTATAGAATCCTGTTCCTATACACTAAATACACGAGTAAAAGACAGATTACCATTATCGCCATTCTCAAGAATTTTTCACTGACATAATGTGTAGAATAAATTGGAATTCCCAGGATAAACCATCAACCTTTAACACGTAAATGATAAATTTGTCACTGCCATGTTTGACAATCAGATTTGCATGCCACCATGGTGAAAGACGAAGACAAGTGTTTGTCAAAATAATGTAAGACTGTGCGTATAACACTATGTAATGAGTGCTGCCAACCACCTTAATGACAGTTAACTTACACACGTTGAAGGTGGTTGTGTCTAAAAAAGGAAAGAAAGTGTTTGGCATACATATTACAGCACAAAACCACTGATCAACTATGACAGCATAGTCTGCAAAACTGCAAAGATCGCCGTTTCATGGCCAATTCTGGAGGTCAGCCATGTGCCTGCCAGAAGTGGGGTGGGAGGAGAGTACACAGGAGATAAAGCTACAGGTTCCCCATGTAACCCCCAACCCTACCGCGTCTATCTCTCCTCCCCTCTTAAACACACCAACAATACTTTGACAGTCATGAGACTCTAGATGTTCTAGGTTATGTGGGAAATCTGCTGGAATATCTCTCTCCAGTCTGTTGCAAGAATAGTTTTAACAGCAAGGTGTATTAAAGACACTGAATTTGTCTTGTGTGGTGATGAATGGATTGTCAAAAGTGAACCTTTCACCCAGACATACTGGCTATCCGTTTGCAATTTATGCTCTGATTTCTAGATAAGATTATTGTCTTTGGTCAAACAGACAAACAGATGAGAGTATAAACCCTTTGTATAACAAACACACTCTCTTACCATAACATGTACAACTTCCTGAATGTACATCAACAAAATATATTTCTCATTTCTAAATTGCTTGTTTCTAACCCCACTTTCAACACATTTGGTTTGGTAACTTTTGTTTTAATAACAATACCTTATCTAAAGCCAACTGTACCTATATGTACAGTACTGTATGCTGTTGTTTCAATGTTGAGGACCAGACTGCAAGTGTCACAAGGAGAACTCTGAAATCTGCAATATATAACTTGGGGGCAATGGGGCATACCCCAGCCCACTGTATAATCTAACCCACTCTATGCAATAAGAAAACCTAGAAACACACATTAAAAGAATTTAAGTCACATAGAAATACCCATACAACAATAAAAAGTTCATGTGACATTCACGTGTCTACATGTGGACTGGAGCAATGATCCTTAGCCAGTTCCTGTTTCACCATTCTGACCTTGCTATGTATCTACCTTTAGCTCTTTCTTTTTGGTTATTGCTTTTTTGAAAAGCAAGAAAAAACACCACTTGATTACCATCCTGCTTGTGTAGTGAGAACAACACCTGGCATACAAGTACATGTATCATCCTTGCAATCAGTTATATGTAACAGCTAAAAAAATACAAAAAAAAACAGCTATGATAAAATAAAAAAAATGAAACATGTAGATATTAATAATTTTGCAGCATGGAAATTGCAATTATATTCTTCTAGTCACAGCAGGTGTGTGATAATACTTACAAAAATTTCACATAGGTTGGCCCATTTTCTGGGTGGTCGGTCACAAGGCCAAGCCATTTATCAGCAGCAAACATTTTTTTCCTGAGCCAATCAAGTCACATTAACCATCTGAAATGTCACTCATGTTGGATGCATTTCTTATAACCCAAAACCAAAGATTTGTTCTCAAAATCAACAAAAAGCTAAACCACCAAGACATGAATCTCAACCATCACCTAAAACTATTACTTTCTTTCTACTGCATGAAAATTCAGCCTACTTATTGTATGTTACTTAAAAAGAGCGCCACAAAAATGTGATATGGTGATTCCAAAAATGCCAAAGCCTTACATACAGCATCTAATCTCCTTGTTCTGAAAACAGCTCGCGAAATCAACTGAACAGAACTCAATCTTCACAACATGCATCTATCCCTATATCTCCTTAATATATACCACTGCCAGTACTTTACTCTTTGCTTTGAGCAAATATCTTTTTTGAAGAAGGGCTCTAATGCACCCTTCCTTGATTTTCAATGTTACAAAGAGAAAACAGTAGAAGTGGCTCTGCAAAAAACTGATTCTTTGTAAAATATCACAATTCATATAAACTAGAAAAAATCATAACTACATGTATTTAGCAGTGAATGGTTTGCCCATGAGAAAAAGTCTGAAAAAATGGTTATTATGCTAACAATGCCAAGACCAAATGACACAATTCATGTACACTGCATGTGGAGACAACATATATAGATATCTGCTCACCAGGCAGATTGCTGTCTTTACAATGTAGTTTTCGCATCAGTATGTTCCTTTCTTTACCCGATAATGAGGCTTCTTCCACTTTGGGATCTATTTCGCACCAAAGAGAGGGGTGGAAAATTCTGGTACACAGAGAACCACTCAGGCACACTTCATCACCCTCAGCCCACAGCCTTGTCAATGGTGTTCATTAGAGGCATACTGAGAAAAAACAAACACTGCCCTGTGGTCCACAGAAACACACTTGAAAACCAAACATAAGCCTGAGAGCACATTAAAGTTTGACCCATACAAGAAATAGTGAAGAAAGCTCTGATGGTATCAATGAATCTTTCTCCATGTACTAAATATATCCACATTTTTATGTGTACCAACTTTCTGGTTTCCACCTCAATCAAGTTTGACTTTGACTTCAAAAGAGGAAATGATTCTCACATTCACAGTCTGCGGGTACCTTGTTCGCTCACTGGTATGTCCTTTGTACTGATTCTAATAATAATGTTATTTATAACATCTCCAGTGGAGACGTTGAACTAAGAACAATTCATATATATATATATATATATATACACATACTGTAAAGTACTTATTTTTTTTTTTGGATATACTCCAAAAATATGTTTGTGGGAATTGATTTTCACATATTTATTCAAGGGAATTATGAAAACAATCCTAAAACAGTTTAATTATCCTTATTAATATGGCAAAAATTACTCAAGCCAGTCAAACAGGTGCTATCAAGGTTGCCTTTAATTCCCCTTTGTTTCTGGCAGTGTCCCTTATTCTCATAATCTGGATCAGAGATTATACCAATGGGTAATGATTATCACTATATACAGAGATCACTTTCACATCTATTATGAGCAATATTAAAAATGTCATTACTTTTCGCTCCTTTTAATCAACTGCAAAGTGACCTCTCACTTCTTGAGCAGTTCAATGCAAAACATATGAATTCACCTGCCCCAGTCAATCATTCTGTATCAAGTAACACCATTAGTTCTGGATTGTTTTCAGTTTTAATTGTCATCTGCAGCCAGTCAGAAACTGATAACATTGTTGTAGCTGTCAGGCTGCCATTGTGTTGTTGTACACAGTTAACAATTTGTTCACAAAGTTCACTCATTGGTCCACAAGAGATACACAGCTATGGGGGTGTATCAAAGCGACAGTCATTGAAAGCCAGCACATGTTGGAATCTTCTTTTCTTTCACTTTGCCGGCATATCGAAAATTGATAAAACTTAAGACAAACGAACTCCAACTTTGTTTCATATAACTAGAGTTTGTATATTATTTAAAGTCTAAGTAGATGTAGCTGATAATTCAATGCTTGAATTCAGCGAAAATTAAGTACTTCACTGTACATAATATCTTGATCATGACAATTTCATTCAAGTATGTTCTGGAACATTGTATGAAGACCAAAGTCTGTAGCAACAGACGCTGTGAGAAGGTGAAGCTATACCCCTGCATACTGTTTCTTGGCACTCCCTAGCCCCTGGATGTTGGTATGTAAGCCATGATGAGAATGTGGCCAACATGACAAGTTACTGAGTAAGTATTAACCAAGAGAAAGCTGAAGCAGCTGTCCATCTGGCTGACCAGGTCATAAGGTTATGCTGATATTGGAAGATAACTGACTATAGATCTTCTAGATCTTCTGTAACATCATCTTTACAAATTCCAATCAGCTTCGAGATGACCTGCAGTGTAATACATAACATTTACATGACGATACAGTACATGACATTTAACCATCACGCTACAGTCACCAATTTGAATCAACAGATTGCCAAAATGCATTCACTAAAAGGAATGAATGCATAGGATTTAAAACCATGCTGTGATGTGAATGTGTTAGAAAAAGGAAACATCAGCCATAACCCTTGACAGAAGAATGGGAACATTCAAATCAAAACAAAAGGGAAACATGACATTAGCCAAACTAGCTACAAAAATTAAGATTAGATACAATGTTATAATCTTATCTGTTACCTAAGAAAACATCCTTTAAATATTGAATTTGAAACAAATAAATACTGAATGCTGTCAAGTAAGTGAAATATGAAGCCAACCTAGGGTTTACTCTATTCCCCCGTTGCACACAGAACAGCACTAGGTCCGTGGCCTTCTACACAGGGTTTGCCTAGAGAGCTGAGAAAGGATATGGGCCATTCAAAGGAAATGGCTGTCACTGAGATCTGTTAAAGACATGGCCAACTGTATAATACAAATGTATATATAATAAAAAAAACTAAACTTCTACAGTTTCTTTGTTTCATTTCAATCTGTACATGTACTATTGTTGTTGCGGGAAGCATACATGTATGTCAGATGTCAGCAATCTTCCCGGTTCGATTCCACATTAACGATGTACCACTTTGAATTGTGGCAACAACTGACTTGGAATGCAGACATTTCATCTGCGGTGTTACCAATGTGTCAAGACTGTACAGTGGGATAGAATTAGCAGGTTAAGACCAAATGTACTGTCTGTCAGTGTATTCACGGTTTGCACCTGCATGTTGTAAGGTTCTTTCAAACTCTTTCTTCTGAAGCAGTATAGTGGCTGGTGTAACTTCCAAGAGATACATAAGTGAAGAGATACATAACCATGTGCTTACAAATGGTGGTTGCCAAAGCTGCTATGCCTATGATGTGCCAGTTACATCTAAGTAAATTGTGACATCATGGTATGTGTATTCAGTGTCCATGGACAACAATGTCAGAATTATTTCATGATGAAAGGAAGCATGCTTTTGTAAACCAAAACATGCTCCAGGTTTATAGGGCTTGGAAAAGTACAGATCTGTATTCTGAAAAGCTTCATGTAAGTCTGGAAGAGCAAAAGAGATGTCAAATTTACATAACACTAAGGTAAAACACTGAGGGAAAACCCGCATACTTGGTCACCTCAACGTTTCACTGTCTGATTAGACAACATGTATTGTGTAAGGAGCAAAGTAAATGGGTCATGTAGAGAGTTAACATGTAGATGCAGATGTACAAACTGTGTCTGGTTAACTTCCATGTACATTCCAATCACCTGTTTTGACATGCATGTTTAGGTAGCAATGCCAAAGTCTTTCCTTATTTCAAGGCACAGGAAGAGAGATAAACAAAAACATGTTTTCACTAAGTTTGTCTGAGAATGTGGTGATGTTAGAGGTTGTGTTACTATTTCTGGGATGCTATCAGATTCAGGTCTTCTGTTTGTTTCTGTTTAATGACTGAAATGTTCAGTAAGGAATATACTTTCTTAGAACAGTTGAAACATTTTTTGACAACCCTGACATTTCAATATACGACATTACCTTAAACAATTTTTGTGTAATAGTTTGATCATTTTGTACCGTACATATCTTTCTACCTTTTTTTATGGCTGAAAATTCACAAGCAGATGGCAGGGTTTGTTTTGAGGAGTTAGCTTAGCTCCTTGTTTAGTATATAATTACTACAGTCCAGTGCAGATGCCCTGAGTGTGGAGGTTCCCCTTACTCCAATCCAGCCAGACCAACTCAGGTAAACAACTCTCTACACCTCATAACACTACCTCCATCCTGCACAAAGGTCAAAACAGCTCACAGATATTTGATTTGTCAAGTGATACTGCTATAGCCTGTTGAATACAACATTCCATATGTTTTTTCTTTCAGCACTACCTAAACCCTTGTCTAAGAACACCATTGTTATAGGGATGCGCAATCTGTTTTCAAACAGCACATGAATACGAAATGACAAAGCTGGGCAATAGCTGTGCACCAGATGAACATACTGGTCTGTTTCTATACTGCTTCTCTGCCCCTCTTCACAGTTTTCACAGTCTTACATATAAAAAATATTTATAGCAGTAGTTCATACAATCGGCTAAAACACAAAACTTAGTCTTAATGTATTATACCACTGTAAATAACCTGCATACTTCACTGCCATTTCACATAAAGGGGCATAACTCTTGCAGTTCTGTATGATGAGAGGAGACCAGATTTTTCAATTGTTTTCATTCAACCCTATGTTCTTCCTGGTACTAAATACCCCAGGCACAAAAGCACATTTGCACTTCCCTCTTCTTACTTTGAACTATAGAAATTATTTTTAATGATCTCAAGGAAGTGTAATATCTTGAATAAATGACTTGTGAATTAGGAAACATGTGAGGGTTCAAATGTACCAATCCCAAATACAATGGCATGTATACGTATTGATACAAGTACATCAAAAAATAAGCACACCATTTATGCCGAGAAGACATTTCTGACAACAAAAAAAAAAAAAAAAAAAAAGAGGAGCAATTATCTCTGTCTCCTTTCAGGGTAAGTGTATAATTTACAAAGACATGACAAACACTTGTAGTCAATATGTATGCCAACTGTGTTTAATACATGTCCAAGTGTCTTGCAAAAGAAAAGAAACATTGTGTACGCATAGGTCTTACAGTAAGCTGTTACATATACCATGGTTTCCTACTGATGCTTCATCATCACTCCCATCATGAAAGCACTTACAAAGCAAAAACTAAAACTGCAATTCCTCCACACTACCAGAGGATACACATTATTTCATCAAAGTTTAAACATTATGCACATGTGTACTTGCTCAGTGCATGATCATACTACTGTTGTCTCTTTGAGACTGATCTATTTGCACCTAACACACATGCCTTGATACTGTATGTACAGTGCACATGATATGCTCAAATGATATACAGCAGTCTCTTACACCATACATGTATATGCAATTAAATATAATTTAGATGTTTATCTACTTGGTTTCTACTGGTTTGCTCTTTAGATCATTTTAATTCTGGATAACCACCAAAGATTTATTTTATTTATTTATTTAGTTTACAGGTGTTTTACACCATATTCAAGAATAGTGAAAACTTATCTAGATGTGTGTGCAACTACTAATAGTACAATTATATGCACTTCTGAATACACTGTTAGAAGATAAATGTGCCAAAAGAAGAGACAATACTAATAAGCATACACCATGGCTTGTAGTTCTAGCACACTGACATGGTTTTCAGTTATCAAAATGCTGGGGGCTATTTATTTTCTTTCCCCAAATGAAGACCATAATAATAGGTAGATTGGTGCCAAGGCCGAGCATAAGATAACTGTTCTGCAAAAGTCATCCCAGAATACCACAGTGTCAGTGCACACATTTAACACCCTGAAGATGAAAGGCAAGCTAAGCTTAACACTGTCACTTTTGGTAATAGCAGTCATTGGTAAGGAAACATGAAGGTAAGTAATGAGCCAACAGTCATTAAACTGTACATGCCTCTATAGAGGTAACCGTCACTAATAGTTCCAGAAACACAGCAGAAAGTAAGAAGAGAGGTCACAGCCTTGGTTTGTCTGGTGTTAAGACAATTCCATTATGGCATGTGCATGTACCATTACACTTCTTTACCAGCAGAAACAAATAGGCCAAGAACATTCTCAAGGACATGAACAGAACAGAACTGCGTAACATAAATGCACTGTACACACATGTAAATGCTATGGGGCAAATAAATAAATAAATAAATAAATTTTACATGAAGTTAACTATAAGTTTTAACTACTCCACATTACCATTAAGAGCTAAGAGTCATGTTGTTATTTACACTTCCTTCTTCATGATACACGCACACACACGCCCACACACACTTCCTTCTTCATGATGCACACACACACACGAACACACACACTTCCTTCTTCATGATGCATACACACATGCATACACACTATTTTGGAACAGTATGAGATAAAAAAGAGACTTTATTTTCAATTCATACTGTACCAGGACAAAAAGAATAGGAATGTCACTACTAATTATGGAAAGGTAATGCGATCCACTTTGTATTGACATTTTTCTTCCCTTTCTGCTTCTTTGTTCTCTTTTTTTTCTGCCCTGAATATGGGCACTCTCTCTCCAGGTTTCAACAAATCCAATTTCTGGCCACATTCCTTTATTCTTCATATTTTTCTGACATATTTTCATACTTTACTTCGCACTGCAGGAGCTGTCCACATTATTTGAGAAAGTCACTACATGTAGTTCATTCTGTTCAGCTTTATTAAATAACTACTTTGAGTCCAGTTTTTGTCTGGGACTGAAGTGTTTCAGTCTATCAGCCCCAGCTAACTAATGTCTTGTACATGTACATCTGAGCCTTTGAGGAAGCACCAGGTTAAAGACATAACAAAAAATTCCTTTTTCTGCAAACCTGAAAATAGGTGCCTGACATTTATAACATCTCACTCCCCTCATGGAAAGGTTGTAAAACCCATATTGTCCACAATGTTACACAATATTACAACATGATTTACACTTGGGTCAAGTAACCTTAGTCCATTGTTATTAACAATGACAATATGGGTCTTCTTCAAAACCGTGTTTTCAAACATGTCAGACATCTATTTTCAGGCTTGCAGAGTCTGATATGATAGAACTTCGACAAGGTACCAAGACTAATGATGAATACCTGATATTAAGTACAAGAGCAGCACAAACAATCTAAAGATGAATTCTTTTCTGTAAAATGTCAAGAGTGGAAGAAATCACCTGAGGTTGTGAGTACAGTAAATCTTTTTCAACTACTAAGGCACTTTTTTCAGTCGAATTTATACATTTAATTAATAATAAGGCCAAAATGCTTTGTTTGTGTCATTAAAGCTGCAAGCTTCATAAAACTGTACAAATTATTTCTCTACACCCCATAGTGCTCTCAGAATGTTTCAAAATATTTGTTACAGAGGCAGTTAAGAAGACTGAAAATTAGGGTTCCTAAAAAAAAAAAAATAAAAAAAAATAACCATCATACTTGATCATGACATGGAGACTGATTTGTCAGTGATCAGTGGTCTCTTGCATATCTACCAGTTGTCAATGGACCAATTTAAATTTAATGCACATTTTTAAAAACAATAAAAGAGAGTTCTTATGGTGTAAATTGAGGAGTGTGGAGTCACTCAGTAAAGGGAGACAACTAATAGCCCAATAATACTGAAGCATGAAAGCAAAAACAAGCAAAAAATGACTTACCGGCAGCTGAGGGGGTAGCAGACAGGCCTACAAAATAGAACACATGATGTTTAGCATTTCATAAATATGATACGATGAGACAGCCCATTACAAGTACATGTGCATCCCTTAAGCATGCTTAATACACAACTATAACTGAACATGGGCACCACTACAACTATACCTGAACACAGGCACCAGTACAACTATAACTGAACATGGGCACCAAAACAACTATAACTGAACACAGGCACCAAAACAACTATAACTGAACACAGGCACCAGTACAACTATAACTGAACATGGGCACCAAAACAACTATAACTGAACATGGGCACCACTACAACTATACCTGAACATAGGCACCAGTACAACTATAACTGAACATGGGCACCAAAACAACTATAACTGAACATGGGCACCAGAACAACCATAACTGAACATGGGCACCAGTACAACTACACCTGAACATGGCCACCAGAACAACCATAACTGAACATGGGCACCAGAACAACCATATCTGAACATGGGCACCAGTACAACTATAACTGAACATGGGCACCACAACAACCATACCTGAACATGGGCACCAGTACAACTATACCTGAACATGGGCACCAGAAGAACCATAACTGAACATGGGCACCAGAACAACCATACCTGAACATGGGCACCAGTACAACTATAACTGAACATGGGCACCACAACAACCATACCTGAACATGGGCACCAGTACAACTATACCGGAACATGGGCACCAGAACAACCATAACTGAACATGGGCACCAGAACAACCATACCTGAACATGGGCACCACTACAACTATACCTGAACATGGGCACCAGAACAACCATAACTGAACATGGGCACCAGAACAACCATATCTGAACATGGGCACCAGTACAACTATAACTGAACATGGGCACAACAACAACCATACCTGAACATGGGCACCAGAACAACCATACCTGAACATGGGCACCAGAACAACCATACCTGAACATGGGCACCAGTACAACTATACCTGAACATGGGCACCAGTACAACTATAACTGAACATGGGCACCAGTATAACTATAACTGAACATGGGCACCAGTACAACTATACCTGAACATGGACACCAGAATAACCATATCTGAACATGGGCACCAGTACAACTATAACTGAACATGGGCACCAGAACAACCATATCTAAACATGGCCACCAGAACAACTATAACTGAACATGGGCACCAGAACAACCATATCTGAACATGGGCACCAGTACAACTATACCTGAACATGGGCACCAGTACAACTATTACTATCTACATGTAGCATATCACACCAACCCAAGATGTAAATGCAGAGACGCAGGGTGGACAAACATATTGTATCAAGTGGGATTATTATCTCTCCATCTCAATCTTTCTGACAGGTGTACAACATTAAATCTGCAGGTGAACAATATGCGCCCCACAACAGCAATCCTATACTCTCTGAGTCAGCTGAAATGATTAAGCCAGCAGAGGCCAATTTCGCATCAGTAGAGTAAATTTCACTGTCGCTTATTTATCTCAGTCCTGGGTCAAAATGATCAGATTTCTGTCATCCTGTAATCATCATGCAGTGCCACAACCATCCTAAGATAAATATATTGCTGTAGCTGGAAGTCTAAACATAGTCTCAACAATATTTTAATAACATAAGAATATAAAAACATAACCTACAAACATCAACATGATTTTGTGCTGAACAAGGAAAGTCTGGTTCGCCATGTTAGCAGCTCTCCATCTCTTTTTGCAGTAATTAGCAAAGTCAAAACTGATACATGAATTACCTCTATAAAGTACCAGAGCATACCTGTACCACCACACTATTGAATTAGTTGTTTTCCTTTCATTTACTTTTATTCACCATCAACCTAACCACTGTATCTGAATTGATGTGGCAGTCAAGAATATAATTTCACTTTGTGGGATGGCATGGTGATATCTGGTGAACACCGGAAGGGCACAGACATGAACACTGATAAAACAGTAGATACATGTAGTTCCAGCTTGCATTACGCGACATGTATAACTGTTATCATGTGGCTCTTCATTACTGTCATATCCAAATAATAACCTTTTTTTTTTGGTTGTTGTCAAAGCAAACTCACACAAATCAAAGTCAAACTTTCCTGCTTCCTTTCAGGATCCCACATAAAGATTTTAAACTTTACCAACATGTAACCTAACAACACTGAATGGTAAAAGAATGCCATCATTTTTCTCCCCAGTTTCGCATCGATCGCAGAATCAAGCTTTTCAGTCCAGAAATCGGATGATTTGCCACAATTGCTATACCTGACTAATGTCAATTTCCTGTGACTAAAAAATTATTTTCATTATAATTAAAGGTCAGGGGTCGAAGTAACACCTGTCTACCTGTGGACGATGGCAATTTTTATTGGCGACAAGTCACAAAAAAATTCACCTGTCGCAGCGACAGGTAAGCCCAATAATTTCTACGGCAATATCCATGTAATTCTAAGTTTGTGAGATGTGTATATTTACTTTGTGTTCCCATAATCAAAATGTTGATCAACCAGCTTGCCAACGAGCCTATTGTATTTACGCTTTCAACTCCGAGACAAACCATACTTTCAACGTTGAATAACGCACTTTGGCTGTCATAGGAACAGCAAAATTAAATCAGTAAAAATGCTTTTTCCAAAACTTTTTCACAAGGCTTCACAGCTATGACGGAATGAACAGTGCCAGTCAACCTGAACTAGAGAACAGTCAATGCAGAGCAATAAATCAATAAAAAATTGAAGTGTTGTGCACAACTCGGGAATCTCTTACCATTGCATTTGTAGTCTGTGTGAGTTAACGGCCACAATCACATAAATTAAATCTTCTTCAGTCCAACGTGAAACACCAGTCAAATCAAATGTGAAGTTAATATTTATTGGCCCCGCCTCTTCCACTGCACAAAAGTGTAGAGCTTAAGGACCACACTGCTAACTTTTCTCGCTGGGGAACTACGCGTGACGTCGCAGGTGTAACGGGTGCAACTGATGACACATGCATAGAAATATAAACGCACACAGACCGGATGCTTTTCCTTGATAGTTTCCCTTGAATGAGAAGCACGTGCGTACACAAGTACAGACACCCGCAAGTAAGTTTTTCGGTTTGATGATTGACTGTGCAGAAGTCCCAACAGAATATTGAATAAAAAGGGAAATTATACTGAAACCAAATTTTCTTGTAAAACGGCAGAGTGATACTGCTTTGCCCAAGTCGCTATGTTGATGGAAAATAATTTCGCCAAACTGAAATTATATATTCGCAAAATGCAACAATCCTTGGCGACTGGTAGCAATAGCACGGATTATAGACTTTCTAAAACTTAGACTGATGGGGCCGATTAGACCTGTAGGTGACAGGAACAAAAAAAATTTACCTGTCTCTGTGATAGGCGGTTTTAAGAAAACATTTCTGCCCCTGAAGGTAAACTATCAAATCCAATTTCATCCACTACCAACAAATACAGCATAGTACATTTTGATACCTTTTAATAACATTTCATTGTAATTTACGAAATCGAATAACCGTCAAATCTTGATTTGCATTGCTATGCCTGGCTCAGATAGGCCTCCCATGCCAGCACAACGCCTGCGAATGAGCTCACGTCTCGCACATTTGTCTGCATGTAATGTGTTAAAGTTTTACATCTAATTCTTCACTTATTTTGGCAGATGTACAGCCTTCGATGTTGAGGACTGCCACTTCTGAACATCCCTTTTGTAAGAATTAGCTAAGGAAATGTGCATTCAGTTCGTTCAGTGTACTACAAATATTCACAGGACTTCAAGCGCAAGAAATTCAGTTAAATATCTGTGGCCTGGATCACTGTGTGTGAGGGGTTCCTATTTCCACAGTCTGGTAGATGTTTCTCTGAATGTGATTAAAGTGACTGATTTCGCACAATGTCGGAAAGCAGAAAGGTTTGAACTTGAGCTCTGCTTCTGTCAAGCAAAGAATATAACCAGTAGGCCTGTTTTGTCCAGCAATAATCTATAAACTCTCAAAGAATGCAAGTTTGGATTTGCAGATATATGTCCACCATACTGATTCTCATCATGTGTCGAACCTGTAAAACTTTTCTGTGGTACACATAGGTGATTGGAAAATCCCAATGATACATGGGCTGTGGCTGTGAGAAGTTTATTTCCATGAAGGCGTGAAATGAGAACTAGGCAAAAGGGCCTTCAAAAACATGTGCAAAGATCGTCAAATCGGAAGCGGCCAACCATAAAAGGCATAGCTGAAATACAACTCAAATGGAGCTTGCAACCTTAAAGATGGCATTCTTATGCAAATTTGCGGATGCGAATAACAATCACCATGACATTTACTTACAACCCATTAGTGGGTTGTAAGTAAAATGATATGCCTCAAACCAAAAGTTTTGAATTCAATCAGATTTACATGTACAAGAACCACATCAATTACTTGTTAATTGCTGAGTGCAAGAGAAGTCAGAAATGAATATTAAAATCTTGATAATGCTAAATAGAACATATTTTCATTTTTCAAAGGGTGGTCTAGATGTAGCTCATGGCTTACTGATAAATCATAACAAGACATGGAAACCCTTATTTTAAAACTTCTCACCATATTAACATTCGTGTTTATTGGACTGGATACAGGTATACTGGATAAAGGCATCAGGGATACATAGACTAGCGTTATACTTCTTTCTCCGTCATGTTCTGATGGCGTAATACAAACTATGCCTTCCAGATGTTACACAATGGGAATGTTGGCAACACTGAGTCAGACCCCAACCTTTCATTTCCAATAAACACGGTCAAACAGAATGAAGGCAGTTTTAATCATCCACAGCCCAAAATATCCACCACCTGTATCCCCTATCCATGCAGCAAACACTCAACACTGTCTAGCCCATATCCCCTATCCATGCAGCAAACACTCAACACTGTCTAGCCCATATCCCCTATCCATGCAGCAAACACTCAACACTGTCTAGCCCATATCCCCTATCCATGCAGCGAACACTCAACACTGTCTAGCCCATATCCCCTATCCATGCAGCAAACACTCAACACTGTCTAGCCCATATCCCCTATCCATGCAGCAAACACTCAACACTGTCTAGCCCATATCCCCTATCCATGCAGCAAACACTCAACACTGTCTAGCCCATACATGTAAGTAATCACTCAAAATGTAAAGGATTCGTTCTAACTTCAGTAAACATGTGTAAAATAAAAGTGAAAGTGAATTCAAGTTTAGAATTGTGCCAACTGGCGCTTTCTTCATGATTCTTCATGTCACATTCAAATTCAAATGACAATGTGATATATACATGTAATTATAATGTATGAGTACTGAATCATCAAAAAAATATGAATAATAAGTTCAATCAATATCATCTCTAGTTTTTTTACTAAAATCAAATGACTGTTCAGTATTACTATGTTTGAATAGGCAATATCTCAAAATACACAAATTTTAACAGAGCTACATATATCTTACTCTTTTACACAAATACATGTATAAATGGTTGAAAAAATTATTCATGTTGATTTCAACAAAGACTTTGAATAGACTGAAAATTCGAAGACTGATACCAATTCCTCCAACAAAAAAGGTGACTAATAATACAGCAAGTACCTTCTAAGTTAGTTTCACACCCAATGGACAGAAAATCAACATGTGCACCACTACAGAAGCAAGCCTACAGATGTCTCCTGCACTTACTCAAATTGGTCTTTATAATCATTATTTAAATACAAAAAATAATAAAAATACAATAAAAACAATAAACAATTTTGGGGCCTCTGTGGCTCAGTTGGTTAGCGCGCTAGCGCAGCGTAATGACCGAGGAGCCTCTCACCAATAAGGTCGCTGTGAGTTCAAGTCCAGCTCATGAGTTGGCCTCTCCGGCCGTAAGTGGGAAGGTCTGCCAGCAACCTGCAGATGGCCGTGGGTTTCCCCCAGGCTTTGCCCAGTTTCCTCCCAACATAATGTTGGCTGCCATCGTATAAGTGAAATATTCTTGAGTATGGCGTAAAACACCAATCAAATAAATAAATAAACAATTTCAAAACTGAATCTAAAGTTCTTAAATACCATTCCAAAAATTACAGGTATATTTACTGTACCAGTACCAGTGCTTTCTTGTAGCACAAACGAATAAATGTGTACTGTCTGTTGTATTATAGAAATGCGGATGGTTTTACATACACTTAAGATTGTGAGTGAGGATCACCACCACAAGCTTGTTTGTTAGAAGGAAATTGTTGACTTGTCAAAATTAAGCATTTCTGTACATACAAATATAGCTGTGAGACAAAAATGGAGTCATCCCTACAATGAAGGCAAAAATGAAAATATTATAGGTTTAATGTTACCTCACCGACCCTTCAAAAAGACCCGAACGAAATTCTTTTTTTTTGTATTTTTACATATTCTAAATTTTTGTATTTTATTTCATTTAATTACTTGTTTTTTACATCATAATACCTGCTGTAACATGATCAAAACAAAAGATGTTTGTTTTAAACTTGCATTATCAAAGAATGCCCAACAGAGCCCCTTTTATTTTGGCATCCACCATTGTGTTAATTCCATTTCACACCTATTAGAGGCCCCCACATGACCCCCTTCTTTTGACAAGGAAAATACTGTTCCTGGGATCCCAAAATTTAAAAAAAGGTCAATCAGGTGTGTGGACAGCTTTTCTCCCCATCAAAACTCTATGCTAGGGAGCATGTTGCTGGGAAAGTATTGATATAATTTCCTAAACAGTCATTGGTATCACCACTGCTAGATGCTTTGGTGGATAGAAAATGTATCTCTTTACTGATACATAGTTGTGAATTGGACACACTGGTAGTTACACTAGAAAGGGCAGGTGCATTTTAGATGCAGGGAAGTTCACATATAAAGACAAAGCTGATATGTCCCATTCTTTAATCTTCATGCAATACAACATGATTTTTGGGCTCTCCTCTTCCTCATGTATAAATGTTTTGAACGGTGTCAAAAGCTGGTCATCTGAGTTGAGGCTCACTTGGATGATTACATTATTCATGCTATTAGACAAGCAGGTACATTGAATGATTTATTGTGGTCAGAATAAATGTTTGATCCTTCACATGAAGAAAGAATCCCCTAAATCTCACAAAGTTTAATTGGAAATTTAGGAAAATGAAAACAGATTTCTCAGTATAGATTTTATTTTACTAGGTCATAAGGTTCCACTTCACTGTCAAAAAGTATCAGCTGGACAGGAATTTTGTTATATTTTCACATGTTCGCCCCCTCTGTACAGGAATTGAAAATATAACTGTGATCAATCATTTGAACAGGATTCTACGATCATTCTTCCTTCTGCACAAAAAAAAAAACAAAAAAAAAAAAAAGCCGACTCACCTATCATTAAAAAGGGCCTGTAACAAACTCCAGTTTGATCTCTTGACAGGTAAATCTGGTAAACCATATAAGAAAACTTCCTGGTTTTATAATATCTGTTACAAACTGGTATGTCTATATACACTGCAGAAGGAAATGTATGGAGAATTTCAAAAAGCTACATGTATATCTAAAAATAGGGTAGAAAAACCTCATAATTGTTTTTTTAATTATGTATCCACTTGAAAATATATTACTGCACTGAACTCACTGTCAAGTTTCAGCTACATGTATTTTCTGAAAACAGAACAGACTTTTTTTATTTTTATGTTATACAAGCTAGAAAGCGATGAATTTATCTGATCAATGATACAATGTTATTAGGACTTAAAATATGAAGTGCAAAACATTATGAATTTCACTGCATATTAAAAACTAACAAACAAAACTGATACTTGAAATCAATTTCATGAATAATTCTGTTTAAAAAAAAGGGCCACCTGATGTTTACCACAACAAATTATTCCACGCAGAAAAAGAATATCTTATATTTATCTTAGAAGCATTGGCGCATGTGCCTAATGATAGCAGTATGTAACTGTGACAAATAAGATAAATGATTGCAGTGAGATGATATAACAGGTTGGTGTGTTGATATAGACACAGGCACACTATTTGCCTTCACAGTCTGTTTATTTCTCTCCACCCTGAAGAACTCTTACAGTCACTGCATTTTGCAAGGAAATGTCAAGAGTGCAAAATCACAGCGAGCCACCTCATTAGACAAACAAAAATAAAATACAATCCCTGAAAAGTGGAGCTTTCTTAGCTAAGATTGTAAAAATAAAGGGGATACGATCCACCTTTTTTTCTGCTGGAAGAATAAACTTTTAGCTGCAGCTTTTGTGAAACTGGATAGGAACTGTAAGCCGCTGCATGTTGATACTGACAGTGTTTAGACAGCAGCTAAAACAGACCAAGAGTGATCTTTAAGACATATAGCCATGATATATTCCCTCAAACAACAACAAAGCCATAAAATAAAACAAAAATCTTTCACACACTGAGGAGATAAAGCTTTGGATGGATGAATCACCAGCTATTTATGCTAAATGAGCCTGGTACTGATGCATGTATCTTGTATGTTGTGAACATTCAAGGCAAAAAAAAAACTGACAAATCAGTCAAACAGTTTAACTGTATGAATGCTCCAGAAGACAATGTGACTCATCATTACTGTTAACTTGGTAACAACACAGATTTGAGAAGCATACCCATACTAAAAAACTGCTGGAAGGCTAACCATATCTGATACAAAAGTAAACAAAACTTGCATGTAGACGAAAAAAAAAAAAAAAAAAAAAATCTAGGCCATTCGGACATTTACATGTTCATGTAGCTTGAATGGCCTGTACCAGCAATTAAACTTCCTCCTTTACAAGTTAAGGAAATTTAATAACAGAAATTTATCCTGCCCTTGTTACAATGCACATGCAATTTGCTCCTGATACAAACTGATAGTGTAAGTACACAGAATTCACACTGGGTGCACTTTATCAAGTCAAAATTATTTGACATCACATTATGATATATCCAAGCAAGTATTATCCTTGCAAACACTAAACATAAAATTCATGTTCACACAATCAAGTTTTTGCTATTAATTTACAATAGCCCAAAATATAATTTGTAGAATATTAGCATGTGTTACCGTCCAAAATCGGAAATATAGCTTGTTAAATTTTTAACTTTAAATCACTTTAACCACTTAAAACATTTACCTTAACAAGAATCTCAATGCAGAAAAGGCACAGGAAGGCACGAATTTTCTAATATGTCTATAGGCAAAAAATACAAGCATGTCCACTGTGTAAATAACTCATTCTGACCGGTGACACACAAGTGATAGTTCCAAAGGCAGTTTATTAGAAACAGGGCCCTGTTAATTAACATACTTTTTTCCTCCCATGTACTGCCTGTAGGGCAGCTCAGGAGTAACACAGCTGCACACTTGGGATCTAAGTTGGCTAAGTCACTGAGGTGACCACTTCTTCATTCAGAGAAATTCTACATGAAAGCAACTGCAAAAACATTACAAGAATTAATTTATAACCCAATCACCCAAGTAATCCTGGCATATATATATATATATATATAAGCATACAAGCCACTGGCATACATGGAGTCACACTGTGATGCATACACTTAATTGCCTGTCAAGGTTTACACGTATATCTGTGCCTATGTCTACATAAAAAGGTTCTGTACAGCCTGTATATCAAAGTTCTGTATAGATGTAAGCCCACCACTGACCAATCTATGGCTAATTCCCCTGGAATTTTACGCAGATAACTTGAGTGCCGTGGTTCTCTCTCGGTGGGCCACTGTCGGTCCTCCCACACACCCACTCAGCTGCCTGCATCCCCATACCAACACCATCTCTCTCACCTTTGGTATATACCCTACCGTATTGTTACATTCTACAACTTAGCACTATACAGATATCTCAGGTATACCTGAAATACTTGCAAATAGACTTCTAACATTTGGCTACTCTATTTGATATGAGGTTGCTGTTGTAGACGTGTAAACGCACAGTTTCCTAGTACATATGTATGTCGCCCAGTACAGTGCACTGATCATAACAGAATTCTAGGCACACAGAAAACCCCTCATAACCCACAGTGTACTCCTTGTTACTCAATTCCAGGTACACTATACACTCTGCACCCATCATACCACAGAATGAAGTACTGTGTACCCCGAATAACACACTATACTCCCCATTACTTAATTCTAGACACAATGCATACTCCACACTGATCATACAGAATGAAGTACATGTAAACAGTGTACCCCGAACAACACACAGCCACTGTACACAATGTACTCCCCATTACTTATTTCCAGGTACAATGTATACTCGACACTGATCATACAGACTGAAGTACATGTGAACAGTGTACCCCCAACAACACACAGCCATTGTACACACCGTACTCCCCATTACTTATTTCCAGGTACAATGTATACTCGACACTGATCATACAGACTGAAGTACATGTGAACAGTGTACCCCCAACAACACACAGCCACTGTACACACTGTACTTCCCCCATTACTTATTTCCAGGTACAATACATACTCCACACTGATCATACAGACTGAAGTACATGTGAACAGTGTACCCCGAACAACACACAGCCACTGTACACACTGTACTCCCCATTACTTATTTCCAGGTACAATGTACACTCGACACTGATCATACAGACTGAAGTACATGTGAACAGTGTACCCCCAACAACACACAGCCACTGTACACACTGTACTCCCCATTACTTATTTCCAGGTACAATGTATACTCCACACTGATCATACAGACTGAAGTACATGTGAACAGTGTACCCCCAACAACACACAGCCACTGTACACACTGTACTTCCCCCATTACTTATTTCCAGGTACAATACATACTCCACACTGATCATACAGACTGAAGTACATGTGAACAGTGTACCCCGAACAACACACAGCCACTGTACACACTGTACTCCCCATTACTTATTTCCAGGTACAATGTACACTCGACACTGATCATACAGACTGAAGTACATGTGAACAGTGTACCCCCAACAACACACAGCCACTGTACACACTGTACTCCCCATTACTTATTTCCAGGTACAATGTATACTCCACACTGATCATACAGAATGAAGTACATGTGAACAGTGTACCCCGAACAACACACAGCCACTGTACACACTGTATTCCCATTATGTATTTCCAGGTACAATGTATACTCCACACTAATCATAAAGAATGAAATACATGTGAATAGTGTACCTCAGACAACACACAGCCACTGTACACAATGTACTCCCCATTACTTATTTCCAGGTACAATGCATACTCCACACTGATCATAAAGAATGAAGTACATGTGAACAGTGTACCCCCAACAACACACAGCCACTGTACACACTGTACTCCCCATTACTTATTTCCAGGTACAATGTATACTCGACACTGATCAAACAGACTGAAGTACATGTAAACAGTGTACCCCCAACAACACACAGCCACTGTACACACCGTACTCCCCATTACTTATTTCCAGGTACAATGTATACTCGACACTGATCATACAGACTGAAGTACATGTGAACAGTGTACCCCCAACAACACACAGCCACTGTACACACTGTACTTCCCCCATTACTTATTTCCAGGTACAATACATATTCCACACTGATCATACAGACTGAAGTACATGTGAACAGTGTACCCCGAACAACACACAGCCACTGTACACACTGTACTCCCCATTACTTATTTCCAGGTACAATGTACACTCGACACTGATCATACAGACTGAAGTACATGTGAACAGTGTACCCCCAACAACACAGCCACTGTACACACTGTACTCCCCATTACTTATTTCCAGGTACAATGTATACTCCACACTGATCATACAGAATGAAGTACATGTGAACAGTGTACCCCGAACAACACACAGCCACTGTACACACTGTATTCCCATTATGTATTTCCAGGTACAATGTATACTCCACACTAATCATAAAGAATGAAATACATGTGAATAGTGTACCCCAGACAACACACAGCCACTGTACACAATGTACTCCCCATTACTTATTTCCAGGTACAATGCATACTCCACACTGATCATAAAGAATGAAGTACATGTGAACAGTGTACCCCCAACAACACACAGCCACTGTACACACTGTACTCCCCATTACTTATTTCCAGGTACAATGTATACTCGACACTGATCAAACAGACTGAAGTACATGTAAACAGTGTACCCCCAACAACACACAGCCACTGTACACACCGTACTCCCCATTACTTATTTCCAGGTACAATGCATACTCCACATTGATCATACAGAATGAAGTACATGTGAACAGTGTACCCCCAACAACACACAGCCACTGTACACACTGTACTAATCAGCATAACCTGTACAACTTGTACACACTTTATAACCTCAGGCATATCATGTACCCTTCAAACATAACACATCCTTAGGGACACATTGTACAAGCTCTGCATAACAATCTTAGGCATATCAAGTACCCTTCACAAATAACACATCCTTAAGGACACACTGTACACACTCCCTATAACAATCTTGGGTATATCAAGTACCCTTCAAACATAACACATCCATAGGTAAACTTTGTACAATCTCTGCATAACAACCTCAGGTATATCAAGTACCCTTCACACATAACACATCCATAGGTACATATTGTACAATCTCTGCATAACAACCTCAGGTATATCAAGTACTCTTCACACATAACACATCCATAGGTACACATTGCAAACACTCTCTAAAACAATCTCGGATATATCAAGTACCCTTCACACATAACACATCCTGAAGGACACAGTAAACAAGCTCTGCATAACAACCTCTGGTATAATGAAGTACCCTTCTCACAAAGCACATCCACAGGTACACAGTGTACAAGCTCTGCACAACAACCTCAGGTATAATGAAGTACCCTTCACACAAAGCACATCCACAGGTACACAGTGTACAAGCTCTGCATAACAACCTCAGGTATCTCTGGTGTACAATTTTCTAGTACACATTAATCTCATTATAATACAATCTCAAGTTAACAGCTTGGTGAACAGAACCTTTCTAATGGTCATCCTTAGCTTTCAAGCGTCCTTATCATATCATATGAAATCAGCTCCTTAGAGTAAGCTTCATAGCACACCTGAGCCTAATGACATCCTAGCACCTGCCCTGGCTAAGCATCATGATTACCCATGCCTCAACATCATCATACATCACAGTAATGTGAGTTCAAGTATATTAGACCATGGCATGGTCTAACAAACATGGCATCATTATTTTGTCCAGGAAAAAAAGCAAAATCTGGCCAGTTTTAAGTTCATATCCACGAAGTGTTTGGCAAGAAATGTTACAAAAGACACACAAATGTGTACGTGTACTGCACGTAAATGTACTGGAGACCATGTTTCCTCTTCTCATAGCCTGTAGCTACATGTACATCTATGTCAGCGTTTTCTATCAGCTTAGTACCAGTATGTCTTCCCAAATGCTGGCTTATATGAGCTTTCATGAACATGCATCCCTCATACATCTCATCTACATCTACTTCTTTTGTTTGTGATGCAATAAGAGCTGAACACAGACCATAATTTACAATTGTACAAGTGACAGTTCAGTTCTTGTCCCTAGGCTTTTAAGTCCATGACTCACTCCATTAATATTCTTTATACTGTCACTCAGGTACCCCAGGATCACAGATAAAAACTGTTGTAGTTTTAAAACCGTTTACTGCATTTGAACTGTGACTTACATTAGGAACTTGCAATTTAATGCTTAGATCTGTCTGAGACTTTCAGGACAAAACAAAAAACTAGTGACTGTAATTCAAGTATTAATTCAAGAATAATACCACCAGGTAAGACATGACAGATATAAACTAGATGTACTTTTACACACAATTATTTGTGTCTTAAATCACTTTTTATTACAGCCGAGGAAAATCATAAACTAAATAAACAATAATGCTGTAGTGAAATGCAGGGCTGAGGAGTGCATCAGTTCTAAAGTTATGTTTGCAGTAATGAAACAGACAACCATGCAACTCTACACTTCAAAAATTTTTTTTAAATTGACACTCAGTGTAAAACAATTTTTTTGGCAATATTTTAGCCTATGTTTTGAGCTGTGGTCAAACCTTCATTTCTTTATGCTCACATAACATGTGTAATAAAGTGACTATGTCTAGAGACTTTATCCCTCTCTATTTTCCCTTAAGGACATGTACATGTGTATCTGGTGAAAACACAATAATTATAAACTATCTTCCTGAAAATTTTGCCAAAGTAATGTACACAATTGACGTCAATCCAACCACAATTGCCTGAGATAATGTCTAGGCTGCTTAAAATAAAGTGACACTGCCACATGAATATTTTCAACTCCGGCAAAATTAAATTTATGGATGATTATGCTATCATATATGCGTCACTTCATAACACCAAAGACTGTTCAGATCTGTCACTGCATAAGTAGATCATATCATTTTTCACTATGGTATGATCAGTTAATTACAGGTAACCTTTATTTCCATTACTAACTTTTGTGACTAGGCTAGCTCTTCAATACATGAATACAAAATACAGAGTAAGTTTGCTGATAAAAACTAGAACCCATGGGTTTAAAGGGATCTGGTTATTGTGCAGTACAATTACAGGATTATAAGCCTTCATCAAATTTCATTAGCCGAAAATTTCACTTTGGTTTATACACCAAAGTACATGTGGGTCTAGTAGAATCCTACGGATACAATTTTGCATTTTTCTTTTGTAATAAAGAATTCTGACTCAGGGATAGAACTGTATTCAAATATCACTTGAGATACACCTGTAACTGAATTTCAGTCAAGCCTATGTTTTTCGTAAAAAAAGAATACAAATGTACTCAAGAGAAATAGTGTAATGGTTTGATGGGTGTGTCCTTTATCCAACACTGGAAACTGCTGAGTTGAGTGAACAGCCGCCAAAGAATTAAGTCAGTGGCCTACATGACCTGGCTTAAGACTGGGGTACATAATTCTAAATGAACATTATTGAAACCAGCCACAAATGACGATTTTGGTTGGAGTGATAGTTTATATTTAGCTTTCTAGGAGAAATTCCATGTATGCTGAACAAAGACACCACATAAAATTTTTCCTCAGTATCATACATGTACTGCAACCATGGTCTTCCATCCCTTCTTTTAATGGTATTTACCCAAATATATTTGCTTGACAAGGTATGAGTCCTGTCTAGTGTACAACTTCCGGCAGGTCGAGGGACGCCTACTGGTGAACACTTGTGCCCGTACTGTATCAATGAATCCCGTTAAACGAAGAACAGAATCGTCCTCAAAAAATATACACGCTTGCTAAAATCGAAAGAAGCTTACTAGTTAAGCCAAACAGATACACTTGTTTATAATGACATATAACCCTACCAAAATTTTTCCCAGCCAAAGACAACTAGTAGCTTTCATCAGCCCTGCCTTACACATAACAAACATAAACATTACACGTAACATCTAAAACTATTTCAGTAAATTGGTGACAATTTTCAAGACCTCAGTAATGCCCCTAGGACTCTTCGCTTTCAGACCCCAAAAAGAAACACAAACTAGTGATATCCCATTTATGGAGGGCATGTATATATATCTACATATAAACAACTTCAGATTCATGCAGTTGTACATAATCTCACAATACTAAATTGGAAAATCCAGATACGAGATAACAGTATCACACAGAATGCATTGAACAATCTTGTATCACAGTATGGTAACATTTAAATGCCCATTAATCCTCCAGCTACATATGATCAAGCATATGCCCAGCTACCACGGAGGCATGTGGTTATTACTACTTCACAGGCCCTAGGTTTACACATGTAGCATGTTTTTCAAAGTCAGCCCACCGGTTCAATGATGAGGTAAGGCTTGAGTCAGCCTGGTCACAATACTTTAATCAGATAGTCTTTGAATGTTCTAGAAAAGTTGGTCAGAAACAGTGGTAAGAGAGGATCCTGGAAGCTTCCAGCTGATTCATGGTAAACCAGGATCCCAAATGCACCACTGCCAAACACCGGACTCTACGGCAGACTGAGTGGTGGCACCACCACTTGTCCTTCACTGACATCAACAACTTTCTCTGTCACCACGTAACACATCAGTGATGAATAACAATGAAGGAAGAAGAAAAAAAAAAAAAAAAGAGCGAGAGAGAGCACGCAGATTTCTCTTCTTCTTCTATAATTTGTACTTTCACAGTACACATCTAATATAGTATACAATAGGCATGTACATGTATACATAAGCTGCATTCAACTTGAACAATCTCACCTCTTACATAGAAGCAGGCAATATGTCCAGGAAAAGATAAAATCGTAATTCTGTTATTTAACTGATTTACTACTATCTGATTTATGAAGATAGTACCATTTTTTGTCATTTAATTTATCGTTTACTATCTAACTGATAAAGACACCATTCAACTGTAGCAAATCATAGCTTTACATATGGTTATCAGTGCATGCTTGTAGTACAACCTTGAACTACCAAAACTACCTTACAAAGTTGCCATTTCATTACTCCTAACATCAATATTTGTTGGCAAAGCATCTCTAATAGCATATGGTTAATTTTCTCATATATCATACGTGTATGTTCTGACAAGTGGATCCAAATAAATGTAATTTAAAAAATTTAATGCTATTTTTTGTGCTCTCCACCACAGCTACCACTTCCTGTCTGCTTTTTTTCAGTACATACTGCATATAAATAAAAGGCAAAACATAAATATATAATTTAAGTAAAAGTCCACTTATAGCATAAAGTAATAAAGTAAATTTGTGCTAACCAGAATTAACACAGAAGTACAGTCCCAAATATCAATGTAGCATGAATGTTTAGGCAGTCCATCATACATTCTGAGTTTCATTGTATACTGAATAAATACACTTGTTAAACACCAACACAACAATAAATACAATACAATTAAAAGTGAAAAAAAAAATGCTTTCTATGGTTATACACACTTCCTGTTAATATACGTGTACATGTAAACTAAATCTCATCATTTAGTTTTTCTAATTAGATTCTTAATGTATTCAGTAAATCTATTAAACGTGTTACAACACTTTAATCAGGATCACACTAGGAAACAGAATCATTCACAAACTTTCATTATCATTACGCATGTAACTGTATGCAGTGTACATCAAGTAATGAGGCTAATATACATTGTACATGTACATCCAGCTCTTTCTCTTAACTTTCACTTACCTGCTACTTCCATCATTTTAACACCTTTCACTAATTAGTTTACTCTGTTACCTCAGTTACACGTATTAATGAAGAATGAAAATGTCCTTTCATAAATCCAATGGAAAACAGCACATCTGTCAACGGTGAAATCACTGGCTGCATTCAGCAAATCTCATTTGCATATTTTTGAACATACTGTACTCCCGGCAATATCAGGAATGTTTACGATGTCAATGATGGGGTTTCGCAAAAGTGTCATCCACGCTCACAATAGTGGTATAGTTTGATGCTGTTTTACACCTAGCTCCTTGCTACAGGTAACCTGTGAGGACAGGTAAGCTTCAGAGGTAAGACAATGGCTGCACAGATAGGTGGTGTGGGCTGAACACTGACAACCTCCCGACAGACCACGGCACATGTGAAGTAAGCACAACACTCAGGTAAAAATAGAGTTCTGCCATGTGCCTTGAGACTGACTGGCAATATGCTGCTGGTTGGTGGGCAGAGAACACAACACATGTCAGTTCTGTCTATCCGCAGCCTGTACTCATCTCACCATTTTGGACTACCAATGACACACGCCATGTCCGCACTGACAAGCTACTGCCAGAGAACAGGTTTTCGTGATATACAGTACTGTAGTTAAAGCCTACATCTACCTGTTCACCTATCTAAATTCTACACTTCTCCTTTACTTTTTCAGGGCTTGGAGGATCTAGGTGGTCAGATAAGGTTTATGAAATATAGATTTATTTATTACAGTGTACTAATGTGATCTTGTGTTCTATTAGAAGTCTGATATTAAAGTGAGGTACAGTACAATGAACACTGACTCAGACACAAATTGCTCAAAAAGACAAATTATGAGATCCTGCCTTAACAATAAGCCCAAGGAGACCAAATCCACTCATCATATCTGCCCCACAGCAGGCAACTAATAACACAGTCTCCACTTTGGGCTAAGCAACAGGGACATGAACATACAAACACCATATTTTCAGCACTATATTTAACCACAAGACGACCCAAGAGAACTAAGATTACGCTGACTGTCTTTTCTGAAACAAAAATAGCTGATAAACTGGCATCTTAAAACTGTCCCTCCATAGTCTCTGAATCCCATGTCAGAACCAAGGACAAGTGAGCAGGCTACATATTTACAAAACTGGAGCCAAAGCTGGTTTGCAGGATTTCACCATATCTAATGTAAAGATACATTTCTCTAGATAGGAGTATAAACACAGACAACCAAAGTCTTTGAAGTAAAACCTTTATACATCTACTAGTACTGTATATATTACCATAAGCTGCTCATGTCATACGTGTACATGTATTATTCAAACTGTACAAATGTTCAATAAGCTGTGTGTGACTAGTAATGCTTTAATCTACATTGACATGAAAATGCATTTGGTGAAGACTGAACTGCATAATTTTCAGGCTCTGGTCATAATATGGTACAAATGTCAAGAGTTACATATACAGGTAGCACACTTCAGATGCTAGTCATGATGCTAAGACCAGGTCTTATCGTTGCTTCTACATGTACTTGTATTAAGGAACATTTATACAAGGTAGAAAACATCTGATCAGAAACAGAATAGATGTCAGCTTGACTTCTAGAGTAAAACATCTTGCAAAGGCAGAAAATTGGAGGAGACAAGGACATGTATTTAAACTCTTTAAAAAATCCCAAATTCCAACTGTCCTAGTGTCTGTTTTTGACAGGTGCCAGGAGTTTCCCCCTTGATCTCTGGATACAACAGCCAGGTTAAGCGTAAAGTCTTTAAGACTAGTTCCTCTGGGTTGATCTGTGTTTGCAATGTCTATTTTACAGGATGTTGACTGGAAAGGATAAGAACAAACACCAAGTATATCCTAGCATAGGAAACAGCAAGCTTACAGATTACACACAACCCTCTCTCATCAACTGTTAGCTTTAACTCCAGGACAGGGGCATGTACAAGGGCGTCATTCTCATGACATCTGCACTGTAACACTCCAAAACTGCAGCCAAGGCATTGGATAATATTGTCATGTGTATTCAAAATTTCCTAAAAATTTACTTCAAAATCATCACAAGACAGGGATGTTATATATATACTGTATATAATTATAAACAGGTTTTGGATCAGTTCATATATAGAATCACCTCAATCACTTTTCATGTTAATGATTTCCAATTAAGTATTAAAGGATGAAGGTAATGATGATGATAATCTATATCAGGATTGCTTGCTTTACTATTACTTGTACAGGATTATAATGCATAATTAATGGCAATTTAATTTCACACCCAAAATATACTAATAATTCTTTCCTGAAGAGTCCCAAACAACATCATAAATAATGCTGCTCATCTGTCTTAATACTGAAATATTAATAAGGGGTGGCACATTAATCACATGCGTGAAATCTGTACCTTTAACATTTTGACCTTTCCTGAATGTGAATAACCAAGAAGGCACTAAGGAAACACCTCATGAAACCACATTAATTACAATATACATGTACAATGTGTGCAAGTATTCATACTGTCCAAAGTTAAAATACTTTTTGTACTTAAATATAACACATCTGGCCTATAGGCAACATTTAGAGTTTACTCAGTTCAACACACTGTCATCATGCATGCAATACTTGAGAACCCTTCCTAAAATGGAATGGTCTCCATTTTGGCCATGTCATCTCTACACTGTATTTGTACCCAGTTCTTAAAGTTATTATGACAGTATTTAACCATCATCTCCCCGGTTCAGCGCTTGGGTAAACATGTCTGCTGAAAGTATGATGGTTCTGGTCCTATTTTCATTGTTGATAGTGGTTTTACTGGTTACATCTGGAGGACACTGTTGATGATTAAGAAATCATACTAACTACAGTTGTGTGACTTCAAGCTTCTCCATTCTGTAGAGGTGCACCTGCATGATCTAGCACATGACATGTTAAAAGATAATGCAAATGTACATGCTTTTATACAACTAAAAACAGATTGTAAACAAGTGACTAAATTTTTGTGATGTGTGGGTTTCTACTCTTCTGCAGCAAACATTCACAGAAGTTTGACCGAGTGGCAAACAGCCACTTGACAATGGAGGAATTTCACAATAACTCCTCTTGCCAACTGAATGAGTTAATTTTGAAATAAATCACACCCACTTACACATTATACCCTTGTTCATACCCTATATATGAAACGAGACCATAAAGTTACATGTATATATAACTGTCTCGTTAATATCAGTAAGGTACACATATATGTAACAGCCTGAGCCATAGTGAACATGTATATGTAAACTGCTAATGTAGAGTCTATCTGTACGTGCAGATCTGGTGGGATACTCTGTTATCCTGATGAACAACTCTGTCAGAGCACAAAAGTGTGTGATGTGATGATAATTAGCCAATCATGTCACCATATAATGACAAATACAAACAGCATGTCAGACCCCTTGTCGCTGAAACTGTATTCACATAAAAATACCACATCGTTACATAGGAGGTATAAAAGTTTGTGGCCTTGTTACAACACTAGCACTAAAGCACATTTCAAAAAACCTGCATGTACAAATAACAATGTGACCTTTTTTTTTCTTTCTTCAAATAACCTACCCTTTAAACATTACATTTATGACAAGGAAATCCTCCTCAATGGCTAACTGTTCACTGCCTTGTTTTACATGTATCTGGAACAAATTGTCAACAAGCTGACTACATCTGCAGACAAGTGAAGCAGCTCAATGAGTTTACAAGTCTGGGAAGATTCACTGCTTTTTGGAGGCCTTGGTGACAAATACCCTCGTCGCTTATGAGGCAATTGCTGCATCCCAACATTTGTTGAGGGCAACTCAAGTATATATGTACACATCACGTGCAGGAGAGTTCATCAGTAATTTGCTAAAGGCCAAAGGCCTTCCCGGACATGCTTGAGCACTCTCGTATCCTAATACTATATAAACTGACTGTCATCGTATAAATGGAAAATTCCTGAGTATAGCATTAAACAAGAATGAACTAACTAACTAAATAAATAAATCTGACGACTACCTTTATTCACCCAAAGAGAGCATAAAGCTAGGAACATTCACTTATCCTTTTCATGATGTTGTAGTTACAGAGAAAGACCATAAACAAGACTCACAATGTACATGTACCATCCCACCAACACCACCTAAAAATATTAATACCAAAATGCATGATAAAAGAGAAAATAATTTATAACTCAAAAACTAAAACTTAAAATCTCAAATGAACACTTTCACATGTAGCATGAAATGTTGCCATGACATGAACAGAAAATGGAAAGATAATTAATGTAAATTATTTAATAGAGAAGTAAATATCAGAAACATTTATAGCTGACAAAAAATAACATGAAGAATGATAAGAGACCAGGTCATTGGTTGTCGGAGCAAGAAACTGACAAGTTTACAGGAGCACCCAAGAGAGCAAGTAGGGGGCCAGTGACACTGATTCTTCATGAGCATCAACTGTGTCAGAGAACAAGCTGAGATAACATACATGATAGGCACTTTGAGGCTAAACATGTGATTATCTTCCGTATAAATCAGCAGGTACATATACATGAACAGTACATGTTGACCCAGAGATGAACTGTCGTTATTGGGAAGAAAACTTGAACTGCAGGGCATGTCTGCCTCACTCCTGAGGCTCATCACTCACACAGCTATATATACCCTCAGTGACATGCTAATTGCCAACCAATAGCAACCACAACACAGTACCAAGGCCAGCTGGGTCTTTGGGCTTTGAAACACTTGTGCACATCACAAATAATGACAACAGCATTGTTCATTTGCTGCATTACCAGGCAAAGCATGCTAGTATTAGTACGCAAACTCAAAAACTTCTACCTTTAGACAAGACAATACTTCCCTACTAACTTCCCAATACCAAATGTTTAAGAGATCTGTATGGACAAGGAGGCAATAGATACATGAACATGTTTTACCTTTAGTCTTATTTAATATTTCTAGCTAAATCTGACCAAATAAATCATTTATACCCAACCAGCAGGGACAAAACAGTACATGTGCACCAATACATTATTTGCACAGATTTATACAAGGACAGGATAACACTGTACATGCGTGTCTGTGAAGATGTAGACATGGTGAGGATAACACTGTACACGTGTGTCTGTGAAGATGTAGACATGGTGAGGATAAAACTGTACATGCGTGTCTGTGAAGATGTAGACATGGTGAGGACAACACTGTACATATGTGTCTGTGAAGATGTAGACATAGTAAGGATAACAATGTACATGTGTGTCTGTGAAGATGTAGACATGGTAAAGATAACACTGTACATGTGTGTCTGTGAAGATGTAGACATGGTGAGGACAACACCGTACATGTGTGTCTGTGAAGATGTAGACATGGTGAGGACAACACCGTACATGGGTGTCTGTGACGATGTAGACATGGTGAGGATAACACTGTACATGTGTGTCTGTGAAGATGTAGACATGGTGAGGACAAAACTGTAGTACATGTGTGTCTGTGAAGATGTAGAGTGAGTGAGTGCTTAGGGTTTAACATCGTACTCAACAATTTTTCAGTCATATGACGACGAGTGAAGATGTAGACATAGTAAGGATAACACTGTACATGTGTGTCTGTGAAGATGTAGACATGGTGAAGAAAACATTGTACATGTGTGTCTGTGAAGATGTAGACATGGTGAGGACAATACTGTACATGTGTGTCTGTGAAGATGTAGACATGGTGAGGACAACATCGTACATGGGTGTCTGTGAAGATGTAGACATGGTGAGGATAACACTGTACAAGGGTGTCTGTGAAGACGTAGACATGGTGAGGATAACACTGTACATGTGTGTCTGTGAAGATGTAGACATGGTGAGGATAACACTGTACATGCGTGTCTGTGAAGATGTAGACATGGTGAGGACAACACTGTAGTACATGTGTGTCTGTGAAGATGTAGACATAGTAAGGATAACAATGTACATGTGTGTCTGTGAAGATGTAGACATGGTAAAGATAACACTGTACATGTGTGTCTGTGAAGATGTAGACATGGTGAGGACAACACCGTACATGTGTGTCTGTGAAGATGTAGACATGGTGAGGACAACACCGTACATGGGTGTCTGTGACGATGTAGACATGGTGAGGATAACACTGTACATGTGTGTCTGTGAAGATGTAGACATGGTGAGGACAACACTGTAGTACATGTGTGTCTGTGAAGATGTAGACATAGTAAGGATAACACTGTACATGTGTGTCTGTGAAGATGTAGACATGGTGAAGAAAACACTGTACATGTGTGTTTGTGAAGATGTAGACATGGTGAGGACAATACTGTACATGTGTGTCTGTGAAGATGTAGACATGGTGAGGACAACACCGTACATGGGTGTCTGTGAAGATGTAGACATGGTGAGGATAACACTGTACATGCGTGTCTGTGAAGATGTCGACATGGTGAGGATAACGCTGTACATGTGTCTGTGAAGATGTAGACAAGGTGAGGATAACACTGTACATGCCTGTCTGTGAAGATGTAGACATGGTGAGGATAACACTGTACACGCATCTGTGAAGATGTAGACATGGTGAGGATAACACTGTACATGTGTGTCTGTGAAGATGTAGGCATGGCGGGGATAACAGCAACCTGTAAAGGGAAATGTTGTGTTTTCTAGGTGGCATGAGTCATAAGATGGATGGTTGAAGACCCTTTAGTGTATGGATAACTTTTTCTAGTCCACAAAATTGTCTGAGTGATTCTATTATTACAACATGCTTATTTGAAAATATGTTGAGGAAACAGCTTTGAACAAGGATAAGGTCAAGTAAAATTCATTTTCTGTTTCTCAGGCACTTTTTCTCATGCTGAAATGATATCCTTAAAGACATCTTCTTAAGCAAAGCTGTTTATGATTAATAAAATGTGAAATACTTTTTTATTTCACTTTTGCTCTGATGGCAATGGTTACTGAAGGAATTTATCTGCCAAAAACATCTACAATTTCACCTACTGTAGGAGACGGACAGAACACAATTCTCCTGAAACCCGGCAGTAAATCAAGACACAAGCTCATTTGTGACCAGGAAGGACTTACCATGTATCTGGTCATCTTAAAACTTTCTTAGTGTAAAAGATGCCAAAACTGTTCAGTGTCGATCCTGATAAGGGTATGCTAACAACAGCAGCACGCTAAACAGGGAAAGTGTCTTGAACACCTCTTCAAGTAGCCTAGTATGTCCTGGCTATCAATGGGGCAAGCCAGGGGCCGCAGCATATGTCCCTTCCGGATATGTCTTACTTTCGAAACTTTATTTTTGCAGTACATCCAGGTCATGTTCAAATCTCTGCAGGCTGAGTGAAGCTTCACGTAGATTGCAAGCTAATATTGTCCTTAGCCACACGAATGTGGCTCAACTGATCTAATGATGCACTCACGTGCTTAGCAGACAGCGCCATACTAGTATCACACAAGATGTTCAACAGATGACTATCGGCAGCAGAACATTAAGTTTTAACAATGTTATTTTGTCCTAATCTGCATAAACTGGTTTCTGACACAAGACGTAAAGCCAACACGCGTGGTCCCTACTCCAATATGTATGACAAAATTAAACTATTTCAGCGCACAAGTTGCCTCAGCTTCGATGGGGTTGGTCACCATTTTTCGCTGCCGTACTCGCCATCATGTGACCTGGGGATTCCCGCTGTCAGCTATAAATACATGTAGCTTGGGTGTCACACGGATGCATATTCATGTCACCACAACTGCAAAGGCTATCAAATAAATTACTTAGAATATCCCTTAGTTCTTTTGATTTATTGAGTCATTGCAAACAACCTCTTTCCAAATATCACCTTGCGGTGACAAAATGACAGCCGCAATTAACACAGTTTACACTCGACATCTGGCTCATCTGACGCTTCTCTGGTACTGTGTGTGACCCTTGGCCAATGGTCAGGGAAGCCCAGTAAAAACCACATCATGCAAAAACTGGGGTTTCATGATGTCACATGACATAAAATTGATTATTGCGTGAAATTTAGTCCAAACTTGGCGGAAGTATCCCGAAGCAAAGACGTTTCTTCAAAACATCAAGGATTAACTCTACCGAGCCGCTGATCAGAATATAAAAGTGAAGCTACAGCTGTATGCAGACGTGATTTATCTGTTCATCAATGCATAAATCTACAAGGTCAGGATTTAAGGCTCCTGTTAAGGTAGCGCATTGCATCTCGGATCATTGCAGGAGTGTGTGAAGCTGACTTAGCAGCTCAGTACGATAGTACACTGTTAAATCTGCTGTTGGCCTCACTTGTGGAGCTAATATTGTCCTAAGACAAAATGAAACTTAAACATCACCTTCAGAGTTCAATATCATCAAAACAACAACTCCAACTCAGCTGCCTCCAAATATAAATATTTGATAAATCAACCTGACTCTCTTTGGACCATGTCCTAGATCCGGTTGTACTACTGCTTCAAGGCTTTTGTGGAGCTGTGTTATGTTCATGGGGCAATGCCATTATACCATGCTAGCTGATGCACATATCCCTATGAGGTGGGCAAAAGGGCCCTTGACAAAGATGATGCTTGTCATGGTGCTAACTCTGGCTGGATCTCTCCCCCACTGGAGGCAGACATATAGTAAATTACGGCACCAGATCATGTCAAACATACAGCCATTCAAAACGTCACGTCCTAACGGCTCTTGGTTCACAGATTCCGATATGGCAATCTATGTAATATTTGCCCTAATTACACTGAAGACCCTTATTCTATATGTTTGGTTACATCTGAAGAAGACCTGCTGAAACGTGTAAAACGCTCCTAGTGATTGGTGTTAACCATCCTCATGTTTCCTCAATGGGAGACACCTAGTACCACCCCAAGTGATTGTGTGAAAGACCACCACCACCATACAGGGTGAGAAACAGAAAACCATTTTTTCACAGCCTAATATTTTGATTTTTGAAATCAAAAAGTTGCCTAGTCCAGGTGAAAACTGCATTCAAAGTTATTCATTAAAAGTTTTTAATGACAGGCCATGGGTATTCTATTATTCTGATGTTCTGTTCTGATGTTCTATTATTCTGATGTAAAATGAAACATCAATGACCTTTACAATTTTCATAACATACACTTACCCTATTTCCCACAAAGCATCAAGTGATACTGTCTGTTACGAACAAATTTCTAATTACTCTTGCTCTTCTCACACTGTTCAGGTTTTCAATAATGCATAGAGAGGATCTGCATGTCACTGACGTGAAAAGTTTGTGTAAACATGTCTTTCCATCACGAAAGATGCAATATATAGTATGTCATATTTATACATGTTCAAAAGATAGCACTGTGACTGCTAAATATCATAAAACAACAGCTATGCATACTTCCAAATTGTAACCATATTTTCCCCAAAAAAGCAACAAAACAATTTCCAAATTTTATACAGAAATGATATGTATGAATATGTTTTGACTGTCGACAAAATGTAAATATCAAACTATCTTGGAGTCGAAATAGAGAGAATGTTAATGAGGATAATGTTACAGACAGTGACCCACATTCTACAAAAGAACACCATGTTCCTATTTTATTTGATATGCTCTACATCTTAATACAGCATTATGTTGTGCATCCTAACATGTCATAATAATAATTTTGTGCTGACGACAAGTTAAGGGGAGGCTATTATGCTAAAGAGTTTTTCCATGGTTTGTTGTCTCCCCTTCCGGGAACGTGTAACAACAGGTGCAGATATTTAGTATTATACATAGTAAGTTCCACACAGAGAAAAAATGAAACTTGCATTTCAAAAACAACAACGCAACTGTTACCCAGGGGGGTAACCAGAAATGTGAAAGAGGGTATCCATACATCCCTTTGTGAGGCCATTTAGATATAGCAGGGCGTCCAGATTTCATTCTCTTCTATATCTCACATGTTAAGAATGCTGAAAACCGGGTGTCCACATGGCACCAATTTTGTAATTCACACCTCCACTTGGATAAAAAATATGTCACAAAAAATGAACAACATAAAAGAGGTGCAGCAAATCCATGTCAACAGAAATTAAAACAAAATTATACTCACACAAAAACCAATGTCCAAAATCAACTGATTACCCAAATCTGTCAAACCTTGAAAAAATGAACAAAAAAAACAAACAAAAAATTGTAAATATAAATACATGTAAGATAAATATGTTGAGACACAATATATATATATATATACACTCCATATACTTTGTGCACTGCTGTGCATAGCAAAGTGTATGTTGATTCTTACAGTGAAAAAAAAATTAATAAATTAAAATTGTCTTAAAAGTATCACTATTTCACAAGCACGTGTACACATACAACTCACTCACCAATCATGTTAAGAAAAGCAAGGTAAGTTTCAATTATCAATCTAGGTTAAAGTGCACATTCTAACATTTCTTAAAAATCCTGTTTACTAAGTAACATTTTCCCAATTAATATGTAAAATGTACAGTTTGTTGTGTCTGCATGTAGAATTCCTCTCCAGCCTTTATCCAAATCATCAGCTAACAGGAAAAATCTATGAAAGTTATAATATTAACAAGGTACTCCCTCTGACACCTTTCACAGGAAAGCGTCAGCATCAAATTGGTTTTATTAAACAGCTACTATATGTATGTTTCCTGAATGGACGACGACATGTTTTGATTGACAATCACAAAGGCATTTGATCAAACTGCTATGATGATTAAATCACAGAAAATAAGAAACACAACTGCACGAAACACTGTACATTAATAGAAATTCTTGTTTTGTTCTTCAAAATCCATGCATAGTCATGAGTTGTGATGTTACAACACTGGAGTGACCTCCATTTAGTTGACATCATCACATTGTCATGACACAACTAGTTGAATCTGTTTCAAATATTCAAAATGCATAAGGTACTGTAACAAGAGTTATAAATTTCTCTAAAAACAACAACTGAAGACTAATCAAGAGCAAAGATTGCACTATCAAGATGCATAGTTGCTGTTGTGTACATAATCCAAAAAGCTCTTGTTCATTTACCATCCAAATCTTATCAAAGAATATTTTTAGGTGTTAAATTTATACAGACACAGACAAAGTAAAAAAATAAAGTTGGCTGGGGATTTACCATATGAAACTCCAGCTCACTTTTGAAATTGAACTTGATATTAAGAAAAGGTGATGAAAAGTGCCTAAACATTCAGACATTTAATACTGCCAAGGGACATCTATAATTCTCAAAAAAGTTTATTTACTTATTTGTTTCATTGGTGTTTTACAGAACAAAAAAAACAAATTTATACAAAATGTTATGAAGTTATATATTATGAAAATATAAACCCTTACACAAAATAATATACATAACATATCAGCATACCAGATGACTGGCAGTGTAGGGTAGCTATTTATTTATAAGCCTCAGATTGTCTTACATGTACTTTAATAAGAGTACTTTTATCAAATGACAGAAAATACTTAAAATTCATATGCTGTTGACATGTATCCAGTCACCTGAGTTTCATATTTTTCCCAAAACTAATGGCATTATCCAAGTATACACATAAAGTATATATCAGCCACACAGAATCAAAGTTCCTTCACGTGATGGGGGCCTGGGTGGGGGGTATGGCATTTGAACCTTTGGTGTCAAAGATTAATCAGGTTTCAAATTAAGGAAGCATTAAATCATACATGTCGTGTATCTGCATGAACATGACCATGTTGCAATGGGATAATAAGTTGTCTGCTTTTCTTGTAAGATACATGTACATGTTACATTTTCAAACCCTACTGAACAAAGACAACTTAACTGTAAAACTGTAAATGTAAAACTTAACTGTCAGACCTACATGCATACATGACACAGTGTTGGAGCCATCGTGGAAAAACGGGAAAGTGGAAGCAATCAGGTCATGTGACCTCGTCCTAAACTTTTAGTGTTTAGTACGTGTTGCTCGTCTTTTCTTAACAATATAAAATCAGAGCTGAAACACTTCTATACCTACGTGCGAGAAGTTGCCAAACTTTGAAATACATAGGTCTGTATGAATTATATCGCGCGTAAAAATGCAAATGAAAGCAAAAATCTAACGGTCAAGAATTCATTACGAGTCCCACTCCTAGTGCCCAACCCACACTAACTCAGGGCCACGCGATGGGACATGGTCAGAACATACAATATGGCCTTCGCCCCCTCAAGCAATAATAGATCAGTGCATAAATAGGCAACCTTTGGCTTTAAACTGTCCACATGTCTAAGCCTTCCTCAGATACAGACCTGAAACAGAATGCGGAAATCAAGTCGATTTTGACATCGAGCAACTGCCTGTAAATAGAGCAGCCATGGCAAGTCCCCGGATGTACATCTAGCAGTGCGTTGACGTCATTTGGCGCAAGTTTCCTGAAATCTCCACGTTCAGCGATCTTTCGTGTAATCCTAGTTTTATACATACATGTACTGAAAGAAAACGAATGATGGAAGAAGAAGGCTCGGGTTACCTTCCATCTGGGGATTTCACAATATTTATTGTTTTCTGAGTGGATATTTATCTACCTATTGCTGTAAATCATGTCTGGTACGCTTTAAGAGCATGATACCGCAAAATACCAGCAGGTTTGCCTTGTGCTTCTTGCTTTATGCGTCAGTACAGAGATCGTGGTGTAAGAAATGTATGTCATGTATCTGTCAATAGGTGGCGTCTAGTCAACTGCGTGGATTCACTTCCGCCTGCCAGACCTCCAGACGAGACAAGTGTGATCTACATGCAATAGACGAGAAAGATGCACTTGTCAGGGGATTCCGGAGTATTTTGACAAAACTCGCTGTTGTGCAGAACATGGTAAGATGTTACACGCTGCTAATGCTTTCACGCTGCTTCAACCGTAAGCACTGTACAATATTTCAGGAATATTTAGGCCGACAGGCCCCCCTCCCGTCCTCTACATTTGTAGGCTTCAGCTCAGTTCGATTCCCTACCTCTTTTTAATTTCATCACTTGATCCCATGGCATTTGACCCTGATTCTTTACATCCTATATACGAATGCACACATACAATCACGTGAGGGTTTAATTTCGTTTATAAAATTTCTTCAACATTTTCCTTTTCAAATCACTGAAATTGAATTTTAAGCCTGAAACACAAAAATGATCATAAATGTACATGAATGCAAAGATAGACACCAGATCGAATGTAAGCCTTTATTTTGGTTTTAGTACAGAGTGAATCTAAAACTGCCTGTAATAAGAGCATATTATGTTGAGCCCATATGCCAGACCCGAAGCCTCCTGTGAAAGTCATTGTGGAAGTTTGTCCATTCATGTTATTATATATTAATTACTGTTTCTTTTAAATGTAGATCAGCTACAAACAGAATTTTTCATTTATTCTTTACTGAAGCAAATATTATTTAAAATTTCTGCAAAAGTCCAGCTTTTTATTTAAATGTTAGTACCTTTCTGAGATCAGTTCGTTTGGAATAAAAGTGACGGGCATGATTTCCATACTTCAGCTGGAGAAGAACTTTTTCTCTCTGGGAAGTATGCTCCGATAGAAACCTCAAATTCAGAGTATATTTTGCTGAAATTTTCATCTACCTTAGTTAACCATGACCTGGCCTATATGTACCAGTATGGCTTGATGTCATATTACTAGTCATGCTAGAATAGCATTTTATCTTCTTGTAGATTCCACTGCATGATCTGTGTTGACAGATCAGTTATTAAGTTGTCAGATTTCTTTCTACTGTCTTCTGTTTGTCATTATTAACAAATGTTCACTCTGATTTTATTTTTTTCTTGGCTACAGTCTGTGCTAAAGGGAGTTAACTCTCCCTCAATACAGACACCCCCATCTCCTACTACCAAAGACATGGCTGTCTCTGGCGAACCAGACAAACTTGTGAGGAAAAGCTCAACCAAAAGGACACCCAATGACTTTATTTTTGGCAAAGTTATTGGTGAAGGATCATATTCCACGGTAAACAATTGTAGTGTATACATCATGGTGGCCACAAGTTGTTGGTATTGTACCACACTCATAGGAGGATTAGCAGGCAACTCATGAATACCAATTTTGGAATGTATAATTATACATGACAGTTTCAGTGTAGGTCGGGGCCTCCATTGCCAACATGTTGAGGGGGTTAGCACACCAATGCGGTGCAATGACCCAGGTGCATCCCACCAATGCAGTCGCTGCGAGTTCAAGTCCAGCTCAAGCCGGCTTCCTCTCCGGTCGTACGTGCAAAAGTTTGCCAGCAGTCTGCAGATGGTCGGCCGGATTTCCTCGTACCATAATGCTGACTGCTGTCGTATTAGTGAAATATGCTTGAGTACTGCGTAAAATACCATTGAAATAAATAAATAAAATCAAAGCAGGTCCGAAGATCATTATCAAGTGAAAATCAGGTCTACATCAAATTTTCCTCTGGATTATTCATTGTATTACAAGTCCACCAAATTTACATTACATTGATAAAACTTATGGCAAATCCTGTTCAGTTAGTTTCAACCTTGTCTTTCCCTTGTATTGATATTTAAAGCTCTTATGTCATTAAAAAAAGGGATACAGTTTTAGTTACACAACATTGTTAAAAGAGGCTGTAAATCAACAGTGGCCTCAAAATTTATGTTAAAATGGTGTGCAGTAGGTCTATTTTACAAGTGATAATGCAAACTCATTTTTGTTTCCTTTTTCTTCAGGTGTATTTGTCGAAAGAGCTCAGCACTGGAAAGGAATTTGCTAGTAAGTGATTCCAGGATTTTTTTCACCAACCAAACTGCAATCTCATTTGTTTATTAGTAAGTAAGACCTGAAATGCCCCACATGTCCCACTGTCTAAATGAATGCAGTAATGAAGTTGAAATAGTTGCCCAAATTTCTCAGGTCAGATTGAGATATCTAAGTAAACTGAATGAACCAATCCTTGAGTTAATTTAAAAGCAAATGTACTTGCAGTAAATTTAAATGCAGTTTTAATCTACTGAGACACAATTAAAAAAGCAACTATTTTCTTTTCCAGTCAAGGTTTTAGAAAAGCGGCATATTATTCGAGAGAGAAAACAGCAATATGTGATGAGAGAAAGAGATGTCTTTAACAAAATTGGTGCTCATCCATTCTTCATTCAGATGTATTATACCTTCCAAGATCCAGACAGACTTTGTATCCTTGCTAACAAGATGACGTTACCAATTTTGATTCACTTACTTCTGTTATTAAATTCTTAGAATGAAAGATAATATTTACATGATATATGAAAGTCACAAGAAAGAACTTCAACCACTGTCCAGTTAGTCATTATTTTCTCCAGCGAAAAAGCATTTGACACATTGGATTCTATGGTGGTCGTTTCCGACCATATTATGACCGTTAACATCACATCTGGTGTTTGTTAATATACATTGACAGACTGCTGGATTTTTACGTTCAAAGTGCATATGTATACAAGTTACAAATGCATAAAAGCATTTTACATGGTTGCAGAAATTCAGACAGAAAAAATGAAAAAAAAAAAATGATTTTCCTGGACAGTGTTACCTTGTCTTTCACCTGATATACAATGCACTGTAGGATTTTTTGCTTTTAGTTCGAGTTAAGTTGCATCTTTTTGTAAAGTTGTGTGATGAAGGGGATTTAAATTTAAAGTAGATCCCCAGTGCTGGGCCTTTTAAACTGCAGATAATTGATTTGATGTCTTCTGAATCGATTCTGATCGTGTAAATGGAAAGAAAACGGAATAAAAACTGCAGAATATGGTGATCAAAGGTCGGGAAGTCTACTTCAGTACGATCGAACCACCGTTGAGGTTGTGATGTCTCAGTGGTACAGGCATCTGAGGCTTCTCTATGCGTACAACACAGACAACAGAAAATACGGACCAGATGTCACCGAAAACACTTCTTGATTACGGGGGACTCGATCATAGTCGTATGGGATTTGCTAATTCATCCATACCTTCTAAAAGATAAGGCAGAAGCACAAGCCTTGTAATATACCCTCAAAATAGCCAAAAGAAAAAGATGATATGTCCGGATTTTCATTCCTGGAATGCAGAAGTTGTTTAGCAACTTGTTTGTTTGAAACGGAAGGCTGTGACACAAACTCTAGGGAGCCACTAGTCTTTGCCCTACAACGGCCACAGGGCTACAGGTCAGCGCTCTGACTCAGTTCACACCTTTTCGGTGATACTTTTTTAAAAGATGAAAGATTAGCTTTCACAGATGTTGAGTGACGGACTGTCCTCATCACTTCAACTCACGATCTGTTCGCCTGACTGCATGAATCCTTGTGTGGCAGCCAGATCGCTTGACTTGGTTGTGAAAATGTATGGTTTGTGGACTGCGAAATTGTGCAAAATTTTTCAGAGGTACAATCATAATTCTATGGCTGTCCAGTTTGGGTCAGACGGGAGCACATTTGCATCATCTATGGTGGCCTGTATCACTCGCTAGCTGTTCATCCTTTTCTAATACTCCTATAGCTTATTTATTGTTAAACTGTTTTACTTATATGGAAAAGCACACAGTGCGTAGGTTTAATGCTTGGATTTGGCAGTGCATTGTAGGGCTTTTCAATACATAATTCTGACAGGTCTTAGTGGCGTGACATCAGCCTGCTAGGGCTCAGCGGTCAACAAGATAAGCAGAGAGTCCAACTTTAATGGGCTGTTTGAACAGGATTAATTAACATACTATTTTTTTAAGAACTAACCTAGCATAATTATTGTGTCCAGGGAACATTTAGTGTGAAAATAAGGATGTTGGGGATGTTCTTTAAGAACTTCAATTTGCACCCCTGAATTGTCTTCTGAAAACAACAGCCAAAGCATTATGAAAAATTAACTTTTCAATGCGTGAAACTAAAGAAAATGGTACCTCGTGTAGAGTCATGCAGTTCACTGGTTGTATGTTGACAATAAAACTTATTTTCTAAGCAACAAAATGCTGGAAAAAAATTACATCGGATGTTGTGAGTTGTAGAAATGGTGATAGATCGTTGATAAATCCCACGTTCTTGTAGCGCAGGTTGCTGTATTTTATAAGGGGTTTCAGTTGTAGTTTAAGTTTCATAAAAACGGTTAAAAATGAACAACAATTGAATGTAAACTAGACGTGTACGTATATATCCTGGGATTAGTGAATCAGTTTATGATAAGAGATGGCACAAGATTATAAATGTACTTACATGTTTATCCTTCTCCAGACAAAGTGAATCCAAATTTGTTGTGTCATTCATCTGTCCATAAAAGACTGGCAGTAATGTCACAAAATTATTTAAGTAGCTCTTCAGTTTTTTTGCAAAGGTGATTTATGAAAATCTCCAACTTTATCATCAAAATCAGTTTTTGATTTTGAGTTAAAATTGAGTTCAAAACTTCTTAACATGTGTCTAGACTTTGTGCTGACGTATGCCAGACGGGGAGAGTTATTGGATTACCTGCACAAGTTGTCGTCCTTTGATGAGAACTGTACACGGTTTTACTCTGCAGAGCTGGTGGTGGCTATAGAGTACCTCCACAGTCTGGGTATTATACACAGGTACTTCTGTTTTCTGTCATCATGTGAAGCAGGATGTACATGTCGCTCACTGATAAGGTGCGCACCTCCAGACCATTGGGTCCAGGAGTTGCCGGTTCAATTCTAGCTTATGCACAGGAAATTTTCCTTGCTCTTTGTCCACAGTAAACAGGTAGTGGAGCACATGGGGCCATTTCCATAGTATTGCATTCATTGAAAACCATTTGTCTTCCACCTCTGTGGCACGCATGGTTTCCTCAACTTTTAAAACTGACAGCTATGATATAAGCGAAAAATTTCTCAGTGTGACACTAAAATATAATCACATATATAAAAAAGTAAACTTGCCATCTTTCATTTCAAATTATGAATAATTAAGGAATAGATATTTAATTGCATCCAAATTGATCTGACATTTATATATGCACTCTGTATCATTGACTAACAAGTGGTCTTCAGAAAAAGTTAGACTGCACAAACAATGCTCAGTTTGAATATGTCATGTGTTACACACCCTGAATAGCAAGAGCCTTAACCATGAGCTGCGCTCAAAAAAATGGCAGCATATTCCATTTGTACTATTAAAATAGAGTGTTAAGACTCAAAAAAATGGCAGCATTTTTCCATTTGTACTATCAAAATAGAGTGTTAAGACTCAAAAAATGACAGCATTTTTCCATTTGTATTATTAAAATAGAGTGTTAAGACGAAGTGTGTACTTCAATTACCGTTTCTCAATTTAGAGGAGAGCATTCTCTTACATTTGATCTTTTGTTGGAATTGTTGGAAAGAAAGCACATTTTATTATTTGTTTTTCAGAGATCTGAAACCAGAAAACATTCTCTTAAATGATGAAATGCACATTCAAATAACAGACTTTGGATCAGCAAAGATGATCAAGACAGACGTGGATAATACAGGTTATTGTTAAACTAACATTGTACATTTACAAATTAACTTTAAAGGTATCAAATTATATGACGTATTTCAAATGTGTAGCTTCTGCTGTTTACCATGGGACGTGTGCAGCAAGGTCAAAATTGATTTGGAAAAAAAGTTTATTTTATCCACTTTCAGTTCCATTTAAGCTTACTTGTAATGTTCACCTTAATTTTTTTTTGGAACCTAGTAATTTGAATATGCTTTTGATTATGTATATTATAAACCATTTGAAACAGTTATGATAAGTGGTCTGGTTTCCAGATAAACCTGAAACTGGGAGAAAGAAGTCATTTGTTGGAACAGCTCAATATGTGTCACCTGAAATCCTGACAAGTAAAGATCCTCATTGTAGGTTAGTACTGGTGTTTACATGAACTTTGTCATTGTTACCTGTCTTAAGGGAAACAAAACCTACCTGAATGATGTCATTAATGTAACCTCCTCACGTGACATGTACATATAGTCAGTATGATCAACCATGATCAAGAAAAACCATGTTTCCTCTCGGTGTGTTTAATTCTTTCAGTTTCAGTACTTTTTGATAGCATTGACAAATTCTTTCACCTGTTTTTCAGTTGTGATCTGTTGCTCTTGGCCAGAATCAGTCTCTAAGACCAGAAATTGTTGTTAAACGTACCCTTTTCAGAAATGCTCAAAGGTTCTGTAAAGATTACAACATTTGAATGTCACTTTGTGAGTACTGGCTGTTGGTCAAGTGACATCAAGTTTGTTTGTAGATATTTTTTTTTTGTCAGAAAGACTATCAATGAAATGTCTTCATAGACCTGATCTGTGAAAATATTATCTAAATAACAGAAGTTGATACAAACTCTTCTCCACAACCTCATAAGCCCAAAACCAGGTCTTGTTGGCATTCACTTGATTGCTCTGTTGAGACTGTAATTTCCTCTTAATGTCAGCAATAGTTCTGCTTTTTTCCTCATGGGAGAGAAATTCCCAAGATCATAAAGAATAAAGACCAGGTGTAAGTGCTTGGTGTAAATATGTTAATTAAATGAAGTTTTGAATTTTGGTGTTGATGTATCAGTGTGAAGAATTATTCTGTTTTTTTTTTGTTTTTTTTTTTTTTTTCTACCTTTTTTGAAATACAGTACTGATTTGTGGGCATTGGGGTGCATCATTTACCAACTTTTATCGGGGTTACCTCCCTTTAGAGGAGGGTGAGTATATACTACTCTTATTTAACTGTATGTTTTCAAGTTTTAAAGTTTGCATTGTCTTTATATTTGGTAAAAAGTTGTATTAACATTCTTGTATCTGAGTTTAAGAAGATACTTTTTTTGTGAATCCCTGAAGTTGCAAGTGTAGTAACATGAAAGGGTGTATTGATCTTTTGTTCAATATTTCTGGGCTGGTTTGAGATATCTTTTTTTTTTCTGTAACATTTTTCCATTCTGAAGAAATTAATGACTAATTTTGGTATGTCTTGTTGAACTATGCATTAAACTAGTTTAGTATTATGAATTTACTTGTATTGTCTTTGTTGAAGGCATGAGTATCAAATATTCCAGAAGATTACAAAGCTTGAGTATGAGTTTCCTGAGGGATTTGGCGATACAGCTCGTGATTTAGTGGAAAAACTATTGGTAAGATTTTGGTGTGATGGATGTAAAAACAGGAGAAGTTGTCATTTACTGTTATAACTTTGTACTTTATATTTTATTTCTGTTGATGGCCCAAAACATGGTGGTTCACAGAATTTGTATTTCCTTGTCAGCAATTAAGGTATGATCTCAAATGTATGGATCAAAGGACTGTCAGCAACCCGGGGGAAAGGGGAGGTTAATTTCTCCCAGCCTTTCCATGATGACTTCCACCATAATGTTAGCCGCTGTCATATAAATGAAGTAAAGAAATCAAAAGAGTAGAGCTAAGTAGTACATGTGCAATATTTAAAGTAGAACCCCAATGCTGGGCCTTCCACACTGCATATAAATAGTTTAATGTCCCCTGAATCCATTTCAATCATTTAACACATTGAAAAGGGAAGAAAAATGGTAGAATTTGATTATCAAATGTCAGAAAATCTTCCCCATTTCGATTGACCCAGCCTTGACCTTTTGATGCCACAGTGGTACATCCGTTGACAGGTATGCAGGCTGCTCTGTGTGTACAACACAGACAACAGTAGACAATCGCTATACTTACTCCATGTCCAGGACACTGCAAATTTGCTTACATGGCCTAAAAATGCCAGATATTGAGAAAATATAGACCAGATATCTCATCGTAAACGGGCTTTTATTATGGAGGACTCGATCGATGGTAGTCGTATATGTATGAGTCTTGCTAATTCCACCATTCCTATATAAAAAGAAAAGGCCGAAGGACGAGGTTTATATTTTCATTTCCAGAATCGCGAAGTTGTTTAGTTACTTGCTTGTTTCGAACTGTAGGGAGCTGCTAACCTTTGCCCTACAATGTCCAGGAGGCTACCGTGTGGCCCTCCTGTTCACCCTGCACGCAGCGGGTGCGTGACACCTCACAACATGCCGTACCTTGATGCCCGTAATGGGACAAAGTTTAAATTGGCGTTTGGATGTCTTACCAATCACTGTTTCCATTCACTATAATTCAAGCCTTATTTATTTTTGCTGGTGATACTTTTTAAAATCAAACATAAAAAAATTACCTTGATTGTTACTTTCATGAGTGTTGAGCGACAGACTTTTCAAGTTCATCACTATGACTCACAATCTGCAGGCCTGACAGCGTGGATTCTCATGTCCCAGCCTGGTATCACTCGACTTGGCTATAAAAATTTATGGACTTTAAAAAAACTGTGGACTATGAAACCGTGCCAAATTCTCCACGGGTACAACCATGTCCAATTCGTGGCACCCTAACCAGACGGGAGCGTGTTTGCTTCATCTACATTGGCCAGTATGTCAGCGAAAATTGGTCATCGTGTCGCCCATTCACTGTGATCTACACTTTGGTACCTTTCAAAATATTGAAACTGTACAGAACTTGCTTATATGATTTTTCCGGGTATTAATTAAGAGGTGTACATGTAGAGGTAATTATATATGAGGTCACACCATGGCTAATTCTGGAAAAAACACATGGCGGGTAGGCCTAATGCATGGATTCAGCAGATTTTGCTGGCATGACATCGCCGAACCAGGGCTCCACGGTCAACAAGATAGGCAGAGGGTCCAAAGTTTTTCAAATAGAACTATCTAAGATAATGTTGTTTTTTTTTCAAAATGCAGTTTACAGACTGATGTAGCATAAATATTGTGTCTAGGGAACATTTAGTGTGAAAATTAAGTCATTGGGGATCTCCTTTAATTAATGTAGAGATTATATTTACATTTGCTGGCTTCCTCTCTGGCTGTATGTGGGAAGGTCTGCCAGCAACGTGCAGATGGTCATGAGTTTCCCCCATAATGCTGGCCGTCGTCGTATAAGTGAAATATTCTTGAGTACGGCGTAAAACACCAATCAAATAAATAAATAAATGTATTTACATTTAATGAGTGATTTTGATGTCTCCATTGTCTTCGTTAATGCACAGTATTTTGATTTGGTTTTTAAATATCAGGTTTTAGAACCATCAGAAAGATTAGGCTGTGAAGAAAAAGGTGGAATGAAGATATTGAAAAACCATGAATTCTACAAGGGAATACAGTGGGATACACTTCATGAACAGAAACCCCCAGAGTTAACTCCATACCTGCCTTCTAACTCCTTGAACTCACAGCTCTGGAGTAAAAACAGAGTGAGTACCAGTGTTAATATCAGTTTTATTCCAGTAGTAACCATATAGAAGTATTTCATATACCCTCAACGAAGTGAACATGAAAAAAAGATTGCTTATGTTTACGTTGTGTACATGTGTTCCGTATGTGCCAGTTTTCGAATGTGTGTAATGTTTTGTTTTGTTTTCACAAGGCTGAAAAAAATACATGCGTGCCCTTGTGTTTAACATACTCAGGACTTTAAATATTAAGCAAGGCTTCAAGGACTTGCCTAATAAAAATGACAACTCCCAAGAGGAAAGCAAACCCGTCCATCCTCTTCTCAACCCTCTGATCCCACACCCCTTGAGACTGAAGACAGTGAAATGCTTATGATTTGAAGTTACACCTTGAAATAGATGAAATAATCAAATATGTTTTATAATTTTAGCCTGGCCTTGATGATGCACGCATCGGTGAGATAATCGCAGACACTGTGTAGGTATACTGTAATGGTTCATAATTTCATAAAAAAGAACACCCTAACTGATAAAAACTCTTCCCCGTGGTACAAGAAAATGTCAGAATAAGTGTTAGGTTCTAAATTTGTAATATCAAGATGGGTCTAAATGTACGACATGTGAAATATTTGAGATTTTCCGTGGGATTATATTGTTACTGGTGTTCAGTATGGGTGTGTTGTGTTCTGCAGACTGACTGACGATGAACGGAAGATTCGTCTGGAGGAGCAGATCAAGTCTAACGAGTACCACAGATTTGTGGAGGGAAACCTTATCCTGAAGCAAGGTTTGCTGGACAAGCGTAAGGTGAGGGCCAGGGGGGCATGCCGTGGCCGTGTGGTTAAGACACTTATCATTCAGTCTAGGCCACACTAGGAGTGGAATCAGTCTACTTCTCTGACTGGTAATAGTTCATTGTATGAAGTTTGTAGATGACTACATGCTGTCCACCATGTCTCAGATGGGAGAGTTCGTCAATAACTGACTACTGTGAAGTACTTAATTTTCGCGAATTTCACGGTCAATAATTTACCGCAAAAAAAAATAATTCCAGCGGAAAAAATATTCAATACTGAATCGTATACTACAGGTAGTAGTAATAATGAAGGGAAACTTTTGCCAGGGTGACGGGAGTTGCACTAAGAAAGCTCGATGGGCCAGCTACATTTTTTTCACAGCAGAGAAGGGAAATTATGGTTTAAATATGTACAAACTCTGGTGCTAAGGCTTGGTGGGTAAAAAAACAAAGTGGGAGTTCATTTCCCTTTAGTTGATCAGTCTTCACTGTACCCGTAAAGTGAAAGAAAAGTAGATACCAGCACATGCTTCTGATGAATGTCGCTCTGAAACACGCTATCCCATTGGCTGTGTCTCTGCTGTGGTTCAATGAGCGAGCTTCTAACAAACTGTTAAGAGTGTACAACACCACAATGGCCGTTTGACAGTTACGGCAATGTTTGCAGTTTCTGACCTGCTACAGAGGATGATTAAAACCGAAAACAATGCAACACTTACCATGTTACTTGATAAAGAAAGAGTGACTGGTGCCGATAAGGGTGAATTCATGTGTTTTGAGTTGAACTGCTCAAAAGGTGACAGGAGACTTTGCCAGGTGTTTAAAAGTACTCATCGATGATTCGAAGTGACACCTGTTTGAGTACTACTCATGATAGGTGCGAAAATAACCTTCTTACATTGTGATAATCTATCCCCCATTGTTATATTGTGTGATCCAGATCACAAGGATTAGTGATACCACAGGAAATAAAGAAGGATTAAAGCTTGACGTGCTTGAATAATTTCGGCCATATTATATCTTGGAAAATCTGAAGATTTTAAAATTTGTTTTTCAGTTTTCTCTTAAATATGCAAAAATTTATTCCCACAAACATATTTTTGGAGAAAATCCGCGAAAATAAATTCCAGTGAATAATAAGTACTTTACAGTATAAGTTGTTGGTTTATTTCAGGCACTCAGGTTTCATCTACACATAAAAGTGTCAGCAACATATACAAAGTGCTAGAGTATGATATTTACTATCAGATAAATAAATAAGTAAATAAATAAATCAACTGAGTGATGTTGGAATCACAAAAAGTGGTAGCAGTTTACCCTCCAAAATATTTTGAACCTAAGTTTGTGGCTACAGGATATGTAATGACTTTTTTGCCTCATTAGAGTGCTTGATAAATTCATTCTTTTGTGTAGACATCCAGGTATGGTTTAGTTTTAGTGCTGTTTGTAGTGATAGACCATTGTCAGAGAGAGATATCAAAGTGATAAGAATACAAAATGGTCAGCTAGTAATTATTGCCTATATCTGGTCCATATGAGAATAATTATCAAAAAGTGAATAAAACCATTTCATGGTTCACTATGAGATGAAATGTTACCATACCAAAAAATCACCAATGCGGCCGCTGTGAGTTCAAGTCCAGCTTATGCTGTCTTCCTCTCCGGCCGTACAAGGGAAGGTCTTTCAGCAACCTGCGGATAGTTGTGGGTTTCCCCGGTTTCCTCTCACCATTGTGCAGGCCACGGTCGTGTAAGTGGAATATTCTTGAGTATGGCATATAACACCCATCAAATGAATAGATAAATACATTAGAAATCATTGAATGGAGACAGTGCATTAAAATAATTTTGTACTAAATAGATTATCTACATTACAGTATTAAGGCTATTTGGTTTTTCTCTATAATAATCTCATTCTGCAGACCTCTCAGATTTTACCAGATATTCATAAGATTTTGTCTTAATACCTGGCTATTATAGTCGGTTAATTCACTGTGCATTGTATTCATCAGGGACTATTTGCCAGAAGGAGGATGTTCCTGATGACTGAAGGTCCTCATCTGTACTATGTAGATCCAGCCAATAAAGTATTAAAGGGACAGGTGCCATGGTAAATGTTGTATATATATGCTATCATTTGCTTGGATTTCCTGTACATGTAGTATGGACCAATCATGATATTTCAAGTGGCAGTGAGGAGTTAGCAGTAACAGGTGATCGATTTCCATGTCATGCCCTGATATATACAAGTACATGTAGTTACAACAGATAATATAAAATACTATAGGTCACATAAATGCTCACATAGGTTAGCATTTGGCTTGATTTTGATTGAATTATCCACTTTATAGGGCTACTTTTGGGTGAAGTGCGATTAATTTCTTATCATAAGTGTTGGCATCAAAAACAAGGCTTTAAGGCCTTTATGTGCTTCAGAACAGGCATTTCTACATACCAGACTTTGGGTGAAATGCTGTCTTTGTTACCAATTTTTTAGCAGTAATTGATATCAACATGGTTACCGGCCTTCACAATAACCACATTTGACAATGTTAAACCCCAAGCATGCAAAGTACAATATGTACTTGTAAATTTCCCAAAAGAGTTGAAGCACAAGAAGCTGGTAGTTGTATTGACTTGCTCTGAGGAATATACCGCCGAACACAGCACCCAGTTATTCTAATCCATGGGCCTATTTTATGATACAGTTGTAACTTGTCTCTAGAAGAGGGGCATGCATATTTGGTTGAGGTGCTTGCCTGACAGTGGTTGGGTTACACAAGATCACTCTTAGGTACTTTGGTACCACATTTTTGACATTGGTGACAAGTATCATCTTGTGGCCATCAGTGATGTTTGCTGGAAATCCTGTGTGGCCCACCTGTGCTAGTGTAATATGTTGTAACATATGATGGAGTGTATTAGTCAGTGTGCCTTATTCCGACATTTGCGTTTTCAAATATATGTATATGCTTGTTATTTTTTCAGGTCCAAAGAGCTACATCCAGAAGTGAAGACCTTCAAAATATTCTTCATTCACACAGTAAGTTTGTATTTCATATCATCCCTCCCTCACATAAGTTTTGTGCATTAAATATAAAAAATGTCATGCTTCAGATTATTTAAGCTCACAAATGTTAGTGTCCAATAACTTTTGTAACTGTAGCCTGCTATACAGCATTGTTCATAATTCAGCAGGATTTCCTGATGTTTTCACTGTGTCGCTGTTTTGTTCCCTGCCACGAAAGTTGAGGGGACATGGAAAATATCTTTGGGTCCGTCCTTCCATCTGTCTGTATTGCCTCACACATCTTAAACAGCTTAATTTGAAAATTTCAGAATTAATTTGATTTTGGTGTTTACAAAATACTTAAGAATATTTCACTTATATGATGGTGGCTAGCATTATACTTGGAGGAAACCAAGCAGACATGGGGGAAACCCATGACGATCCTTTGGTTGCTGCATGACCTTTCCATGTCTGGCTGGAAAATGAAGGCAGTGTGACTTGAGATCAGCAAAGGGACGGTAAGGGTGGCTTTTTTGTCGCTCTGCATAATCCAGTGTGCTGTTGACCATCTTAGATTTCCTGGCCATCACATCATTTTCTTTGACATTAGCCCATGCTGAGAATGACAACTTGTCTGACAGTAACATAAGGGCAGAATATCGCTCAGCTACTGAGGTTGTTAAATCGAGCTTTAAAATAGGCGAGGTGTTGACATTAGTTAATTGTCTGGCTTCTGCTTATTTTTCAGCCTAACAGAACTTACTACCTTGAAGATCATACTGGACATGCACAGGATTGGTGCAAGGCAATAGAAGATGTCTGGCAGCGTTACTATGGTGACAAAGATAAGCATTATTAGTGATACATTTTCCCCCTACACTGGGAGTCTGGTGTTAAGAATTTTTATCTCAGGAAGGTCCTGTGAACTGTGTCTGTACTCAAACTTCACAGGGCTGTGAACTCTCTACAGAAACCTCACAGGACTGCGAACAGTGTACAGGAACCTTACAGGGCTGTAAAGTGTTTACAGGGACATCACAGGGCTACTGGAACCTTTACAGGGGTGTAAAGTCTGTGCTGGAACCCCACCAGGCTGTGAACTACGTATATAAGAACCTTATAGGGTTTTAAAGTCTGTACTGGAACCTCACGGGGCTGTGAACTCTGTACTGGAACCTTACAGGGCTGTAAAGTCTGTACTGGAACATCACAGGGCTGTGAACTCTGTACAGGGACCTTACAGGGCTGTAAAGTCTGTGCTGGAACTTCACAAGGCTGCGAACTATGTACAAGAACTTTACAGGGCTGTAAAGTCTGTACTTTAACATCATGGGGCTTTGAACTCTCTACTGGAATGTCACTGTGAACTGTGCAGTGGAACATCACAGAGCTGTGAATTGTGCAGTTGAACACGGTTATGAACTCTGCTGTGGAAATTCACAGGGCTTTCATCTCTGTACTGGGACATCATAAGGCTGTGAACTCAGTACTGGAAGGTCACAGTACTTTGAAATCTGTACTGAACGCACATGGTGGTGAACTGTGGTGGTGAACTTGTGGGGCTATGAACTCTGTACTGGACCCTCATAGGCCTATGAACACGATGTATATATGATATATGGGCTCTTTGGTACTGTACTGAAAAGTATGTGTAGTAAAGTCAAGCTAGAACTAGAAAGTCGTAGAAATTTGATCAGAATAGTTGAAGTCATTATATAATGAAAACTTTTCACAATATGAACAACTTTTAAACTGGAAACTTGTAGTACTTTGATATGGTGTGTGGGGAGAGTGTACTGTAGGACAATCACAGCAGTGTGATCTCTCTAAGTACCAGCGAGTCACAGGACAAGCCTGGTCAACTGGTCATTGATGCAGGATAGGTGTTAGGAAGCTTGTGTACATATTTAACAGAAACAGATGTAAATATTAGGAAGAAATGGATAATGAAAGACAAAGTTATATTGAGACCTTGTCATTTAGCTAATTTTAATGAGTCACTGTAGATCCATCACTTTTGGATCTACCCTATACAAATTTTGATGATGTTTGTGATTTATGTAAGGAATCAGGGCCAAACTCTGTGAAAAGTAATTTCTGAGAAATATATGTAGTTATCTGAAAATTATGGCGATGGTGTTGAGGTTTGAGTTGTAATGGAATAAACCTGTCGGTAATGAAGATATTTTTTTGCGTAACTCTAATCTAAAAGTATGAAGCCAAATGCTAAATACTTTTCTGAGGAAGTTAAGCCGAGTTTATTGAATGGGAGGATGGCTTGAGTTTTCCAACATTGTGAAATTTTACTGTGTAATATGAGAAAAAGTATCCATGTTTTAATACCCAGACTGGGTTGTCATTTATTAACATAACCATTGTGTGTATATATATGTATAATGATATGTGCCAAGGTGAGGCATGTCAGTCAGACCGGAGCTTAAATATACTGAAAAATTTTTACAGAGGCTTTCTTTTTTTTCCCTCATTTTTTACAGAACTGTTTTCATTTCACTGTACAAATCTAACATACACATAATGTGTGTGTTTTATTGGCCTAATGGGTGCAAATTTGTGTGTGGCGAGGGAAGTATTAAAGGCTGAGACAAACAGTAGTAAACATTGTTTTTAGATGTCCGTCTATGGTGAAGCTTTATGTGGTAATGGCTCAGTAAAGAGGTGTGTTAACCTGTGAACTGTCCAGTGACTTGGTCATTGCTGGTGTATTCATGTGAATACCAGACCAAAAGGTGTTTATAATAAATTTCTTAACTAATGATGATTTTATTGAATGTATTGGTTTGTGTTGACAAAGGTGAAATGTTCTTGAACTATTTGTCATTCAGTTATTAATGTTGACAAGTGGACTCCATTAGCCTCACATTGATGGCTTCAGGTGTTCATGTAAATCTAGGAAATGTGGACTCCAGTGTGTATGCAGTCACAAACATGTGGTGATGTCCTTAGCCCAAGGTCTAGTAAGTCGTAAAATATATCTGAATCTGTGAAGGAAATGTTTTCATGTGATACACGGTTAGACTGTGTGCAAACTCCTTCCAAGCTGTTTTAGTTAATGTTTAATGTGGTATTTTATCTGTGTTATACTTCGCTCCTCACATCTGTCATTTTAAAATTTTACTAAATACTCCAGTTATATCTTGTTTGAAAATGTTAGTTTCACACTGAAAATTGAAACTTTTGTAAATGTTCATATTTTGTTTGGAAGAATAACACCATATTGAAAGCCCAAAATAATCACATCTCAAAATGGGACAGAAACTATACTATAAGCAACAAACCATATGTCTGACATACGAAATACAGATTCAAGTGATGGAAACTAAACTATTAAGAACATGAGTGTGGTGGAAACCCGTCTTGTGCAACATAACACAATGTTAATTCAGCAGCCATTCAGGTATTTGTAATGATGAAAATATGTTCAGACAAAAAGAGGTATCGGTATAGGTGTGTAGATCATGACCCACTTCTGCAAAACTTTGTAAACCAATTTTTCGCGACTTTTCTCGTAAATGAAGTAGACTTATAGCACTATAACCTACACCGTACATGTATCTTTTACAAAAAACGTTACGAAAAATCTAACTTACAATAGTTTGTGAAAGTGGCCCCACATAATAAAGATTCTAAGTTTCCATGCTGTGAAACTGAAAATTCCTTGTAATACCACATCCTGTGATTTTGACCAAATACATGATATATACACTATGTACATGCTCAGTTATTTATTCAACAAATCACATTTACAGAGGTGACATCAAAGTGTAGTCACCGCAAATTCTTGTGCCATGGTGCAGAATTTTGAACACTTCCATAAGGCTGACTATAACCAAAAGTGTGTGAGTGCTGTGTGAAGCTTGTCTATTCAGTCTGCATGAACACATCAGATTGGTAGATCACTTTTATACACGTCAACGCACCCACAGACAGTAAATATTTGTGATGTAATGATCATTATAATCTTGTTCTCAATTGTTACAACTTCTTATGAATTTCGTTTTGGTTTTATTTAAAGATTTCGCATCATGCTAAATTGCCACACAGAAATGTTAGACCTGGCTTGCCTCTTCACTATATCAAGAACTTCAGTCTCTTGCATACTTTCATAGCCCTTTTGTGTACATATACTTTTATGGACAGTTTTTATCAACGTTTGATTCTGTACATCATCATTTGATTAAGCATTCAGAAGTTGTTCATACCAACACAAAAGACAACTGATCCACCACCCTGTGTTGAACATGTATGTAAGTAAAATAAGTTTTAATGGTAGAAAATCATTTTATTTGGATATGTGTGTACTTGTGCTTTACTGACAGCAGAAAATAACTCAAATGACGTGGTAGAAGTCCTGTTTTTCACCCTCCAACAGTGGTAAAAGCAACTTATATTGAAGAGTATATCCTGGTCATATAAATACAATGTAAACTGTGTGACTTAGTTTGGTTCCATGTTAGCTGAAAGTGCTCAGTTTCTGTCTTTTTAATGCTTCTGTTGTTTTAAGTGTTTTCAAGGTTTTATGTTAGTCTGGAACACTGACACCTATTAGTTGGTTTTATGTCATTTATATATGTGAGACACTATTTTACATGTGAGTGTCTTTCAGTGTACAGAAAAGAGCCTAACCATAATATTGCTTTTGAAGCTATATCTATCACCATGTGTAATTGTCCGCTGTATGAACTGGTCTGTTGTGCGGATAAGGCATATGCCCTTTTACTACAAGGCTAACGAGGTACAGGACCTACACTTTACCTACAAAACACTCAGTCTACTTTGTCTATTTTCCAGCCTCCAAAATTAGTGCAAGGTGGATTGGTCACAGCATTGTTTGTATCTAAAAATATGTGTATAAAATCTTAATAAATACCACAGGTGTTGTGACCAGAGTGATGCAATGGCAAAATGATGTGTATCACCAAATTGTTTAAAGCATTATACATGTTCCAATATTATGGCATTAAAGCAAATCTTTTATACCCTTATGTTTTGTTCATGTTTCTCTCTTGTTTTAGGATTGAGTAGTGCATCCACCTTGTAAATTTGTGCTTCATTTTTGTCCAGATCTGGGATGTCCTTATGTCAATGTGGTATCAGGCCATTTGCATTTTTGGCTTAACACCATAAAATGGAATAATTGAATGATCTTGTACCGACTAGTTTCATTGTGTTAATTACTGGTTGTTGTCTCTTGCTTGATGATAAGCCTAGTCTTTCAGGAATCGACAAGTTCCCACACATATTTAGGAGAGAGGGTGGGGGGCTCCCGCAAACAAACGCAGCTGTCGTAAAATCACGCCTTTTAGCCGCGTTAGTTCTTGAGAGTCTTGTCTCAATCTGTGTGAACTCGTGACATTCCTAAACTGCCGACTCTGCTTATTCAATGAGGCACCACAGGATATTTATGGTAATTTATTGAGGTTAGTGGAAAATCCATGCATTTTCGTTGTTGTATTGGGGTCTTAATATCACTAAGTTCGAGTCTTTGCAACTTCCGTAGTTAGGCCGCATGACATCGAATCTTCGCACTTCAGTTGCCTTTAGTTCAATTTAATTAAACGTTGAGGTCTATTTTGTTGAAAATAGACCTCGACGTTTAACTTGATTGAACCAAGTTGCTTTTATAGTTTACGGTGAGTTTATCTATGGTTTACCCGATTGGGAGTTCTTCATTGAGCTATAATAAGCTCCCTGTTGCTTCATATGGTTGTGCTCAGAATATTTCACCGACAGCGGTCAGTTTTTTTCTGTGGAGAAAAAGTTATCCTCGTAAGTCTTAGAGTGAAACCTACACACTTTCTTACAAATCAATGCCAGAAGTTGTCTCACGCCGAACTGTAAAGCCCATGCTCTCCGCGTACTGGTTGGTTCTCGAAGAATCTCCACATGAGTGGAGAATGTCAGTGAACTTCCGGTAACGCATTTCGTCAAGATGGCTATGTCAAAAGGAGCTAACACTTATAATCGGCAAAACTGGGAGGATTCTGTAAGTAAAAGTGCAGTGGGCTGGTGTTGTTAAACAGCCATTTCAATAAATAAAAACAAAGTTACTTTTAGCGAAAGTAATCGTAATCCTATATTTTTAAGCTTCGTATTGAAAACATAATCGTGGGCTAGAAATCGACATGATCTGGTGATCAGATTTCGTCACCCACCGGAAATCCAGCAAATGTTCTGTTCATTTTGGGTTAGCAATTTCTGAGCAATTTATCACAGAATGATGTATATTCAGAATAACATTTGCTGCCTGTAGGAACTTTCAGCTCACTGGGGGTATTTTAAACAATACAAGTCTTTGCTTTGTTCTTTTTGTTTTAGTAATATAAATTTTCCTTTCAGGAATTCCCCATTCTGTGTCAGACATGCTTGGGAGACAACCCTTACATTCGAATGGTAAGTATGATTTATTTTTCATTTACTTTTTGTTACATTTTACATTTACTTGATTGGCTCAGAACAGCTATGACATCACTGCAAAACGGCAAAACTATGAATGCCGGAGTCCAAATGTTGTTGAAATTCACATAAATACTTCTTCTCGCTCACAGAGTAACTTTGTACAGTCATGGCGAGTCAGGTGCACTATAATCTCGCAGCGGCTTGTCATAACATGCAGAAATCAACCTTACAACAGAAAGGGATGGTTTCATCAGTCATCATTGATGTAGAATAGAAAGAACATTTTTGATTAGTTAGTCGGTCAAGAAAAAGCAATCCTTTAGGTTTCAGTTACAGCTTGCGGCTATCGTCTGCATGGGCGGACTCTGTGGCTCAGTTGGTTAGCACGCTAGCGCAGCATAATGACTCAGGAGTCTCTCACCAATGTGGTCACTGTGAGTTCAAGTCAATCTCATGCTGGCTTCCCCTTCGGCCGTACGTGGGAAGGTCTGTCAGCGGATGGTTGTGGGATTCCCCCGGGCTGTGCCCGGTTTCCACCCACCAAAATGCTGGCCGCCGTCGTATAAGTGAAATATTCTTGAGTACGGCGTAAAACACCAATGAAATAAATGAATAAATATCGTCTGCACATCTGCTTTGTTATCCATGTTTTCTGCCCATGGCCTCAGCTGCAATCCAGATTTTGGATGCACCCGATGCAATTTTGAAGAGATATGAAGTTGGTCATGCATAATTATTGAGAACTGTATCCACATCTTTCGACCAGCTGTGTGACATATAAACCTACTAATTACTGATGCATCGGAGTCGTCACATTGTGTGCGTTTGCCTGTGGAAGTTTCAAAAGATGTTCCGATTATACTTTTTGGGCAGTTGTTGAAGTCGTGTGTCATCTGTATTTGCTAACTGTAATTCACCTTGCCCACTTTGACATAAAGTTGAATAATGGTGTGCGTCTATGACAACTGGCTCAAAAATGCAAAAGTATAAAGACTGGCTGCGCAAATTTGTAGAAACAAGTAACGCAACATGCGGTGCTTGTACAAAAAACATTGATATCGTTATGATGGGTGGGGCCGACCAGTGATCCCATCTTCAGGGTAAAAAACAAACCAAGTTTCAAGTTGAAGTGGAAATAGTCCAATATAAAGGTATTATAAAAAGGGCAAACTAACCTTGAAAAAGGTCTTGGGACTGTGAACCCTGTACATTACATGAAAGAGGGTATAACATCAAAACTTGCTTTCACTATGAGTTGAAGATGTGGTTTGGCATTAAGAAGATAATTCCTGTTTAATGGTACAGGCATTTTGCATCATTATGTTAGGAACATAATTCCTGTTTAATGGTACAGGCATTGTGCATAATATTGTATATCCCTTAGTATTGAAGCGATAGCCACTATGTATTTTTTTTCTTTTTCATCAAAGTCATACTGATGGTAATTCATGCATTCTTTCAGACAAAAGAGAAATATGGAAAAGAGTGTAAAATTTGTGCACGCCCTTTCTGTGTATTTCGTTGGTGCCCTGGAGCAAGAATGAGGTTCAAAAAAACAGAGGTCTGCCAAACCTGTTCAAAGATGAAGAATATCTGTCAAACATGTCTACTTGATCTGGAATATGGTAAGTTAGGCCTTCATTAAAGAATTGTTTGCTTCACAAAAAGTCATTTGAAGGCAAATTGTTCTGTAATTAAAAAAAAAGAACAATTTTCTGTAGGAGGTCTCTATAAAAACTTTTGAGTAGTCCCCTGTTTCAGTAAGTGGATGTGTTGGGTAACACAAAACATATGTTTAAAGACAGCTTTGAATTATAAATAGGTGACCAGAATGTAGATTAGAGGTGGTATTATCTCAACATTACTTACTGTGAATTAGTATACTTGGTAAGTTCTCTATACAGATTAGCCACATGACTTGATTCATTGACATAGAATTATCTTGTCACACCTGTTTGCAAATTGTGATTTTCTTGTTTCTATTGGTCTTTTGATAAATCACACATATCAAAAATTCCTCTTTGGCCGTAAGTGGGAAGGTCTGCAGCAACCTGTGGATGGTCATGGGTTTTCTCGGGGCTCTGCCTGCTTTCCTTTCACCATAATCACTTTCCTATAAGTGAAATATTCTTGAGTATGGCATAAAACACCAATCGAATGAATAAATAAATAAATAACATATCAAAAATGTAGTGCACGCAAGTTTCAAGCAAACTCACGTGACATGAATAAAACTGCAATTTGGTATCAGTTTATTTATTTATTTGATTGTTGTTTAATGAACAAAAGTCAAGAACAAATTGATATGTAAAATAGTTACATAAATGTTGGTGAATGTAAGCTCTGGTGTTTTTTGTGTTGACATAATGTGAGATTTTTTAATGTCCTTAGCAAAGATAGAAAGTTTGCCAATTATTCTCTGACAGTCAGCTCTCAAGATGGAATGTTCTTGGTGTTTTTGTGGTCATATCAGATTCCTTCTATTCAGATGACTTAAGCTTGAGCTAAAGTTTTATTCAAGGATCAAGAAGAAAAGAGTAAACAGTGGCTGTCAGAATTTGAAAATAGCTCCTGGTATCTTCTGTTACTCACACTGCCACTTTGGTTGCCTGATGGTTAGAGCATTCGCCTCAGAGTCAGGAGACCAGGGATCAAACCCAGGAATGGTGATGCCAACAACTTTAAAAATGTTACTTTTGCTTGGAACTAAGCACGGAGAGGGTATGACAAGGAAGCAGAGCTGGTTGGCTCTGTCAGTGTGTGTGACTTGATGGGGTGTCATATTTCAGCGTGATAGATAGTCACAGGCAGCAGATTGGCAGCATGGGCTCACCAAGAAGACACAGTATATGTACACACATCTCATTGTCATGTGACTGAAAAATTAAGTATGGTGGAAAAACCGAGCTTACGTATGCACATACATATATTCTGTTAATCGATGGTAAAGTGATACGAGATGTTATATATGATGAGGCTTTATGCCAGCCAGTTCGTCAGGTACTTAGCAAGGTTTTGTGGGTTACCCTGGTCTCTTAGTTTCCCTCAAACAGCTTGATTTCTGGTCAGAGTTAATGGACCAAACATATAAACCATGGATGAATAATGAGAATGCCACATTTTAGACACATATATTGTTGACATTGAAGGTTTCTGAGCATAATGTCTTTTGATCTGTACAGGCTTACCTGTTCAGGTGAGAGATGCTGCCCTTAAGTTACAAGATGATATTCCAAAATCAGATGTAAATAAGGAATATTATACTCAGCGCATGGAAAGAGAGGTAAGATTTTGTGTTTATGCTTTTTTTTTCAAATAAGATGTGTACAAGGTTTAATAATGGATATTAATGACAGAGTATGCATGATTAAAGTGTACTTTCAGATGTTCATTCTCAGTGCTGTAGAATTCTCATATGTAAATGATATGAGTTAAAAATGTTTACAATTCCCAAAACTTTTATATTGTGTATATATTCTCATACTGTGGCTTGTCATAACATGAATTACTGATTTTGATCATCTGTTACTTAGGCTGCCAAGACAGATGGAACTAACCCTCTAGGTGCTCTGTCAGGGAAGGCTCAGGCCCCTAGTGACATGTTACTGAAGCTAGCCAGAACTACCCCATACTACAAGAGAAACAGACCTCACATCTGCTCTTTCTGGGTCAAAGGAGAGTGTAAGAGAGGTGAAGAGTGCCCCTATAGGTAAGGGCCTGACACATTTATGCCTTCTGTCACATAAGGTTGTGGTAATGCTCTCCATTCTTCAGATATGGGACATTTTGGCATAATTAACACATCATAACTGAAACTTTGACTTTGATACAGAAGGTGAAAAATGGTTCACAGATTATGTCCACAAAAAGTGATCTGTCACATACAACTGTATTATTAGTAATTTAGTGATAATACTTGATGTGTAAATGGAATTTAATAGCCTGGTGGAAGAAGGGAGATTACTCAGTAATTGGAACTACTGAGATCATTGCTAGAGGCACACATACACAGTACAGATTAGAAATGACATCATCAGAGAAGATAGCAGACTTGATGAATATCAGTAGTTTCTTCCACAGTAGTAAACTTAAAGCCTTAAGTGGTTTTACTTCTTTGTTTATACTATGTTCAATCATTTATTCAACTGGTTGTTTTTGTGCAGGCATGAGAAACCCACAGATCCAGATGACCCGTTGGCAGATCAGAACATAAAGGACAGATATTATGGGATGGATGACCCAGTGGCAGATAAACTGTTAAAGAGATATGCAAATATGCCAAAGCTAGATCCCCCAGAGGACAAAACCATCACCACCCTGTATGTGGGTAATTTGGGAGAGAAGGTGGCAGAGAAAGAGTTAAGGTATGGCTGAGGTTTTCAACTGAGAAACAAATATGGATCACCTATTATGACGTGAAGTACATCTTGCACTTTAATATTGTGGTAATTTTTACTGAGAACTAATGGTCATTATGAATTAAAATTTGACTTTTATTCTATGTGTTGAACCTATGATTATCTCTTATAGAGTTAATTGTCCATCACAGCTGGATCTTTGAAAATTTGGGGATTGAGGAATCAGCATCAAAGAATGATCTTTTTTGTTTTGTGAATAAAAGTTTTAAAATTTTACTTGCGGATTTTGTGAGACCCACTTTTGCCCTGTTTGTGGCAACATTAGTTTATAGTATTTTTTATCTGTTTCAGGGACCACTTTTACCAGTTTGGTGAAATCCGCTCAGTCAATGTGGTCAGTAAGCAGCAGTGCGCATTTGTACAGTTCACAAACCGCCAGTCCGCAGAGACAGCTGCCGAGAAGTGCTTCAACAAGCTCATAATTAATGGTAGAAGGTTAAACATTAAATGGGGCCGATCCCAGGCTCAGCAGGCCGGAGTAAGGATGGACGGAGAGGAGCCAGTCTACGAACCAGTTCCAGGTCTCCCTGGAGGTTAGTTGTCCTGAGACATATCTAATTTAGGCATTGTAGTCCTGTATTGAGAAATGCTGCTGAGCTCATTAATATACATCCTAGGGCAGTTTGTCTCAGAACATCTCCTTCCACTCTATCACACTGTTCCCACCTGTTCCAGGTACAAATTTAAAAATGTTGTGTTATTGTATATCAATCTGATATTGATAACTTCAGCTGGAAGATCCAAGATAAGCAAAATCTACATGTAAATGCCAGCATTTGTCTGAAGGGTTGATTTAATACTGAGCGACAAAACACCCAACAAATAAATAACTAAATAAATAATACATGTACTGAGAGATCTCCATCGTCTACTTCTGATAGCTTTTTGAAGCTGTTGAATAAGGAATGATTGACTGGTCAACTCAGCTTTCTATAACAGTAATTTCATTTTGACTGAATATTCATGTTCAAAAACACACAGGGTTCAAACTGGACTTTGTAAACCTTGAAAATCCTGAAAATTGAAAGTAACTTTTTCAGGTCTAGGAAGGCTTGTAAATGCAGGGTTTTTGTAGTTGGGCGTGAAAAAGTCTTGAAGCAGAATCAATTCACATTGCTTTAATTTTGTATAACTAGAATATTTCTTCCAGGTAGTCTCGAGTATGTTGGCCTGAAATTCAAATTCTGTGAGGTTTAGGAACTCTGAACGAAGGAACAATCATCCAGCCATGTAATCGTGCTGCTTTCATTTTAAAGTGCATCATTCCTGCAGTTTTGCATAGAATTTCATCCCTTTAACACAGTATCTTTGTAAAATAATAAATATATCAAATATATAAAAAAATTAATTGTATGTTTTATTCATTTGTTTACAGTGCTACCACCTCCTCCACAAGATATGGGTAACAACTTCTTCAACCTCCAGCAGCCTCCCCCAATGATGCCCCCACCCCCTCCAGGTGGACCACCCAGAGGCCCTCCACCCATGCACCCCATGGGAGGTCCCATGGCGCCCATGGGACACATGATGAGAGGACCACCACCCCCAGGTATACCTTTTAGTTCAATTGTGTTTATTTAAATTGTTAAGTATCATTCATTCATCAACACAAATAAGATATAATCATTATAAACTATTATGAACCAGAAATTTCAGTTTATCTGGAATCTTGAATCCTTGTTAAAGGGTATTATTAATGTTAGGCATTCCAAGTATATGATTGATGTCTGGTATTTCTTGGAAACATAGAAATATATTTCCCTCAGACCCTGACTATGAGCCTGTAGACCATTATATAACATATGTCGCAATGCAGAATGAGCCAAGGTTCTGGTCTGTCCAGTGTCAGTATAATGTGACTAGGCCATGTGTCATTTCTAGTGTCTTTAACATGGCTTTCCAGTGAGGCACAGAGTCAGGCCTGCTACAAGGAGACAACATCGCCATAAAACTGAATTATTATTAAAAGTAACCTATCAAGCCAACAATTCATAATGCAGTCATCCTGGCTTCCTCTCAGGCTGTAGGTGAGAAGGTCGGATGACAACCTGCGGTGGTCGTGGGTTTCCCCAGGACCCTGCCCAGTTTCCTCCCAAACATAATACTAGCTGCTGTCATATAACTGAAATATTCTCGAGTACAGCATAAAACACCAGTGAAATATATAAATCATAGTGAAGAGCTTGAAGAAAAAAAAAAATTAAGGCATTTGTGGTTACGCCATTCTCAAGTTAAGATAAGTTAGTGGTTGTACATAATCACATTTGGCAGAATAAAAACATTCAACATGTCATGAACACAGGTGCCTCTAACCATTGTAGTCACCTGATGTTGGCTTCCTATCCCTTTGTGTAAGGGGAATGTGGGTCAGCTACCTGTAGACGGTTGTGGGTCTCCCCCAGGCTCTGCCTGATTTCCTACTACCATAACACTGGCCATTGTTATATAAGTGAAATATTCTTGCGTATGGGGTAAAATACTAATTATATAAATAAATAAATCATCGGGTCATTGTATAAATTCATGCTCAACATTGATTCCATCAGTATCTGGTAATACTTGCATATGCGATTTGCATATACATCCCAATTATGTGATTTATACTGCAGTAGAGTCAGAGCTTAATCAGATCATTCGGATCTATTATGTCTATTTGATGGGTGTTTTACGCGGTACTCAAGAATATTTCACTTATACAACGAGAGGCAGCATTATGGTTAAGGAGGAGAAACCCACGAGCAGGTTGCTGACAGACCTTCCCATGTACGACCAGGGAGGAAGCCAGCATAAGCTGGATTTGAACTCACAGCAACTGCATCGGTGTAATCAGATCAAGAAATGAATTGTATGGAATCTTGGCAGGTTGGATGCCATTGTGAGGCAATTTAGTCAGATATATACAGCTGTATAAATATAATTTTAATATGCTGTTGTACTGAAGCAGTCATAAGCTTCACTATCCAGCTGTCCTGTTTGTAACTGTTCAAGTCAGTTATATAACACCAATCAAGGTTATATTATATACATGTATTTATTATAGATTACCCCTCGGTTACTAGTTAACATTAAGTGTTCTTATTTTACAGGGATGAGGTTACCACCCCCACCACCTGGAATGATGCCCATGAGGCCACCCCCAATGCCGCCCCGAGGGGCTCTTCCTGTACACTACCCATCTCAAGACCCAACTCGTATGGGAGCAAAATAATGGCGAGGATGGTAATTTACAATCAGTCTTTTGCTGTATTCATATTCTGTGAACAGCCAAAGAATCCAATGATTTTTAAATGTGCGAAACTGAAGTCTGGAAATTGTACACGCTATTAATAAATCATTTTATTAAATGACAGACAGAATTTTTTTGGTTGATTTTTTGATGTAGGTAAGGTTTCGGAGATAAAATCCAGGTAAATTTGATGAAGAATGAGTATTACTTGATTGTGTTCAGTGCAGTAGTCAGTGAACTAGCAGTCGGGAATTAGGAAACTGGATTCACAGATGTAAACCTTGGCCGTGGTGTCTGTGCCAAGCTGATGGGCGAACCACTTGCCGTTTTGTGGGGGGGAGCAACAGTTTGTACAGATGTCATCTCAGCTCACACCATTTAGCTATTAAAATATGAATTTGTGCGGACGAAGATCAATTTGATGAGTTCTCGAAAAATGTACTGGTACGTGTGATAAATGAGCTGATAGTGTGATTTAAACATGACTTCTTCTTATTGAATTCAGATTAAATCCATGTATGCAGTAGTTCACCATAGTTCCCTGGATTCCCAGCAGTGAGCGTCCAGTTTCCAACACACACAGACTTCTTTATTCCTCTTTATGGAGATGAACTAGATTCTGATAGACATAGGAACTGGAAGCATGGGCACTGACTTACCATTTATTCATCGTATTGACCAGCATTAAACATATATACACATTAATTGATAATGTAAACTCAAATTATGGGAATAAAGCTCCATTATGAAGGTTGACACTTCCCCGAAAACAATAACACAAGGCCTAAATACAAGGTGTAAATACAAGGTGTCAACACATGAATATTTGTTTGTAGAAAATTTGTTCATAATAGCACAGATTGAAGGAACACTTAAAACGGCGTACAGTAGAAAAATATTTCTGCTATCCCTTGTGTTATTCTAGGACTGTTACTAACAGTTTGGTGGTATCGGTGAAGCGTCCATCGTTAACTGTGATCTGAAAGGACACACAAGAAGCAAATACATATAACCTGTCATCGAGTAAGAATCACTCAGAAAAAGCGATTTTTTTTGGGCTTAGGCATTTTTAGGGTGTGGGTAAATGGTAATTTTACTCTGCGTTTTAAGGCTTAATTGAGATATGAATTTTACCAACCCATAAAATAGCTTGAAAGAACCGCCGAAAAGCACACACATTTATTTATCAAATTAACTATTCCAGCGAAAGTCTTAAAATTCACAAAAATGTCTAAATGGCGAAGGTGTTGATCTAACAGAAATATAAATTAACATTGACAGAAAGATAACCCTACTTTTTTTGCAGCTCCGACTAGTAGGAAACTACACATTTTATACATACACATATACATATTGTGTAGGAAGTGAGGTTAGATTGGCAGAAAAGGAGGAAAAGGTAGGTCTTCCTTCTACAGTTTTTGATAGTAAGCATATGCTTACAGGACACCATCGACTTTAAGTAACAGTATTTAGGTTTAGTCTTATTTACGTACTGTTGTGGAATAAGGTTTGTTGGTCATGGCGCTACATCGATGTGCCACTTCGACTAAATCTAATTTGGCACTCAACATACAAAACAAATTCTCATTAAATCGTTCAACTCCATGGTACTTACAGTAAGCTTGAAGGAAAGGTCCGTAACATCAGCCATGGACTTCTTCAGGACGATGTTCGTGATATTTTCAATTTCAAACACTTCTTTTTCATTCCCGCTCGATATTTTGTACACCATCTGGAGAACACAGTGACACAGGGTTATACCCTTACGGGTTGTGAGTCCACGCGGGACAGAAAAACTTATAAAGGCCTCAGTGTAACAAGAACTATTTAGTCATGGGCATAGTACGTGTCCTAGGTAACGCCTTAAGAAATCGCGCACATTATATGATCTCTATTTGGCCGTTCTCTTGAAGGCCTAATGCAAAGAGGGTAACAGAAAGAATAAATGGGTGTGCATGGCTTTGCGCCACAGTGACAATATTTCAGGCATTTCGTGGCACACGATGCCTGACCAGAGAAACTTTTGGACCTTAATCATTAGGCTTCCGCTGGCCATAATAAGAAAGACCATAAACTGATTGAACGTGTACTAGTACCAATTTGTTATAATAGAGGTCAAATGAAGAGAGAAATAGCTCGTGCCCAACAAGCCATATTTGTGTCTTAAATGTTTCATCTTCTTGTAGACACAGGTCGGCAAAAGAATACTTAATTTGCCTTCGGCTTGAAATTCATCATATTATAACGAGGCTTTCACATTCCACAATTATGCAGTGACGCCACTGACAGATAGGCCTATCAATCTTTACGTTCCAAAAACATTCACATCTATTGCCAGCAGCAAAACACATGCTCCTGAGGAACACTGAATTTCTTTTTAAGACGGAAAGATGCCGTGTATATTAGAGCCATGGCCTTTCTAGCGCGATTATATACAATCTTGTAAACACTACAAAACAGGGCTATGCTCTAAGGAGAATGATGGCATTTGGTGGAGTATACATTTGACAACATTACCTGTGAGAGAATGTCAGAATCGATGGCCCACACCCGGTAAACAACCGCACCCTTGACAGCATCTCTAGGTATGTGTGCCGTCATAGCCTCAAAAGGAAAAACGGGTGGGTTGTCGTTGACGTCCGAAATAATTACATTAACCTGGAAACGAAAATATGTACATATGACTCTGTAAAAGACTGGCAAAATGAGGAGCTGTATGTAGATTTTGTGTGAATGGTTTGATTTTGATTCTCTGAAAATTTATGGGGCCTCCGTGGCCGATTTAGTTAGCACGCCAGCGCGGCGCAATACGACAGAAGCCTCTCACCAATTCGGTCACTGTGCGTTCAAGTCCAGTTCATGTTGGCTTCTATTCCGATCGTACGTGGGATGGTCTGCAGCAACCTGCGGATGGTCGTAGGTTTCCCCTGGGTTCTGTCCCGTTTCGTGCCACCATGAAAGCCATGAGCATTCTGATTTTAAATTACCAGCTTCTCATCTTCTACATAGCCTCTTCGTACAATACACGACTCGTTACTGCGCCGACTTCTTCACGTATATGTATAAATACATCGCAATAAGTTTCTCTAGTTTTATTATCTTACCAGTGCGATCACACTTATACTTGGGTAAACCCCCTTAAGAGGTAAATACTCATATGTTTTTTTAGCTGTCCTGTAAAAATATGAAAGCCTTAATGGAGCGAGTGAATGCTCGAGGTTCAACGTCACATTAACCATTTTTTTCAGTCATGTGACGACCGTGCCTCCTTTTCGCTGGACGGATTTCCACTGCTCTTTTATCTACTGCTGCTTCACTGAGACGACTTACCGTAAGGCAAGTAAGCGGCTCCACCCGAGCAATTATACTGATACGGATCAACCAGTCGTTGCACCGCCCCTCAATGCTGAACGCCCAGCGAGGGAAGATACAACTTCCTCTTGTAAGGTCTTAGGTGTGACCCGACCCAGGATTGAACCTGGATCTACCGCCACCGAAGCGGACACTCTGCGAACTGAGCCATTGGGGCCGGTAAAGCCCTGAAGGAAGCACTTTCACTAGTGTTGGTACTGAGCAGTTGTTTTCGCGTGTGTATAACAAGGCCTGTGCTGAAACACCACAGAACGTAACCTACATGTTGTTTATACGGACAAAAACACCAGAGAATGTGACCTAGACCTACATGTTTTTTATACGGGCAAAAATTTTCGTTGTTGTCAATGTATAACCCGTAATAACGTGAGTTTCAGTATTGCTGTATATAAAGACCAAACTATAAATAGATGAAAAGCTTTATATCCTCTGTTGTACCATAACATCGGAGTTGAGTGAGATGTCGTTGGCGTTGGTCGCCCGCACTACCAACGCTGTTCGCTCCATGATCTCTCTGTCGAACTGCTTCCGGGAACGTATGACACCCTGTGGGAAAACGTCAAATAGATGTTCATTTACGTCAACACGAGCGTCTAATAAATACCGCATAAATGGAAAGAAATCAAGGATAAGTCGGCAGCTTCAAGTAACCGATCTTCAGGACAGTTAGATGCCTATTTCTGTAATATCTAGATCTCTCCTTGACACGCTGTACTGAGTATTGCACTACAAATGGATACCGTTTGACATATTCGGTGGTTCCCCAGCTGCAGAAGCCTTAAATATTATCTAATTAACGAGCAAATAATGTGGATATTGTACATGATTATGTTCTGTCGTCTAGTTCAATACTCATTATAATTACAGCCTTTTTGTAAGTAGGGCTGCGAATTATGGTTTAACGAGGTCGTATATGTGAACAATTTGACTGGTAAGATTTTTCTCATTCTTGTTATACCAGTGGTCAACTCCGACCTAAGGGACCTACTGCAGCGAACCGATAGAGTACCGCTGACATTGTGAAGGTGAATTTCCCAAGACGTTTACCTATTCCTACGCACTTACCGAGGTGGAATTGACGGTGAACATTTGCTGAGCTGTACTGCCGATGATGCTGTATACAACCTGAACATCGGACTGCTCCGCCATAGCTGATACTGTCGCTACAACGTTACCCGCGGCGGTGTTTTCCGGGAACGTCACGGCTACAAATCCTGAACTGAATTGGGGCTGACCCATTGCTGGGCTGTATGCTTCTATATCCATGTCAGTAAACCCACTCAGTCGTGGTTGTCCGTTATCGGTGACCTGGATTCGCAGACGGTACACTGTTCCAAGAGTCAGTGCAGTCTTGGTAGTTAGCTGACCCGTCCTGGCATCCAAAGAAAACACACGTGGGTTTCCAGAGACCAAGCTGTAGTCCACGCGGCTGTTGTCAGTGTTCCGCTGGTCTCCGTCCCACGCGTGGAATGTGTATACAACTCGGCCAACGGGAAGGTTTGCTGGGACGCGAAGCGGGGAAAGGACACCGAAAAACATAGGTGGGTAGTCATTGACATCGATTACCGTTACTCGAACATTTACCGGGAGAACTGCTGAGCAAGAAGAATTTGGTTTGGGGGAGATGGTGAGGTCGTAGTATGGCTGGGTCTCAAAGTTTAGAGGGAAGGAAACTAACAGAGCGTTTTCGTCAGAGAGAATAAACCTCCCAGAATCCGGTGTGATGGTGTAACTGGAGCCGGGGACACAAGGCAGGGGGTGGATGAGATTCAGTATCACTGCACCCGCCGTATTCTCCGAAACTTCCACATCAAAGGAACGTTCTGGTGCAGCCTGTCTCGTCACGGACTGGGAAGGTAATGGGACAGACAATGCCTGGACTCTTACCCTGACCAGTGCTGATGTCCACAAGCTGGGCGTCCCTTGGTCCCTGGCCAGCACCGTCACTCGTATGTCATCTGTGGGAGGCGGTCTAGTTATGGTAATCTGGCCGGAAACTCGGTTTATTGCTAAGTATGGAGAAGGGTCTTTGATGCTGTACTCTATTGCGCCGTTCATCCCAGTGTCCTTGTCAAACGCCATTACTGTTAATACAGGCGTATCTGGTTTGATGTTAGAAGGTATGGCAACGTCGTAGAGACTCGGTAAAAAGCGTGGTTTTTCATTCATGTCAGTAATATCAATAATGACTGTGGCCGAACTGGACTCAGAGTTTTGCCCTAATGCCAAGACCATCATCACGTAATGCGATCGATCTTCATAGTTCAGGATTTTAGTGGTCAAAATGTTACCGGTTGAACTCTCAACAGTGAAAACGTCAGCACCCAGTAACTTTATCTCAGTAAAATCTCCAGATGGTTTAAGCTGAAATGGATATAAGTCAATGTGAACTAGAAGCCTTAGTTAAAATATATAGGATCTATTTGTTATTTTTTTGTCATAGATGTGAATTTAAAAAAGTCATCATTTAATAGTATAGTCCTAGAACCACAAGTCATCACGATAAGCTAATATAGTTCTAGAAGCATTTAGCAGAGATAGTCTTTCATAGTTATACGAAGAAAGTGTTAATATCTTCCAGTAGAAATAAGCACACAAAAACACGACAGCAAACAAGCACGAACTATTTACCTGACCAACAATCGTGGAGACAGGGCTGTTTTCAGGCACGGTCAGCTTGTATATGCTCTTCGAAAAATGCAGTCCGTTTTGCACACGGGCCAAAACTGTGGCAAATAAAGTAAAACTATAACAATGTCTGCACTTTCTCACCTGAGCCCATTGACGAACATAAATATACCGGTACATAAAGTTCGTGTGTTGCTTATATACAGGTGTGAAATACACGCGCCTTTCTGCATGTGTATGAAGTCTGCAGTCACGTTTTTTGTGAAACTTTTTAAGAGATTCCCACTTAAGACGTCGTCAAACAGATTTCAAATATACATGCAGGAGAATAAAACATATTTGCACAGCGAAATTAGGATTTAAAAGTAGCCTTTAAACAGTGTTAATCCTAATAAACTAATTTTTTTTTTATAGAAGTGCGTATACAAATAATGCACAATCTTAATTTGCCAATAGGCCTGGTATGAATTGCGAAATGTTTCCCCCGGGCTGTGCCCGGTTTCCACCCACCATAATGCTGGCCGCCGTCGTATAAGTGAAATATTCTTGAGTACGGCGTAAAACACCAATCAAAAAAAAAAAAAAAAAAAATTGCGAAATGACCAGGCATGTAAGGCGTATTATGTACAAAGTGGGTCTGTACAGGCCAATAACATTATTTCCACTTTGCGCAAAGCCACAATGCAGGGATAAACTACTCAGCCCAAAGGTTCAACACATGTTTCTTATCTGTGGATACAAAATTACAAAACCTAACATTTCATCTGTAAGCTATACATAACTTACTTGTGTAATTGCCGAGTACCAGTACCAACAGAATACAACGGAACATCTGTAAGCTATACATAACTTACTTGTGTAATTGCCGAGTACCAGTACCAACAGAATACAACGGAACATCTGTAAGCTATACATAACTTACTTGTGTAATTGCCGAGTACCAGTACCAACAGAATACAACGGAACATCTGTAAGCTATACATAACTTACTTGTGTAATTGCCGAGTACCAGTACCAACAGAATACAACGGAACATCTGTAAGCTATACATAACTTACTTGTGTAATTGCCGAGTACCAGTGCCAACAGAATACAACGGAACATCTTGGTCACAAGGGCTCGGCAGATGTGTTTCCCAATGACATCAGTGTACAAGTCACGAACACCTAGCAGGCCTACCGTTAATACCACTGTACAGATTGGTTACCATGACGCGCGGAAGTCCATGTAGGCCTATCTTATCTATCCCCTGAAGAACAAGCCGATCTCTACAGTTAGGCTTGTACCCCCGCAGCCCAGGAATGTCAAACATGAGCTGTGTTAGCTTTAGGTGTCACATAAAATGTACCGTAACTTCAATATCCTCTCATACAGCAATGAGCATATGAGTAAATACACACCTAGACCTACTGTTGTTTTCACTATCGGGAATCTTTTTGACCTCAGATAATTTACTTGTGCTGGTCAAACTCATGTCTTGACAGTTCCCTATCCCTAGATGTGATTTCGTCAGCCAGGGTTTCATATATAGGTAGCACAAGTAAATAAATTGCTTTGAACAGCATCTAGGCCTACAGGCCTAGCAGCAACGGAGGGTGGTAGCTATCTGGGTTTGGGGGCTGGGGTTGTGGTTAAGAACTGTATATTCCTCTAAGCATATATAAGCCTACCCAGCTTTACGTGAAATAACGTCCAACACCAATGTATAAAACCGACGGCCAAAAGAAACTTTACCATAGATTTAATGGCCCCAATTTTTAACAACACAAAACAATAGATGCTGGAAATGTATTTCCAAAGTAAGGAAATGTACAGCAGCCCATATATAGCCATTACAAGTGCCCAACTGGGGTTGGAGTAAGAAAAATTGACATTTCAGTTTGATGACCAATCGGGTGAGTAAGGAAAAAGTTTCATAGTCGCCTCATCAGAAACTTGTGTGGCCGCCCCTTGCTTCAATGCATGCAAAAATTCTCCGACGCATATAGAAAGTCAGTCGTCTAATGAGGTCACGTGAGATACGATGCCGTTCTTCGTCAAGAGAATGTATCAGTTCTTGTCGGTAAGCTGAAAGTTGTGCTCGCTGTCTTACCCGGCTATCCAGGGCATCCCAGGGGTGTTCTGTGGGAGACTTGTCGGGGCAACGTACAGGACATGGTAAGATGTTGATGTCGTTGGCGTCAAGGAAGTTCTGTACGACTTCACTCTGGCGTTGTCATGCTGTGGATGCTGGCGAAAGAAGGGCAGAACAATCGAACGTAAAATGTGATCCACGTAAATATAAGCGTCAAGTCCGACATTCCTATACCATTCGTAGTCCGTAAAAGCCGTTCCAAGTCGATAATCGCAAGATCCATTTCCAAAACAACGTTTAACACTAACTCCCGAAGACAAAGGTATGTAAGAAATTATACAAATAAGAAATAAAGCCGGTAACACACAAGAGAGAAGCAGTCATCAGTTTTCAATGATGCCGGGCAGACAATGAATATTCCAGGCATGAATTCCTTATCAAAGTCCAAATTCGTAGTCCGTGAATGAGTTCCATGTCAAATAACAGCTAAACAAGTATCTCAGTCGCGCTTTCATTGCAACTGTTCATAAAGGCATTATGCTGATGTAATTAGCATGGCTACCTTTACGGCCCCTAGCCCCAGGTTAATCGGTATTAGATACAGTTTGAAAATGACGAGCTTTACAGACCCTAACCGATCAGATTATGATTCAAAAGCCGAGCTGTTAAGTTCCCATCAATGATGACCAGTGCACGTTGTCCGTTCCTGTCCACAAATCCCTCCCCATACCCCCACCACCATACGGTACCACCTCCTGAACGCAAGCTAAGGCCAGTCTTTTGCCTCTTCGACGGCATACACGCTGTCTTCCATCAGCTCTGAACAGACAGAAGGGACTTTCATGTGTGAAGACGACCCATTGCCAATCACGTTGCAGCCAATGTCGTACAATTAGGGCCAACCTCATCCTCTGACGACGATGTTGGACCGCCAATAACTGCCCTCTTAATGGGCGATAAGCCCGGGTTCCGTGATTCCGGAGTCTCCTGGACACTGCCGACGGAGCCGATGACCTAACGCATTCAGCAACGACGTCACAGCCAGGAAGCGGTTTCGCAGATGCAAGGCGTGGTTACCCTAGGTCTGCCTGTTCTTGGCCTGTCTGAGGTCCGTCCTGTCTGCCTGTTCTTGGCCTGTCTGAGGTCCGTCCTGTCTGCCTGTTCTTGGCCTGTCTGAGGTCCGTCCTGTCTGCCTGTTCTTGGCCTGTCTGAGGTCCGTCCTGTCTGCCTGTTCTTGGCCTGTCTGAGGTCCGTCCTGTCTACCTGTTCTTGGCCTGTCTGAGGTCCGTCCTGTCTGCCTGCTCTTGGCCTGTCTGAGGTCCGTCCTGTCTGCCTGTTCTTGGCCTGTCTGAGGTCCGTCCTGTCTGCCTCTTCTTGGCCTGTCTGAGGTCCGTCCTGTCTGCCTGTTCTTGGCCTGTCTGAGGTCCGTCCTGTCTGCCTGTAAAGCAGCATCAGATTGATAACGGTTACACGAGAACAGTCAAAAGTTCTTGCAATGTCAGCATGAGTGACTCTCGTAGCCACCAAACCCAGGGCCCTCTCACGTTGTTCTGGAGTGAGTTGTGGCATCACTACGGTGTTTTTTAAACACTTGCAAGTCTGACATACTGGCTTCAACGTTTTATACACTATTTGACCTTGCAGTTTCGGCCTGTCCACGGGTGACGTGGTTTTAGAACTTTTCTGTTTCTTTTGCAACGGATTATCATGAGCTTACATGTAGCTTTCCCCATATGGGAATACGCTTGGACTCTGATTTTTACTGGGTTAAGCAAACCGAATTCGCTGAAAACGTTTGTTAAATTTCAAATGATGAGAGGTAAGGTTTCTTTAGGCCGTCAGTTTATATATATACAAATATATTGTTTAAGTCTATCAAAAAATTATTTATTAACAATAGTAGTACTTAAATGTTTGGAAGATTAACTGAGCAGCAAATTCAAATAGGCCTACATTAGTTTCAGTAAAAAGTGTATAACGTAATACATATATATTTGCCAGTAAAAGATTATTTTGAAGTACCTGTAGCCTTCGTTACTGCCTGAAAATGTGTTCAGGGGAGGTAACTCACTCACCATGACCTAAAAACAAGGAACACTGAGAGTTACTTTTCCTTGAGTAACACATAAGGGGAGAATACTCTGCAATGAAATTACACTGCGCAAGAAAAATTATAAATTATCGTTCTTGACATGGACATTTTATTTCCTTGCGAAACGAAAGCTTCAGCTTAAAGGCAACATATGAGACCTTCAAGATAAATCTTTCAGCATAAAAATGAAGTTTCACTATTCAGACGTTCATTAGGAGAGTTTTCGTGCATCCATGTGGCAAAGTTTTGCTTTTAGCAGTTTAATAAGATTGCGTACATGCATGCGCCCAGCCCTCATTGAGGTGGTGTGCCATTAAGAAATATACCGGTATCAAATACATGTAAAAAGTGAGCTTCTTTAGGTTTTATCCTATTTCTTTCAGACGACGAGTACACATGGGAGTGAATGTTCAGTGTACGATATTGGCATATCGAGAACTTCATATCGATATGCACCCAGGCGTACAATGGCTAACCGGTACAAACAGTAACATATTGACCTATCTTGTACTGGGTCCACATAAGTTTACGCTAAGTGAACCGTTTGCTCATTATTATTAATTTAAGATACCCAACGACTGTGACAGATCTTTATCACGACAGGGAAAAAAAACAAGCGACTAGCGATTGCTAAGGAGAAATTGCTTGAGAATACTAAAAGCAGAAATGAGAAATTCTTACTTGGACTGGAGGGGGGGCGTGGGAAAAAAAGAAATTAGATACAGATGAAGTGAGTAATGACATAGCACAAAGTCTTTTAGAAAATAAAACAGATTTTGCACATCATGCGTCCCGTTCACTGACAAATGCTCTTTCGAAAGTAGAGGATGGATATCCTTAAATATAACCAAGGGAGGTAACCCGATCAGAATCACTAAAGAACAAATTAAGGACAGAGTTATTTTCTCCTTGACATGTATCAAGGGGAGAAAATTCTACAAAAGTATAACAGCAGGGAAAGTGAATAGTAGTTATCGTTCTTGGCAGGAAGACTATTTATGCGCTAAAGAAAATTTTCACAATAAAACATCATCAAACCCTAAATAGAATTCCTTCTATTTGGTAAAGTAATGCCGTAATTTTTTTACTTGTGCAAGTGATGAATTCAATAAATATTCAATAATAAATAAATTCAATAAATACGTATTAGCTTCAGCCCGTAGGCACATAAAACTAGATGCTGTTTCTTTAGGAACAGCAAGTGAGCAATAAAACAGCCTTATAATCCAGTATACATAAGTAAGTGAAAGTAAACTGAATGAAACTTTCGAAAGAGCATTTGTCAATGAACAGGACGCATGGTTTACAAATTTGTTCTGTTTTCTAAAATATGAGTTTCTAAAGAATTGCGTGAGTGACCTTTCGCACACTTAAGCACTAAGTCATTACACAACATTAAGTCATTGCACATGACACTAAGCTTTTTTTTCATGACGGCGGCAACATTGTGTCCAGGACAAAATAAGAAAATAACGTGGGCATGTAACAACATGACGCATTTGAGCTGCTCCAGTCGTCAATGAGAAACGCGGATGAGGGTATGGTGGGCCTTGTGAGCAGATCCAGGAAACTGAAAGAAAATCAATTGATTATTAATTGAATTGAGTATATATAAATGCTTGATAGATGTAAAAAGTTTTAAGCATTTTGTTGACAGTATATCAGTTAGAAAAATTGTTTTCCGCAGAATTTGTCAACAAAAAAGTCTAATGGACACAGACCCCCATTACAACTTCCGTATTGTAGTTCTGTGTATTTTAGGGTATAAAGTCTTTTTTTGCTCCCAGGCGGCCATGTTTGGTGTACAGGCGCATGCTTGGTATCAAAATGCTGGAAACTGTCTAAACTTTGAGGAGGTATGAGCTTTATTGATGAAAGTTTGAAATTCTGGGCGAGAGGACACAAGGTGTGAGGTAGTGATGAGGCTTCGAGTGACGTCCGCTTGGCGTTGCTAGGCACGCCTCTCAGCTCCCGCATGGAAAGGTTAGATTTTGACGGTCAATATATGTCAAGATTTTTATGGCTTGTTTCTCACAGGCTGGGCCAGGTATGCACCAAAGCTTATTGGCCACGGAATGTTTGGGACTGAGCTACAGCGCTGGGCGTTAACATTGACGCTTATGGAAAATTAATGGGGGTCTGAGGCCTAATGCAGTGAACGGAAAATAGAATCAGGAGAGGTAACCCAATTTGAATCACTTAACAACAAGTTATTTCCCTTGATAATAATCAAGTTAGAAAACTCTGCAATATTATAATAAGAGGGAAATAAATGATAGTTATCGTTCTTGGTAGAGAGACTTGATTTCTGCACTGGAGGAAATTCTGTGTTTATCACGTCACCAAAGTCACAAGAAAGAACTTGAAACATGTTGGAAGAAAAATTTCGTACTGTAGATGCTCACTTTTAGACTTTTTGTAGTTCGTGTAGTAAAGTGTTGACCATAGCAATTTGCTCATAGAACTTCGACCTTCTTTGACTTTGTGCTACCGTACTTGTATTTCTTACGGAAACAACACGTAAACAATAAAAATAGTACTATCATGAGGAAGTCAGAGTAAATGGAAAATGGAAAGGAAATGGTCTGCACACCCACGCGTGGGTGATGAACTGCAGTTCTACATGCAGTAAACGTTCTATGAACCGATAGTTCATTTTAGGCCAGGCTACTAGGTCATGATATATACCTGCCACGATTTGTGGCATTTTATGAACCGACAGCTCATTTTATGAATGCCTAACGGCGGTGACATTGTGTTTATCACTAAATTAGACTTCAGATCGGAAGTCACCGTAATTGAGGTTAATCCAACCGTGCATGAGAAATCCTCGTATAGTGTAGTGAGGTTGTACAGAAGAGGGAACTTCTGAATCTGTTGGTTATTCAGTTATATTTAAATGTTTGAAGATGTGTAAACTTTTAAATAGGTTAGACATAAGGGAAATGCGTTAGATAATTATGTCTTCCTTCAAAATTTCTCAGTGAAAAACGAGTATAACGCGTTGATGTGCAAATAACAATTAAAGGCGGTAACCCAATCCGAATCATTTAAGGACAAATTACAGTCAGAGTTATTTTCCCTTGACAACAATCAAGGGGGAAAACTCTGCAGTCATATAATAACGGGGAAAACAAACGATAGTTATCGTTCTGGGTAGGCAAAGTTGATTTCCGCGTCAAGATATAGGTTTATAAAGAACGGACATGAGCCAAAGAAGTGAGTGTATGAATTGTGGGCGTGACGAGAGATGGTTTGCAGGAATTGTGTGTGGCTGTGGATGAGTGGGCAATGTCCGGATCTACTAACCCTAGGCTGGGTCTAATTTTAGTCTCAACTCTTTGTCAGAGGATAGATTTGCCACTGAAACATGTGAATTATCAGATAAGTCAATTTTCTCGCTTGCCTGTTTTCTTTTTTCAGTGTCCTTGCTATTCACTCAAAAAGCAAGTTGTTTAGCCTCGGCAGAGCAACATTTCGAAACAACACAATTGATGATAAGGAAACTTTTTGTATAAGTTATGAAGGAAACACTTGTTAGCCGAGTTAGCCCATTAAAAAAATATCAGAGATCCACACAGATGGCTGTATAGTGCTAGTTTACACGAGTGCATGCCTTGTAAAATTACGGGAACCTTTTGGATGAATGGGTTCAAACCTGGGTTAGTTCATTTGTATTTGACATAATTCAGAATGGCTACAAAATTCCGTCCAAACAAAATACCATACCTATTTGTTTTTGAGTACCGAGCAACAAGAAGTCCACTCTTAAAAACTGAGAATTTGGAGGAAATCTGAAAATTAAAAGAAAAGGGTTGTATATCTGGAGTCACAAAGCCGTCTTATTCTTTTTCGACTCACAGTTTGACAGAAGGGCGGAAAGAGCAGACTTATTCCTGTTAGACACCTGAATCTATACATCTACATCTGCCAGCTCACACTTTGCAGTTTTCATTTTCCTCAGTAGGCGATAAATGTGAATGCAAGTATGTATGGTGTAAAATGGCATTATGTAACGGCTAATGAAGTTTCGCTAACCGACAATCCATTCGTACACAATTTATTTCGGGCAGATAAACAATCTTATTCAAACCATTGACACCAAAAAACTAGAACATTGTCCAAAAGAATCAGCTCCATAACTTTCGTTCAAAGTGTAAGGATTCTGTGGACTTCAAAACTGTGTGAGACATTGCTATGGGCTTTCCTGGACTTGTATGGTTTAATGAACGTTCGAGAGTGGTATGTGTTCAAATCAATTCGAATCCTGTGAAAATTTTCATTCCACAGATCAAAAACGATCAGTTAAGGAGAGGGTCAGAGATAGTAATAACACAAGTCAAACACAACAACCTTCCCAGTTACCTGGCCTGAAAACTACCTAGATATGACAAATGCGCAGACGGAATCTGATAATTTTTGTTTTGGCCTGTAAACAAGTCTGGGTAGGAGGAATGGCCATTAAGGTGAACTGGGCCCATTGATTATGCGGCATGTAAAGGAAGTATTGTTGAAAAGCTTGAAACTGTTGGTCAGGGGTTTCTCTTTACATTCGATGAGAGCGGGTGGGGCTTTAGTAGCTGTGGTCTTTAAAGATTTAGCTTTCCTTTAGTATAACAAATACATGCACTATGGCAGTCACAACGGGTGGTCCAGCCGAAAGGAAAGACAAGAGTCAGGCCTACACCAACACACCTTTACTACTCGATTCCGACTACTTGGAGTACACTGACAATCCTGCTAAATTACAAGACACTGATCAGACATACTGGTTGCTGGTAAAGGATTGGCGTTTGGAATGAAGTTCTCACCATACAGTTTATATTCTATCGTGATATGTACTTTAACAAAGAATTAATACGATGCAATGTTGACATACCAGGTAATCAAAAACCACTAAATGTATAGGTAACCAATTAGAATCAAGTAGTGGAACATTCAACTGCAGTGGGCCATCTGCGGCAGCCATCACTGTACATAAAACATGCGATTTGAGGCCTACGTGTAATTAAATGCGCCACGGAGACCTGTTTGCTGCCAACAGGGAACAAAATAACGAACGCGCGAGACCAGTAAAGGCGGATAGTGTCGGCGAAGTGGAAATTCTCGCTTTGCTGACTTCTCTCTATTGTCATGTATTTAGCTCAGAGTGGCACATTTCGTCTGTCAAACATCATTGGAAACTGTTGACTGCTGCTCTTTACTTGAATCCGTCCCTATTTTCGTATTTATATACTTTGTTAGTTCTTTTGTGGTCGAGGAAGTCGAGGTTGGAGCCCCGCTGTGAGTTGAGCTGTTGAGTTACAAATTTTGTTATAGAACACGAGTACTGTATTGTGCCGAACATTTTAAGATAGTGTTTATAAATTTCGCAAAATATACATTTCCAGTATTTGTTGCGTAGATCTACGTCTGAGGAGGCTCACGTCATTTTGCACACTGGTAAATATAGAGAAGTAATCGATCAAATACAATCCTCTCAAAGCTAAGAAATAGGGGCGAGGAATTAGGGGAATGATATTCGTCACCTATTATATTTTAAAGTTACAAAGTTTACAAAAATGTGACCTTTACTATAATGTTGGCCCAGGGGCCAGTCTCTGTACAGAAAGGCTGAGCTTGACAATACGGATTTTCGTATATGCTTTATCCTCAGTTTACTGTCCAAATCTATTAGATACGTTTCAATACCCATGTTGTCTTTAAACTTGAAAACATCTTTTCGGGGAGGTAAGTATACATTAATGGCGTCTTTGGTCAAATTTCATGTGGATTTGTAAATATTTATATTTACATTACAGTTTTGTTCATATAATGAGTTCAACTCATCGTTCACAAAAATGAAAAAAAAAGTCTAGGTGACAGGTTACCTCTTTGGCCCACATGGGTGAAGAAAACGCGCTATAACGTGAGACAAAGAAAACGACAAAACAGAAGATGAGAGACTATTCCGACGGAAAGTCTAACCCAAAACATCAACCACACTATTAGTTAGTGATGCAGTCCTCAGTGGAAAGAGAAAACCAGTATAATGGCTCGGGCGTGGCAGCTTACTTGTCTTCGGTAAGTGGTCGCAGTAAAGTAGCACAAGACATAAGATCGGTGGAAATCCGTCCTGCAACAAGGAGGCACATTGCAAGCACTCTAAGGACCCCTTCGTCGTCATATGACTGAATAATTGTTAAGTACGACGTTAAACCCCAAGCGCTGACTCACTCACTCCACAACACTCTGTCAGATCAAAGTCAAATGGCTGGTGATAACAGCTGTACAGGGCCTACAACCCACATCGTGATAGTACGCGTAAATCACCATTCTTCAAAGTGGCCTGTCTCCCTAGAGCGAGGATGATGATGACTTACGTCATTCCACTTAAATATGCCAGGAAGAGAGAATATACGGGTTCGCAACCAGACTAACATCTTCCAAATCTCAGTTAATATGAACATTTCATTCTACAGTGCACAAAGTGTCATTCACAGCATTATTGAACACTTGGATATTAAACTCTAAGTAGTTCCATTATTCGATTATTCTGCTTCTGACTCAACTCACTTATTTTTAATTGTCTGGAGAATCTTCATTGGGATGTTGTGATGTATTGCTGAAGCTTAGACACATCGATGCATTTATACCCTGTAATCTTGTCAAAACACTTTCTATTCGATGTTCGGGACCGGTAGATCCAGGATCAATCCTTGATCGATTCACAGCTAAGACTTTAAAAGAGGAAGTTGTATCTTCCTCGCTTGGTGTTCAGCATGAAGGGGATAGTGCAATGACTGGTTGACCCGTATTAGTATAATGGCTCGGGCGGGGCGGCTTACTTGCCTTCGGTAAGTCGTCTCAGTGAAGCAGCACTAAATAAAAGAGCGGTGGAAATCCGTCCTGCAACAAGGAGGCACATTACACGTACATGCACCCTAATGATTCCTTCGTCGTCATATGACTGAAAAATTGTTGAGTACGACGTTAAACCCCAAGCACTCACTCACTCTATTCAATGTAATTAGGGATTTAGTCTCCGAATGTACATTACATCAACTGTTGTTCTGTCACATCAGCTATTAGGCGCAACACTCCGAGGCATTTGGGAGCGGACCGGTCTCAGTGAAAGTTTCTATGAAAATTTCTGTGAAAGATATTCAGGCTCTGAGATAAAACCATTAAGGGCTGCTCCGTTTTAGAGCAGGTATATGAGGCTTCGAATAACTGCTTCCCGGTGCGTCTCTGTATACTAGCCCTTGTAGTGATGACCATTTGGGTGTTTGGGCTCTCATATTAATTCTACAAGGAAAAAGAACGGTATAAGCGTAAATTAAGATGCTCAGTGGAATTTATTTTAATAGACCGATGAAGTCGTCTAGAAAGCAACAGTGACTTGATGGTCGGTCGGTCGGTCACAGTTGTGTATTCGTTCTCCTGTTTGGTATTGTCCTCAGGGTTAAAGGCAGTTAGGCTTTAGACCAGCTACTGTACAACCACTTCCAGGACGGTTGTGGCACTGAGAACACCATCAGATGCCATTATCTTCAACAAACAAAACATATCAAATAAGCATCAGCACGTGCACGTGAAGAAAATGGCGATTCTTGGGCGGTACAGACGAAACCAGTCTTAATTTTAATACATTTAATACCACATATGGATCAACCTGGAAGTAATTCTGAGACTCAAGCGTAAAAGGGAACATGATTTCTTAAACATTATTAAATAATAATATAAGAAAGGTCAAAAACTTACGCGAAGATCAAATCTGGCTTCCGAGACATCTTTCAACGGTTTGGCCAGTACTACTTGATTACTGTTAATTATCTCAAACGTGTTGTTGGTGTTGCCACTGATAATGGAATATGCCAACTGAAATGATAAATGCAGATGCATTTTAATAACCGAACGTGTAAAACACACCTTAATCTAATTGCTTCTGCTGTGCTATATACAACAGCATTAGTCCCACATACTCTTGAAATAAACTTTCTGCAGGAGAGAATTTCATTCTCGGGTAAGAAATTTTCCGGATTCCGTGGCTTGTATTGTTCTTCTCGCTTTGATAGCGGGAAGCGATCGACGGGACCCTCCTGTATAGTCATTTGTCTAAGACCGCTTGCTTTCCACCAATATGACGTATGTTAAACGTGGAAAAGTTCATAAGTTACTTGCCAAAGTTTAGGGTTTTAATTTACCCATAACAAAGGCTCTCCAGCGTATAAGAGAACGAGTATTGTGATATAAACAACCACCAAATTATCTACGAAAGAAAATCTCCAAATCATCATGCATGCAGTTAAGGTTGTTTTCAGTCAGTCATGACCCTAGTACTATTCTCATTTTGTAATTAAACATAAAAAAATAAAATAAAATTTTAGACATTCAGAGCATACGCTGAAGTTGACTACACAGCTGATTAAGGGCTCCCCTTCCCCAACATCAAAGTAAAACACCAGCGCTAGACCTTCCAAGCTGCAGAGGCCTATAGGTGCTTTTATGTTCCCTGAATTCTTTCCGATCGTTTAGAACGTCGAAAATGGAGGGAAAACGATATAATTTGGTGATTAAACATCCGAACATCAGAAACATCATTGCTATACTTTCACAATTAATATCGAGATTATTCCATGCCCAAGTGAGGCTCTGCTGCTACACTAACACAACGCAGGTTAATGTCAGGTGGCCAAAAAATGCCAAAGATTGAGAAAATATGGATCAGATCCCATCAAAAACATATTTAGATTGCGGAGAACTCGATCATAGTCGTATGAGACTTGCTAATTCAGTCATGCTTTCCCCCCCAAAAAAGAAAAAAAAAGCCAAACGAAAAAGCAAAGAAGTTCAGATTTTCACTCCTGGAATGCAGAAGTTGTTTATTACTTGCTTCTTTGAAATAGCAGGCCGTGCCACGAACTGTAGGGAACCGCTAGCCTTTGCCCAACAGCGACCACGAGGCGATCCTCCAGCCCAGTTCACACTGCGCATCCAGGCCACTGTGCACCCACAGCATGCCGTACCTAGAAGCCCGTAATTTAATTCCTACGTGTTATCAGTCGCTGTTTCAATTCAATGTAATTCAAGCTTTATTTATTTATATTTGGCGGTGATACTTTTTTAAAACATAAAATATCATTTCGATTGTTACTTTCACCGGTGTTGAGCGACACACTGTTCTCGACACTGCAAATTAGGATCAGCTGGCCCGACTGCTTGGATCTGTATCCAGAGAACATATAGCATGAAAAACAAAAGCGTTGGGGATCTCCTTTAAGTATTTTCAGCCCAAATATTCGTTTTTAGAAAATAGTCGCTTACCAGAGTAACGTTTAATACTAGGAAGACTATTATAAATACCGATGGTTGTAGATCAGCGTCGTTGGCCATGGTGGTAAAGACCCAAGCGACCCTGGAGGCCATCTTGGGGGACAATGGCGAAGTAAGTGCGGAAGGGAAAGACGGGGTGTTGTCATTCACGTCTGTGACTTCCAGGAATACCTGAAACATAAATATATCACTGCGTCTTGACATCACCACGTCGTCTTGGCCAAACCACACGATATATGTGCTATGACTAACGGATAACGTGACCTTATATATGACCTTTAATATCAATTGATTTACTGCATGTTACTTAATACTTCTCTGTAAATGCCCAATATATCCAGTATATGCAGTTATATGTTTAGGAAATTCATAGACAGTGACTAACCAGCAGGCCACCCCGTCAACACAGAACATTCCTCAGGAAAAGAGAAGCTCACCTGTAGGTAGCTTCTGAGTTGAGTGTCCACGTTTAAGGCTTCCATAACAAAACTGGCGAAAGGCTGACTTTCTCGATCCAGAAGACGATCCGTATATATATTCCCCTACAATGCGATGGTTATTTTCTTACTGCCTACATGAAATTTTGACATACAAGTATATGGTAATATATTATGACAAAACGCGGACAAATATTGTCAATTTGTTAAAACTAGTTTTTGTCAAAACTACACCGTGGGAAGGTGTGCCAGCAACCTGTGAATGGTCGTAGGCTTCCCCAGGGTTTTGTCTTGTTTCCTCCCACCATAATGCTGGTCGCCGTGGTAAAATGAAAAATTCTTGAGTACGGTGTAAAACACCAATCAAACATATAATACAAAGCCAGGCGTGCAAGTGCCGGTATTATAATGCATTGAGCCCAAGGATCACGAAGTTGTCTTAGACTTAAGTCAGAGTTAGGTATATCCTTAAAAAGGAACAAGCCGTTATCGACGTCTCACCGTGTTCTGCTCCACCCTGAAGATTCCGTATTCATCAGAAACCCACCACCTCCTGGTAAGTGAACTTTGACCCCCCGCTAGCAGGGATTGTTTTTATCAGGCTGTTCACGGGAGAAGACTCGACCTTCCGGAATTCTGCGACTCGATATGGGAAGATGGGATACCCCGAGGTTCTACTCTCTGAAAGTATGTCTACAGAGGTAATTGTGGAAGAGCTTGGTAGTCCAGTGTCGGTGGCCCGTACTTTGAGACTGTAGCGACCCTCAGGGATCGTTGTTTTTAGCGTTACGACACCACTGAGTGAATCCAGATTAAAAATGCTGCTTTCGCCACCCAGAAGTTCATAGGAGACCTTGTCCTGCAGATCGGCGTCTGTCGCCCAAAACCTGAATACCATGTCGCCAGCGGTGAGATCGGATGGCACAATGAAAGGAGACATGACAGCCTTGAACTCAGGAACGTTGTCGTTCACATTAATGATGTGCACAGTAATTAGAGTTCTCGAGGTACTGACCGAGGTCAACCCAGACAAAATGGCTCGAACAACCAAATGGTAATCCTGTTTCTTCTCATAATCCGGCGAGCTTGCCAAAATAATGCTACCTGCTCTGGATATATTAAACACGCCGAACCCACCCGAATCGATGGTAAACTCCAGTGCTGAGCTAGGGAGGGGCAAAAAGGGCACACCCAGTTCATACAGACTGGCAATCTTTACACCAACCGGTTGGTTTTCATAGACTCTAGTTTCATATATCGTTTCGTCGACTTGAGGCGCTGTTGAACCTTAACAAAGACAGAAGCGTCAAATGGATACCGGTATTCAGTATGAATGCATATAAATGGCATGCTCACGTGGGCTGAGTATTATACAACTCACACGTCGTGAAATTATGTACAAAGATAGGTTCTACCAGAACCAACAGGCGCAAAACTTGACTGAAGCTAAAAGAAGAGGTTAGTTATACAAGGGACATCCCTTGGTAATACATAACAGTCTGCAGTGTTTTGTCACTGGAAGCGTTCTTCTGAACTTACCACGTGGCCTTCTGGAATAATGCACCCGTAAAAACGACGTGTTAATAAACATCACAATTCGCGCGACGCGCTTCTAAATCCACAAATGGCAGAACAAAAACTGAGGTAAAGAAAACTGTGTAATACATACTTTCGCATCTCAACCGATCTCCATTGGCGAAATATTCAGCTCTACAGTCACCACAGAAGCTAGCCCTGCAAAAAGAAAACATGTAATTCGATCATACTGGGAGCTGTTAGGCCTATAACTATGGTAACAACAACTGCAAAAAAAGGAATCTCTGTCCAACTGAAAATTTCAAGAAAACTTCAAATTAATGCAATAAATACACGGCTTGATTTAATTCTCACATTTTCTTTAGGAATGTGTTACAAAAATATGAATAAAATCCGTTGATGTAAACAAGGGCTCTAAAAGTGGTTTATCGACTTACACGCAGGTACCCTAAATTACACACATTCAGGTACCTCAACTTACACCTAGGTACCGTAACCTGCACACATTCAGGTACCGTAACTTACACCTAGGTACCATTACCTGCACACATTCAGGTACCGTAACTTACACGCAGGTACCGTAACCTGCACACATTCAGGTAGCTTAACTTACACGCGGGTACCGTAACATGCACACATTCAGGTACCTTAACTTAAACGCAGGTACCGTAACCTGCACACATTCAGGTACCTTAACTTACACGCAGGTACCGTAAATTACACAAATTCAGCTACTGCAACTTACAGGCAGGTACATACATTGCAAACATTCAGGTAACATAACTTACATTTAGGTACCGTGATTTACATACATTTAGGTACCTCAATTCACATGCAGGCACAGCAACTTACACTTATTCGGATACCGTGACTGAAACACAGGTACTTTTACGTATACGAATGTACCGTAACTTACACGCAGGTGCCATAACTTGCACACAGATGGGTAGCGTAATTTACAGGCAGGTACCGCACATCCAGGTATCCTAACCTACACGGAGGTACCGTAATTTACAGCCAGACAGACAGCGTAACTTACAGGAAGGTACAGTAACTTACAACCAGATCGGTAGCGTAACTTACACGCAGGTAGCGTTGCTGCGCAGAGCGCATTCTGGCAGGGCCTTACAAGGGTCCACTGCACACATCGCAATAGGTTGTTGAAGGGCGCACACTGGAACAATCAGAAAAGGTCTAAATGTATTAGGCCACCTAAATAATCTATATAATTATGACGCGATCATCCATGGCAAAACGTTATGGATGGCTACAGCTTTGTATATACGTATATATAAGTTAATATATACGGCTTACGACGGGGAAAAGGTTTGCCACCACGACGTATCTTATCTTTGTTTATTGAACCTTTTCATGCTACTACACAGAAAAGGTAGTAGAGCTTCACCAGTCATCCATTTATCTGATTAATTACAAATTGTGTGAAATGAGACTTTAGACCAAACCACGAATGCTGCAGATATTTCATCAGTTGATCTATACTATATAAACACCGGTAACCAATGATTTACAAGCAAGAAATAACAATTTACTTTTAGCCATCATTGATTGGAAACAATTGTCTTTCTCTTGTCAGGTGACAGCTCAAACACAGCTCAAACTACCACAAGTTCATGTATCTTAAATTACATTACGTTTACGTAATAAAGCAAAGTTAATTTTCATAAAAAACACCTTTATCAGTAATATTACTAAATGTTTATATACTGTGTCTCCTTGTGGCAGGACGAGCCCATGCAGCCCAAGTGATGCCGCCACTGAAGTATCATGCCAAAGACACTACACATGACACCCCACCCAGTCACATTATACTGACACCGGGCCGAACAGTCCTGTTTCTTTCCTGTAGCCTCTCAGTGCTGAGCGCCAAACGAGGCAGCGACAAGTACCATTTTTAAAGCCTTTGGTATGGCCCGACCAGGATTTTATTTTGGATCTACTGACTACGAGGTGGACGCTCTAACCATTAGATCACCGAAGCGAGATGCGATTATGCGTTTGCTTTTACTAACATACCCATATAAAGGTACAGTACGTCAATATGTAACTTACAACAGGATTCCCACTTCATATAGGGAGGTCAAAGGTGCATACCTTTGGATATCTCCAGGATGGCAGACGTAGACAGGTTCCCTACAGTGGCGACAACGTTGACTAATAAGGTCTGGTTGTAGAGTGGTAGCGCTAGTATATATACGGCACCTGGAAGCGTTCACAATGTCACACTTAGAAAACTACCAACATTAACGTCACATCTGGATATTCTCAGGTGAACTGTCCGAAAAATATCATCCGAGGAAAAATTAACTGAAACATACGACTGTTTAAAATTTACCATTAAGACAAGAAATTTCAACTATTTAATCAGGGAAGTATCATATATGAAAGACACATAATGAGCTCTTGCTCTGTTGTCTCAGGTACTGCGTATAGGTGTGCAAGTGCAAATAATTTGCCCACCTGTGAATTCATTGATTCCTATAGTGTCTGATCCTCGGATGGCATATCTCACTTGGTCCTGCATACTGGAAGCGGTGGCTGTCATCATCGTCACGAGACCACCTCTGGAAATGTTAGCCAAGACGTTGACAGTGTACCATCTTTTAGGGAAACTTAATGTCAGGCTGTTATCAGGGAGGATTTCCACATGAACATATGCCACAGACATGTTGTTGGGGGTTGATTGGAATGACGCCATCACAGTAAAAGTATGGCTGGTCATGTTTTTTAGTGGTCTTGTTACATATAAAGACCCGGTGAGTCTATCCACTCCAAAATATGTAGTGTTGACGGCGCTGTAGATGACGACTTCCCCCACCGGAACCGAGGCATACACCTGACGAACATGGAAAAAAGCACTGAGGATGGGAGCAGAAGAAATTTAGAGTTGTAAGGGTATTCGAACATGTTACTTCATTGAGCACGGGTGATAGTGGCATCAACCAAAAGTGATATTTGAATTACAAGTAAATCACGCAGAAAGCACAATATCGGGTAGACCTGTAGAATTCACAAGGCAAGGAAAAATGCTTTCCGGTTTATTCATATAACAAGTGCATTGGCCATTGAAAACACTCTATATCTTCCACACGGTGTAAATGTCATGTCTCTACCTCACACGGTATTAATCCAAGGAAAGTAAGCATGAAGTCACCACTGCCTAATTTGCCTAAGTAATTTTCGAATAGGTCTACTCCACAGCGCGCTTCCATCACTCCATCAGCAATACAGGGCAGGTGTGACGTCGGTTGGGAAACAAGTGGAAGGATATATATATATATATATATATATATATATATATATATATATATATATATATATATATATATATATATATACATAGATTCCTTCCTTTAAAGTTAGACGCAAGAAGATGATCATATAAAGTCTCATTGAGTCAACTTCAGGAGGCTTTTCACAAATATGACTGAGCTCTCCGGATACCTGTCACAAATGCGTAACCTGTCCACTTACCTGTCCGACTATCGAGCCAGTAGTGGTCTGGTTAGACGCGAGCCTAATCCTGTAATGGGGAGATGTGAAGATGGGGCGTATGGTGGACGGTATGGGCGTGGGTTTCACTGGAACAGAGAACCATGATACCGTGACGTGAATATCTTGTCCCATAATTTATCAATACATGTGCAATAATAGCAAGGCGACGTATTCTATGACGGAGCTGACAAATAGCACAGTTCTGCTAGAAATCTTATTGCCCTTGACCAGACGAGGGAGATTCCTTCATACAGTCTCCTCAACTCATTAACACCATATTTATGTTCATTATACATGTATTGAAGCATTCTATAAATTTCATTATATGCTTCTGCAATGATATAATAATATAGTTGTTAATCACTGCGATTAGAGATTTCGTTTTTGGCATGCGAATACGAATGCCTAATTGATGACATTTGGTTTCACAATCACCGTTCCACTATAGAACTAGAACCACGTAAACTTCGTTTGCACTAGGATTGTGGCAATTGGTAAAGTAAACTCTTCACGGTTTTGTTAGTTTCTTGTTTTTAGAGTAGGTTGTATGGTTTTACATCAGCTTATGTGATATTATACAAGTCTTTAAGTCTGTTTCTGTCTTATTATATTCTGTGTTGAGGAGGCTTTCTTTTTAAAATATACATAGATCTATCAGAGGCTACTAACTGCACGATGACAAAATGTAAATGACACATTCGAGTTTTATACAAATCTGTGGAACCGTTGTTTGTTTCCCTTGTTCCTTTTGTATATTTGTTTATCTAAATGACGTCTTCAAGGTTACATTGTCATATCAAAGCTGATGCCTTGTAGCAGAAATGTACAAATTGATTTCGTAAAATTTTGCGCAGGATAACTCACCTGAGCAGACGACTAAGTGGCCATTTTTGTAAAACTCAGCGTTACAACCTCCACAGTAATTAGCTCTACAACACAAGTCATTACACAGGTTTAGATTGGTTACTATACACACATTCTAGAGCACGCTACAGAACACATTCAAACATCTTGTATAAATTGTCAGTCGAAATATCGGATAGTATACTGGAAGATTGACATTACCAGTCTGAAATACACTAAACCACGCAACATGTTTATCAAAGTGAAAGTGAAACAAATCAACATCACAAAAAAGAAGTCCACAACTTCAAAAGACGACTTTTATGCGAAGTGATGTTACATATTAACCCCTGTAATATACAGGACAATTACATTTAAAACGTGTATTTTGACCACATTTTAATCTTTAAACGTAGCTCCACCTAAACCACTTCAAGCTTGGTTGACTGGAACTAGAATAAGGAAACCACCGTGAGGCCTTAATGCTACACATACACGCTCTCATGATATTTGCCGATATAAATGATGGCGATCGGCGTAAAACTTATGAAACTTCATAGGGACAATGCTTTTAATGTGGTAAGCATATTCGTATTTTTAATATATAGTTTTAAACTCCGTTACTTGATGTGACAGATTGAAATATTCTTGTAAAAAAAGTAATAAATGTACTGTAGCAAGTTCAACTTCCGTGTACACCTATCATGTGCTGGATCAGAACTTACAAGCAAGCAGCTCCCTGCATTTCCGGGCAATTTGAAACTGGATCTTGAATGGGCGACATACATGGATCCATCAAGCAGGATGCGATGGGCTCATTCGGGTGGCAAACTGAAGAGAAGATTGAGATAAAACGACAATATTTGTATATGTAGTCACTTTGACATATGCGCCCGTTAGTTTATAAAGAGGAAAAAAATATGCGCTCGTACCTTTATTTACGATCAAACGTGTGCCCACACTCACTGTTCCAAGTGTGGCTGTAAGGTACACAGAGGTCCTCTGCAACAAGGGCAACCTGTGAACATAAACGTCACCTACAAAGAGGCAAAATAATTTAGGACCAGACAAATTCTGATTTCAAGAACGACCAAAGAGATTCCGTAACCGAACGATTTAACGCTATTTTAATCTGTTATTATATTGTATTAACTAAATCTTGGTGAATACAACACATTAAATGTTATTTGCAAGGCTTAGACATATGTCGCATAAGTAAGATAATGCAGTTACTGGTATCTATCATCTGTGAAGAGCTTAGGATTTGCATGTCCAAGATACCATATACAGTGTATGTAACTCACCCGTGTATTCGTCAATACGTAGAGAGCTGGAGTCATTCAAGTAATATTTAACTAGGTTCTGCTGCGATGGATCTTTGGCAACAGCACGGATAGTGGTCACGTGACCGTCTCTGGGTATATCGTTGTACACTTGTATCATGCCGGAATTTTGTAGCGTTAGGGCAGACGATTGGATTGTTGTGTTGCGGACAGAGACGAAAACCGGGGCGAAGGATCTGACTTGAGGGGTGGATTGGTAAGCCGCAGTCACTGTGAAGTTATGGTAGGTGGTGTTTCCCAGGGGTCGAGTCAGATACACATATCCACTGGTCCAGTTGACGTTGAAGTACGAGGAATTTAGTAAAGAGTACACCACCTGTTCACCGCCTAAGCCAGATGCATACACCTACACACATAGAGATATCATACAAAAAATACGTAATTTTATGATACCATCATCACTATTGTATAATGCTTATATTCCGATTTTTACTCAGATAATGTAGGAAAATACCTTCCCACGTACAGAGGATACGATACAACGATTATGTGATCTTTGTATTGAAATAATAGGGAATATTTTTACCATGGCACTAGAATGAGACAGGTATGGAAATCGGATAAGGCCATCGTCGCATCATCGTTCCATCGATCGGCGATGACACGATGATGCGAAGCAATGGTACGATGGCACGAAGCGATGGCACGATGGCACGAAGCGACAGCATGATGGCACGAAGGGATAGTACGATGCCAGCAGTGTGTCATCGCAATGTGCCATCTTTTGTGCCATCGTGTCATCGCTTCATGGCATCGTCCAATCGCTTCGTGTCATCATGCTATCGCGTCGTATCATCGGACCATCGCTTCGTGCCATCACCGGCCGATGAAACGATATCACAATAATGACCTTATCTGGCTTCCATAGGCAGGAGCGTACATGTATAACATTTACTGAGGGTCATTCTGACATCTCACCTTAAGTTTGTCTCACTAATGCACTCTAAGTGGAATGAACTGTTATAGGGCAACTCTTCAAAATTTCTCTTTTCCTTTGTCTTATTTATTTGTTTGTTTTTTCTTGCACTTCCACTTAGTATGTATCATGCTTTATATGTTGAGTCTCCTATAGACACACATTACATGTGTCTAAAATAAAAGCATGGATATAAAATGCTCTGAATAAATGGTGTGTGTCGCGAAGTACGCTCAGGCAGATTACAAATTATATTTTTTCAAGACAAGTTGGATGGGAAAAGGACGCTTAAGTTTGGTTAAAAGTCACGCAGATTTCCAGAGACAACTTACTCGGAGAACTGTGGAGTTGACGGTCAGATTGGAAGAAACTGCGGTGGTGTAGGACGATGTCCAAAAGTTTGGTTTGTCGGGTGGTGGTACACCTGTAAAAGAATTGTCAATTAAAACTATTACAAATCTATTACTATAGAGGGACCTTGGTCACAATAACCGCTCTGTAAAGTTTCGCTTCGTCGACCACTTCTCCAACAACTTAAATATGGTGTGCATATATGCTCGCATACATCAAGTGTGGAGAAGTTTGTCAGTAACTTGCCAAAAATCAGTGGTTTACGTCGGGAACGCTATCTGACTGCCATCGTGTAAGTGAGAAATTATTGAGACTGGTGTTAAGCAACAATCAAATAATAAATAAACATAAATCTTTGTTGCGACGAAACGGAAAATGATTTAATCCATCAGTTTGATACATGCATGTTTTGAACTGAGAGAATCGCCATATATATAGGTGTAATCTGGGCTTAAATTCAATCAGCAGTATCCAATCACCACCAATTTATATGAACAATATCGATAAGTATTTATCCAAGATAAATTAAGACACCATTTGTGATTTTCTGTTCTCGAATCGAAACTAGATACAGAGGGCAATGTGTACTTATAGCATACACGACCGATTAAATTGATGCTTTGTTTTTTATTCTGCTGGAACCTGCATACCATATGCATGGGCTATGCTGATTCGTTCTCATGCATGATACAAGCAAACTCTACCAGGTCAAAGTGATTAGTATATGTATAACATGCTCTGCACGCGATCAACACAAACAACTTACCAGATGACGTCACATTCAGGTTCACGGCAACAGTGGCACTCTTGTAATGGTTATCAGTTACAACAGCATAAAACATGTATGGTTTGACCTGATCTTGGACCAGGTTTGTCACCGCGTAAAGTGTCCCAGATTGCCTGTCAATCGTGACATCATCGGTGCCAACCACAGAAAACCAGAGTTTCGAGTTCCAAGGACTATACGCGCCGACCTGCAATAGAATGTTTGATGTTGATTATGTATCAGCCAGAGAATGTTGTTAGTCACGAATACACCACGCCGATACAGAAGTTCATCATGAAATATGAACGCAGAACTGTCCTCAAGAAATAGGCCATAACTGCGACTAATATTTTAGTCCCAGACCATAAGAAGTAATTTTAAACAAACCTGTCCGATAACTTGTTCTCTTCCTGTGACGTTGAAGAGGTAGTTTCTCCGATAGAACATCGGTGCTGGCTGTTGTGAATTGTTTTCTGGAAAAAATAAGACAACACAAAAGATTTGTCAGATTAAATCCAGAAATGTGTATGTATAAACTGCCCGATTGTTTCGCCAAAAAAAAAACCAAAACAAAACAAAAAAAACAAAAAAAAAATAGACCATGCGCTGACGCTATATGCTATATACGTCATATGTATATCATTTGGTGTTCGGAATTACTTAGGTGTTAGATGTGCTTACAATTTAAGTATGCGGACGCCACAGGCCATACAGTTAAGACTACAGTTATGTACCTGCCTTAAAGGAGTATTAATAATACGATCCGACCAAGTGTTGCTCACATTCATCAAAATGGACAGGCGATATATATACTCAGGCAGACTTTTTTGTGCATGTTTCAGGCAGTACGACCCAGAGAGTCTAGTCTATAGGGCGTATTCACTTTGCAGCTGAATAGATCTGAGTCAACAGCGATCACACTGAGCAAGTTGAGTGAGCCATCTGTAAGCAGCATCGGATTATCGGTGTATGCAGGCTGCATGCGAGTGTCAAGGCCTAGGTATTGTCCTTATTACCAATACCCAGTTCAGCCCAGGGCGTGGTTAACCTTTGTATCTTTTAATTCTACCAGGACAAACATGTCTTAAAGGACAAATCTTCGTACATCAAATGTTTCTGAACGTTTTGGGCCAAAGGCTTTGTCTGGTTACATGGCAGGGTGGGGTGATTAACGAAGGAAGAATACTACAAAGACATTATTTCACGGCATGTAAGAGAAGCTGAACTCTATGTTACACATTTTTGTATTCCTCCTGATGACTCATAACACGTCCTACATTTTTTGAGTGAAGCTGCTCGGGTATTGGAAAAAGTTTTAGCTGCGGAGTTATTGGAACAATCAGCGTGGTTTCGTGAAAGTCAACTCAGTTGTGGAAAAACAATGATGTAAAGTTACGATGATAAATTTAGGCCTAAAACGTAATAAGACGGTACTATGTTTGTATAACAGTGGAACCAGCCTGACGAAGGTGAAATATGATGTGTATAATGTCAAGTGTCCTGTTGTACAGTCAACTAATTCAAGTGTGAATAATCCTATTCTTAATAATGAAATGGGACTTCCAATCAGTAAAGGTGTAGGTTTGGTTCCCTGGTTCACTCCATGCTCAGAACACATATATTTAATACGCCTTACCATTTCTGGAGTATATTTAGTTACTGGTACCGATTGTCTGCTGCATGCATTTTTTCAGCAGTAGCTTAAAGGAGGTACGGCAAGGCGCGGAATCGGTCTCAGACAGGTACGATAAGAAAGGACAACTTTCAAAATCCTAACACAATTCTGTAAATTTCCGTAAAACTTTGTTGAAGCGCTCATAGAAGTTGTCTATGTACGTTGTTCAGGTATTTATCTATGTGATTGGTGTTTAACTGCGTGCTGAACAATCTCTCAGAAAGTTACCTTTGTGGCGCAGTTATTTCCCTCACTTTGCGGTGTCTGATGCAAAATAGATATTTCAGCGTAACAGGAGTAGGCTACCATTTTTCGACTTTGAAACAAATACATCGCTAGCATGGATGCAGACTCGCTTTATTGCATATTTTGAGCTCGCTTTACACATAACGGGAAAAGTGGAGCAAAACAGAACTAAGTAAAGAAGTGGCCTTCCGAAGGTGTCTGCAGCGGTCAGCCATATCTATAATCTGTTTCGCTTCTTCAGGTGTCCAGTTTCTTGCGCTGGGGCCGATTCCCCGCCTTATCACATCAGGTCCTTTGACTGAACTGTCCTGCTCACATCAGAGCTGTCCGTCGCATGAGTGCTGAAAGTACTTAAGTGAATGCCTCCATTCACGTCTACTCGCCTGGGAGTACCTGGGAAATGTAACCTACGTGCTGTGTCTTTGACGACGTCGTGTCCTATCCACTCGTATATATAGCCTATTTTTAAATTAGTCCATTTAAGAGTCTTGTTATTGCGAAAGACAGGATAAATACACTTAAGGTTCAGGAATTCAAAGGCCTTCTGTGTCTTTCTTACTCCTCATATAGAAAATGGGTTTGGGTATGCCATATAATTTGACCTCGGCAAATCGTACAAACGGACGAAGTTGAAGCAAACCCTCACTTACTAACACTTATTAATGCACAAAAGAGAAAACAGACAAATATTGTGTGTTTCTGAAGCCTCACTTGATACTTGCTTAAAACCATGTCTTTTTATCGTTTAAAGAATGTAAATAAAAAAAAAATTCAACATTGGATTTCAACAAGTAACCATTTAACAAGTTAACAAGTAACCATTTAAAAAGCTCCAAATTGTTGGTAGTATATTAATGATATTGGTACATGTATGCTGTGCGAAGTAGGCCTAGTACACAGTGGCTCACATGTTGTAATGTAATCGTATCTCCATACACTACGCATACTTATGCAATACGCTATAGCAACCACTGGTTTGCTGCATGGTCAACTGGTGGACCTACGCTCTCAGTTATGTATGTATATTTGTGTGACTGTCTGCCTATAAGACATAGATGGGTTAAACAGTATACAGAATCTCAACATATAAAGCTCCATGACACTTTGGTTTATATAAGATGGCCATTGGGCATATGTCTCTGTGGAAGTCCATCTATTAGCTTATTGTAACAGAATATATAGAGGTACAGGGATTCTATTGAAATCATAGAAGCTGCATATTGAAGTCTCAAACAGATGTTGACTGGATTAAACTGTATACGATGGCGTCGAAATGCGTTCTCGGGAATTCACATTAGGCTGAATTCTGAGTGTAGTTAACAACAGGTTTGGACAAACATAATATTAATGGGCAATAATATTCAGCTTAAAACGTTAACTTTGTCTTAAATTGAGAATTTCGGGAACAATACAAATTACTTATGGTCAGACTATATCCATTGTATTCATCTATGTCATAGGTGTTATTAATGCCATGCACACGGGATGCAGCAGCTCCTTGGCACTGATCTTAATATGACGATTTGTCTTCTTGTCCAACTCTGTACTTCTCATAACCAGAGCACGTGATTTTTAATTAAGAGCTGTATACTAAAAGAATAACTTTCCACTCGGGCTGCGACCACACCATGGAGACGAGTAGAATGAAAGAACACTTTGAGGCACAGTGTGTAAACTGGGCAGGGTCTATCTAAACATCAGCAGGGACAGCCATTTTAACACGCGGCTAACGGTTTTGTCCGGCGTAGGTGTTTGGGCTCGCACTTACTTACACGAAGTGATTACACAGTGAACACAATTTGATCACGCCCCGATAACGAATGGAACGTTTTGTGTGACCCGGATGTTGCATTCACGTCAAGCAGTCTGGTTTTGTACAAGTGTAACGGACCTGTCCACAGTGTGTATAGTCCACGGAATTCCTCCAAAGTCTTGAGTCAACTTAAATTACTTTCTCAACAATAAAGCTAAACCTGCGCCTATATGCATGTCTACAACAGGCACCCAACCTGCCTTTCTGTGCCAAATGTTCAAAGAAAATCTCTGATTAACTATGTTGACATAGTATAATTGATGGCAAGTCATAAGTATTTATATATATATATATATGTGTTTAATCCGAATCCTTACTTGTACACCCGAGTTGAAAAGCCTAGATCCAGATTATAATGTTATGATATGCAAATAAAAATCATGGTATCTGTATTTCGTATCAGCCCCCAAAGTGGATAACCTAAAGTGGACAACAGCATTCCTGAAATGCCATTACTATAATTCTTCAGCCTTTTCGCATCTTTGCAAGATGTTTATTCAAGCATACACTGAAGGCATTATTCTGTGTAGACTGATAAAATTATACTTTTTGGAAGCCCTGAAACTAGACAATCCAAGCAATGTAGTTTTGTCTCCAAAATCAAATTTAAAAGGTGCATAAAATTGCACTAAAAATTGCTATTTCGTATGCGAAAAGGTTGGGGTATTAGGGTAGCTGCACGAAAACCTTTCCCAGCCGTCAGTATTAACGACTGGAAATAGAAGATGGCTGTACCAGTTATTTACTTCTTAGCTGATAAGCAATCGCAGCTGTGCATGATCGACTTGTATTCCTTACCTGGCTGATAGAAACATATTCCGTCTTTTCGAACTGTCAAAAATCAAATAAAAGAGAAAAGTTGATATAATGAGCAGATTCGTTATGTAGAGTAAAAAATCCAAACAATTTTTTTTAAGATTATGTTTCTGTTGAAAATAAATTATATATTACAAAATACAAGGGCAAGAGTAAAGCCAGACCAGCCACGACAGAGAGCTATAGTTCTGAAGTGGTCACTTTTAATCGGTGAAATCCGGCCTTTGCTAATTTAAGCCTTCTACCAAGGATTGGTATAGCGATTACATTGCTGCTGTGCTTTCACCACATTTCACATTTCATAAATAATGACGTGAAAACATATATTTACTTATTTACTTGATTGTTGTGTATATATTTTAGAATTTAAATCGCTCGATCGCGTAACTACACATGTACACATATGCTATGTATATAGTTCTAGAAAACTTTTGCGAGCGCAAAGAGAAATGTTCAAACCTACCTTTGTCGTGAAATCAACTGCGTATGTGCACTTACATACGAATACATAAATCCATTTTGCTGTGTAAACTCTTCCTATTTTTCTCCAATATGCCACCGTTTAAATGTTAATGAATACTTAAGGAGCAACGTCTCGTGATTATCGTCAAAAACAGCAACACTACTATACGTGCAGGGATGCAGTTTGGGTACATTTCACAATATACATTGAGGATCATCAGTCAATTTTTATTATACGTTTGATTCCATGAGTATATCACCACTTTTACTTACAAGTCCGTATGTCGTTTCCTTCAATATCAGAAGTCTCAGTTTTATCAATTAACAGTTTATCTAATCAGAGATAATGAATATTAATAATCTGGGATCCTTTCACACACAGAATATCCCCAAGCTCTTCGGGATAGTATATAACACTCAGAAATAACTTACGGTTATGACGAGCACTATAGAGCAGTTTCGAAGAAGTGACTTATCAAGTTATTGAAAATGGCCCTATTTACACTGGTGACCATGCATGCAACATGTATTGGAGTCGGTGTCAATTTGTATTTACATCATACACGCTACCACAATTTTAGTGCTTACGCTTTCAGTGTTTTAAACCAAAACGTGGCTAAATGTATCTACCTATACAACTACTTTTTCTACAACGAACAATTCGAATTGGAAATAATTAAGATTTGCTGTAAGATCCTTATATATATTACATCAACGCACACAAAGGCTTGTTTAGGATTACACTTATGATCGCCCAAACGATATTTCTGTTTACATGAATTTTACATGAAAGTAGCCAAGTGAGGTAAAACAAAATAACTTTGCAAGAAGCCTTAGTTTGGAATGTGGCCATGTACTGATGATTCTTAGATATTTGGTATTCAACTATGGTCATTTACACAAGTACATGTGTATTCCGAGAAACGGAACAATGTACCATTGAATTTCCATGTGCTTACTATATACTTTCTGACAGTTATGGCGAGTTCCCGTTACATATTGTCGGTTCGAAATCTCAGCCAAAATGGTTAAAGAACAAGTTAAACGGCTTACCTGCGTTTTGCTGCAAAGCAGCCATTAAGAACAAAAACCAGTTCATAGCTGTGAGGCCCACTGGACGAATGTCTGACTTTGGTAAGCCCTGCTCCCCAAAGACTGAGGACTGTGTCACCTTCTGATGTTGAGTTATATTGTCAAACCCATGTGAATATAGGTCAGCTATAGTATGTGAAAAAGAAGCTCTCGTCACATGGGGATTGGTTTACCCGCTTTTGTACACAATGTATACCTTTGACAAAAAGGTATAGAAATTACCCATACTGGTTGAGTATACCCTCGGTGGTACACCAAAGACACACACTTCACAATGATGCATGGACTTTTTAGTGGGTTCTTAATTTATACGCGCGACTTTTTACAGAGGCTTCCACAGTCGAGCGAACATAACCAAATACTGATGTCACAAATGTCCAAACGAAGTCCAAAATTACTACATGCAGATACAGTACAAAAACTATGAACCGCAGCTTTGATTGCAACTGTGTATATATATCAAAATGTACACAATGCATGTCTACATATACACCTGAATAATAGTCCGGAGAGAAATTAGATTATATACGGTACACAACCAGGTCTTGGACATCGAGTAAGTATAAGCCATTAAGATGTGGATCGATAAGAAACTCAAGAAAGTTAAAATAATAGTGTTTGATGTGTGCTCCCTCGCACCTGCATGCTGTTCTGTTTGATAGAGTGGTTTACTGCAAACTCGAGGTGATGTACATGTAGACTGTTATATAACCACATAACTCACCATAAGCCTATCTTGGGTATCATGCATATACGCACTTAAACTTAAGCCCTTTGAAGTAAACTGAATATATCCCATAATACCACTTCGAAAGAAAACTGCACATTTACACGTATATATTCTTCCAAGAGACCCTATTTAAGGCCTTAACATTCTAGGGTCATTGAGTCAATAAACAGTTCCAGCACATTTTCCTGACACATAATTAAACGTGTAACGTCTTAAAGGACAAGCCAGCACCTGTGTGAAACATACTTCAATCGAAGGCAGGATATTCAACCTTTCTAAAAACTATCATACTTTATTATTTTAATGAGATTTCACCGAATAGCATGTAGAACAAAATGACAATACTGCACAAATTCTGTGGTGAATCAAGGCGGACATCTTGAGAATTTTATCCAATCAAACACGTTACTATCAGATTGCGCGGTCTAAGCTGTGACATAGTCCTAACCCGTTCACTCCTTGAAGTGATATATGATAACAAACTACTGCATAAAACATCACTGTGAGATCGTTTACAACAAATTAGTTACGTGTAGCCGAAGAACCATTTTACACAGCGTTGTGGGATAGGTGTGAATTATTTTCCGACCACAACAGACGTAACATAAGTTGATTTCCAAACAGTATAATATTCAACGACGATATTCAATTATGTCAGACAGTAGCATACCGTCTCGGCCCAAACCGCATTAATCTCCCCAGTAGACCTTAGGCGTATTTAGACACGCTGTTCAAATTATACAAATACATTTTTTGTTATTCATTTTGCGAATAGTCGGCACTTTTTAAATAACAAACGTCAGAGTTAGTGAAAGATCCATTGGGGATGCCGAAGGATTATGGGAAAGAAAAGGCGGCACCAGACATTTTTGTCAGTTTCCAGTTTTCTTTTAAAACATCCAGTAAAATTATTGAATCGCCATGTTCAAGCCGAGGTGCTTTCTCTGACGTCCGAGATAACTAGGTCAGCACTGCTCTCATCTTAGAAGCCACCACCAGAAAACTAAAGCACGAAGTTCAGCGACAGTCGAATGCGTAGATCAGCCACGGTGGTGCTTCATATTTATTTCCATTTGTTTCAGAATCGAGGATGAATCCAGCTGTACAACAATCGTATTATAAGTTTGTAATCATTTAACAGGGGTCAAAATCACCAGCACTACTCCTCTATAGGAAAAGACCTGAACCAGGAATACCCCGGCCGTGTATCTACTATCATCTGTAATGATATACGGTAGCAAGCTCACTGAATCATAAGTTCAAGTAGCTGAAGAAATATCCTTCCAGTATGTCCGATTTCCGAGAAAGCTGTTTCCCACTTGGACCTTCATCGCCAAAGTTCACAACTTTTATGTGCCATAGGCTCCAGTTTTGACCATAATACGGAAAACACCTTCGACGTTAGAGAGTTAGAGTAAAGGTGACGTCACCTTGCTATCGATAATGGAGACACACTGAAGCTGTGTCAAGACGAAGTTTCACTAAACTTTTACTGGATTGACAAAAATCAAAAATAATGTTTAATGTTGGTTCAAGATACTCGGAATGGTAGTCTTTCAGTGGACATAAACATTAGTCAGGTGCTATCTTTCACTTTAAAGTTTTACTTTGATTTTCTATACAAAGGAAACGTGCAATATATCATATCCATAGTAAACTCCTTTTACTTCTTTTTCTCATTTTTGGCATATCTTTCTTCATTTTCTCTTAAAACCATACTCTCCATTTTATAGTACCTCTTCATATATTCTTTAAAATCAGAGTACCCTAATTTTCACAATATAAGCAGGATAAGATGACAAAGTTATGTGGATTATAGATTTATTTATTTATTTATTTAGTTGGTGTTTTACGCCGTACTCAAGAATATTTCACTGATACGACGGCGGTTAGCATTATGGTGGGAGGAAACCGGGCAGAGCCCGGGGCAAACCGACGACCATCCGCAGGTTGCTGGCAAACCTTCCCACTTACGGCCCGAGAAGAAGCCAGCATGAACTGGACTTGAACTCACAGCGACCGCATTGGTGAGAGGTTCCTAGGTCATTACGCTGCGCTAGCGCGCTAAACAATTGAGTCACGGAGGCCCAGATTACAGATTGAACGTCAGTAACTATGTTCACCGTATATCGATTTAAACATAACGACCCAAATAGTTTTGGTAAAGTGATGTCGATTTTATTGTGAGTCAAATAAGCACATTACCGGATTAGCCAGGACTTAAGTTCCTTTCATTAAGAATTAAAGACGTTTTGCTTTAGGAACATAATACTCATGAAGTGTTTGACTTAAGCTTTGTCTAGAAACACTTCGTGTTGAACTTAGGCAGAAAAAAAATACCGGCTTAAGCATTTTACTACACTTACAACATTTTGTGAAGCCGGGCAGAGGAACCGTATTTATCAAACGTCTTAATGCCTACAAATAAAATGCTTTGCTCTAGAAAGGTTAAAATTTGTACACTGATTCTTGACTGCAGAGCAATATGTTAAACACAATTTGAGCTCTTTCCTGTTCTGAGTTTGGCATGTTAAGGACTTGCACACAACTGACTATCCCACAAATCAATGTCGGTCTATAAAAGTTAACTCCCTTCGCCTATAGCGAATACCCCTGAGCTCTTACAGTGTGTCTCCATGTACCTCTATTTGTACTGAACCGTACAAGGGACATGACAGTTTTCTTTTTTTTTTTAATTGTGAGTTTTTTATTTTTTCCACTTTATCAATCGGAGTTTTTCTTTTGTTTTAGGCATTACTTTAAGGTTTTCTTTATGTCTATGCTCGAGATCTTTTTGTGGGTGTTTTTTCGTCTGCCCCCCCCCCCCCACTCCCCCCCCCAAAAAGATCGAAAGAAAGAAAAGGAAAAATCCCACAAAAAGAGATCGAGTGGGATTTTTTTTCCTTTTTGTGGGGGGCGGGGGCAGACGAAAAAATAGAGAAGAAAAACACCCACAAAAAGATGTGGAGCGTACACATAATAAGCCAATCGGATTACATTTTGCTTGGCGCTTCTGTTGAAACACTCATGTATGTGACACTGTCATTGGCTGATTAACCAGACTTTGTTATGGGTTCTTTTTGTGGGAGTTTTTCTGTTGATTTCATCTGATCGCCTTCTTAAAAAACAGAAAAAATCCATCTGCAAACGTGGAAAAAATAAAAACAAAACGCACAGCTAAAAAAAAAAAAAAAATGCTATGTCCCTTATACGGCTCTGTAGTACGTGCAATTGATCTAGGTCATAAAGAAGCTGGTATTTTAGAAAGGATCCTCTACCTATAGGATAAATGGCTGTACATAAACTTGACAGCTGTCTTGTTTTAGTGTCCAGATTATATTTAGTCCTTTATACACAAAAAAAATGCATGCTTCCACACGTAGGACTATTATACACATATGCATCAATCTGTTCATTACATCATCACATGCACATGACTTCATTTGAATTCCACTTAGCTTTTTACTGCAATAAATAAACGGATACCGGTACATTATGTACATGTTTGGCCCGTTTTCAATTTAGGCCTACAGGTGGAATGGTGGTGACCACATATTGACATTAGATAACCTCATGATCGTTGTTGTAGTTATACAGGTAACCTTAAAGCATATATACTGTATAAGAAGGAAGTTGCCATCATAGCAACATCATGCATTTCTCAACATACATGTGTCTAGACGCCTACATGCGGGTATACATATGTTTACATTCACAAGTCCAGTTGATGAAAGCTAAAGAAATACGTGTCCTGTTAATCGTCAAGGATTGGTTTCGAGAATGACGTCTGCATCGACAGGTTTGTTATGCGATATAATATTTGACCTAGATTCCGGACAAATCGTGACGTCATGCCGGAGAAAGAAATTCTCCATGTTTCGTAGTCTGAGCAAGAGTGGCAGGGCGAAATGTTGAGAATGATCCTCTGATTCAAGCCACGTTCTCCTCATTTTTGGGTAGGTATGGCTAGTTTGAAACTCAAAGAAAGAATGTATTGGGCCTGTCGGATTTGTCTATCTACATAAGATTCCCACAGCTGTAAAATTTCGTCAGAAATAAGCGAGGAAGTGAAGGCTGACACTGAGTCAGCTGTAGGGCTAGGCAGGGAAACAGCAGACGTAGCTAGACCACTTTCGAGGTAAGACAACCCGTGGTCACATCAACATCGTCCTCAGTGTTCAGTGGTTGTCTGTGGAAAGAGTACATCGTGTATTAGAGTATCGCACAGTATAGTTTGTTAACGTGTGTATGGTTTATTATTCAGTTTATTGTCTCGATTTAGTCATGAGTCATTTGCTTGGTCGCTGTCAGCAGCTGACAGTTAGTTACAACAACAACATGAACCACTGATCGGCGTCTGGGCATGGATTTCGCATTTTTGTTGTGCTTGTAGATTTTGCTGACTGGCCAGAAAATGCAGATCATTCCCAAAACATGCATACAATACTGATGATTATCTGATTTTATACGTGGTGCAGACATTTCGGGATTTGGCCTGCTCGACTGTACGTGACTGTTTAAACACATAACTTTCTGGCATGTGCCTTATAAACGATTTCTATCATTTCATCCCTAAACCGTTTTGTCTCAAGTTACTCTGTATCAAAGATGTTTATCGTGTATTTGAAGTCCTGTTTTCAGAAGTAAATATTTCATGAGTGTACCTGGCTACAAATTGAAATATCTACATATCTGAGGATGAATTTATGGCATTAAGATTATAGACTTTGTACCATACCTGTCAGATCTGTCAAGAGCGACCAGGGCATACCACCATTCCGTAATCTATCAAATTGTTTTTGATCTAACTTGTCATACTTATATGGCACGATTAAATATGACTTGAAGGATGGAATATTCAGTTATTTTTGCAGGATTATTTTGCAGCAAATGAAATGACTAGATATGAAGTGGTACGGAAACAACCTCATACCTAATTGGCAGGCTCTTGGTTGAGAGACCTACCATTTACATCTTTAGACAAAGAAGGCTTTCTGAAGCTGTCTGGTATATTTTCTTTTGTCCAATCATGCATAACATCTTGATTTTACAGTATAATAAAAGTTACATGATATTTAATCCTATTATATTCTGAAAATATTAGGAATGTTCAGTATTATTATTCACAAAAGCACAGTGTTCCATGATGCAACAAGACCTTTAATGTTATGTTTACAAAATCATTACGCTATAAGTTTTTCGCAGTTTGCACTGTAAGATGACCCCAAGTATGTGTAGTAAGGACATACATGTGTTAAAGGACTGGTTCAAATTTGGCATTAAACAATTTAGCATATCAGACTTACCCTTAGCTCTTCATGCATTAAAACATAATTGGGTAAATTAGCGCATGTACATGTACAAGGTAATATTTTTTAGCTTACAATAGACAATTTTAAAAGTTACAGAAACGATCTGCCGTTCATAGAATGCTTTTAATTTTTAATACTCTGCTAGTTACAGTTAATATATTTGTATACTTGCAACTACATTGTGTACAAATGCATGAAGGTAGCAACCTTTACATAATATCACTGTGCTGATCATGTTTGAAATATGTTTTAATGGACTGCTTTCGATTCTGGTATTTACACATGTATTTTGTTTACAACGCCTTTGACCCACCCCAGTCACATTTTCATTGGCCATTTGGTAGGCCATTAACAATTTTAGTGGCTAAATATATCTGGCACAGCAACCCATATCAGTCACCATATTTACAGGGCAGTCAGCAGGACTTTAATAAGGGGATTGGAAACAGCTTTGAGTGACTTTTGTGATTGGATCAGCGTTGACACTTAGTATGTGTAAATTATTCTCTGTGTTGTTCCATGTAGTGAGGTGTTAAGGGAAGACAAATGTCTGCTGGCCACATGTTACCTCTGGCAGGTGCCCCCTAGCTGAACCTCTGTCTCTGTCACCCTAAACTAGACCCAGTGTGTAATTGACCAGTCAGAGGAAGCCCTAGCACACCATCTGCTGCCAAACTTAACAGCCCTTAGGGCATTGTGAAGATCCAATTTACACCAGGCATTGTGTACTGTCCTTGGGAGGGGTGTGGGGTGCCTCATCTTGATTTACCCAGTCCTTGGTATATGAGCCTGCTGTGTCAATGGCATTATTATCTACCATGAACTCATGGCGGATTCTACATTTACATAACTAACAGCTTGTACCGATTCCATAGGAACGGGTACAAGTGAGTATGTGAACCCATTTAAAGACCAGTGTACTTGCCTATACATGCTACATTGTGCGCATATTGCAAGCAGTCGGTAGGAAGACACACTGGAATCACTGGAAGGTGTTATACTGGAATCACCCTGTCTGTCTGTACACACAATATTGTTCATGCATCTTTCCCAAACTACTGCACCAGTTTAGATAAAATTTACTGTGTTTGACCTGAAATTTCTCCCATGAGTGGTATTCAGTTTTCCTGATTCATGTTCCAATTTTCCTAAAATCTTGTTTTGAAGTTTGTTTGGAAGGTAGGATGATAGTCCACTCTAATGTTCAGCACATATGTAATGTTTTATAATCTTTATTTATCTTGAAAAATGCATTTTTTTTATAGTGAAATTTATGTCAAATACACTAGTATAACTTCACCTGAAGTCTGGCATGTAAAAATGCTCTTCGGAAGCATGCACATAAAGACCTTAGAATGATACCTTTGATGCCAACATTTTTAGTTTCTCTAATAAGCCATTAATCAGACTTCACAAAAAACTCATTAGTGACTCATAGAAAGGTGGATTAATAACTAAGAATTGAGCAAAATATGTCACTCGAAAAATGCAAAACTTTAAAAATGTGTAGGAAGTACATTACATGTATTTATAATTGAGGCCCGGCTGCAGCATGAGATGCCTGTTGGAGTGTCTGGTATCGTAAATGCACATGGTAAAACTGGTAGTTTTCTATAAACTTAAAATTAAATACTGAAATACGTCATCCTTTAAACCTTGCTTTTCACCAACAGTAGTAAAGGGATGATTCCTCAGCATTGTCTGTAGTCAAGGCCTGATGTTAATGTACAGTTTCAGAGTTATGAACATGGATGTCTGATGGGAGAACAGAATGTAGTTGCAGTGGTAGCTTTGAGAAAGATTTTGATGTTATAGTACATATAGATGTGGCAGATTTGGGTTCAAACTGTCATCTGTTTCATTATAATAGAACAGGAAGCACATGTACACAATGTACAGGTCTGTACGTATGTTAAGTGAGGTGAAAGTGAATTTATGATAGGAAGTATTTTTGACTCCTGAATTTATCCCTTGCTACATGTATGCAAAGAATTCATGCTATTGTGTAAATAGAAGTGTCCTTACTGCTTTAAGACCTAGATGTAATTTGCATTTTATTGCGTGTTGTGGATGCTGTGGGTTGTCTACATGCGTGCAGCGTTCATTGCACTACTTTAACTTACATTTTACACTACTTGTTGTAAATCTTGAGTTTTGAGTTTGTGAAAAATCATCAGTAACATATCTGTGTTCCATGTACATTTAACCTGTTTTTGTTATGATGAGGTTTACTTTTACTCTAATCTACTCTTCAGACATGCAAGCGTTATCAAGGAGGCCCAGTTGTTCAAAACTCACCGGGTTTAAGGCTTAATACAAGATTTAACTATAAGCCAAGTTTTCAATTTTGTACTAGCCTAAAAAAATTGTGTAATGTTATATTAAACATGAACTAGAACAGCATTGGCTGCTCAGTTTGGCTAAAATTTTAAATAAAAATGTGAAAAAAATGTTATCTAATACACTTCCAAACAAGTGAACCCTGCAGATTACTTTAGAATTACGCCCATATAGGGAAAATCGAACAAGAAGCCTTGCCCTCAAGGTTTAACCAATCACGGGCGAGATATTTCTACCACCCGAGAAGGCATCTGTTCTGTTGTGATGTCACCCGTTCCTAGTGAACCATTTTGCCATGTAGAAATAGTGTTGAATCGGCTTTTTTTCTTGTGATTATGAGACAGTTCTGATATACTTTAAAGCCATTTTTAAGGAGAAACTGGTAGTGGAATACGTGTGGCGTTATTGCCCAAGGTCTCAAGCAGCATAATCTGGGAAACTGTACTACGACAAAGGAGTGCCTCACCTCTGATGGTGAAGGGCTTAGGGTACGGATGACGCGACATTGTGTTTCCGGTTTCTCTAAAATGGCGTATCCCATGGCTTCAGAATTCCGGATTGAAAGGTGATATATAGAATTACCAAGAACATAATAAACAAAATACTTTGGCCTGTTTAGGCCCGTATGAACCGTCTTCTGAAATAACTTTGGTTATATTTTTTGTTGTCTTTTCTTTTAAGTTATACTATGCAAATGAATGTCTAACTCACTAGTTTAAAGATATGTGCAGGACAGATTTTAAGGTCTGCTACTGTATAATATTTAAGGTCATGCCACACATGCAGTTGCTTCACATTTTAAAATACATGTAGATTGCAGAATCATTCATTTTTAGGCACACTTTATTATTACGTGTAATTTTTTATGGTATAAAGGTGTATGACCCAGATGAAGTATGGTCGAAGCCTTACATTAGTGATTATTGATCAGAAATTGATTGTTGTAGATGAGGAGTCAGATATTCATTGAGGGTAATGATGTAACCCCTGAGATGGGGGTGAGTTGCTGGGGTTGTGCACCTGTCCTCATGTTAATGAGAGTAGATTTAATTGTTGTTACAAACACCTGGTATCTTAAGCCTGCCGTTGTCACCTAAGTTATCAGTTGACCTGACTCTTTACTGAGGAGGACATCTGCGATTGTTTGCTCCTCGTACTTGAACTGGCGAGCTGTTATTTTTTTGCTGTGACTTGTAAGTTCAAATCCTTTACTGTTGAATATGTTGAAGGTTTTTTTTCTTGTTTTCTTTTCTTTGGAAAAAGAATGTGCAATTCAATCTACATATTTGTTACATGTATATATATATATATATATATATATATATATATATATATATATATACATGTATATGTGTAATTATTATCAATAATTATTGATAATACTTTTACATTCAAGTATAAAGTGCTCTTGTGAATATGAAAAAATTTTTCAGTTTTTAATAATCATATTTGTAATTGTATCATTAAGAGTTCCTGGTACCCACATATTAAAACAAACCTTAATTTGCCCTGTCTGTAGTATAATATGCTTTTTTAAATGCTTTTTAATGATTTTTATGTATTTATCCATTATATTCATATTTAATGTGTATGTACTTCCCTCTGCCTCACCAGCCACAAATTGTATGCAGTAATACATGACATAGGGTTGGCACTGGGGATCACTGTAATACACAGTTACAAGTATGTACAGGTATATACATGTACTGTTGTAACTGTTGTAAATAGGTGCAAGGAGCAACCCTCTAATCTGACATGTACAATTACATGTGCATGTAGCTACAGGTCAAGTCGCAGATGTTTTCATTGTGCTCATATCTTCATGATACTTTGAGATGTACGTGCAGATGTATGTATATGGGGATGTATATATGTGTATATATGGAGTTTTATTAGGGACTGAAGAAGAAACAATGTATAAATCCTCAAACTACTTTTCAATCTGATATGTACACCTTTGAGTTTGTGATCAAGCAGGACACAGCTTCATGTACTTGGATAGTGTAAAATCTGATAGTCCTAGATTATGGAGGTTTTAGCCTTGCTTGCCAGGGCAATGCGTGCAGTGTAGAAAATACCGTTTGTGTTAGAGGTAGGATTGTTTAAGTGAAGTGGGGCTTTTTGGTCTTGGTCTTATCTGATATTCATGTGTAAGATGTGGGTTTTTCAAGTCTTCAATACTTCCTCGTAGGTGCTTTTAATCATGACTTTTTTATCCTCAAATGCTTAAGGTATGTTCATGTAGCATTACATAATCCAGAATGAACTCATTGCCAAGGGCTGTGATACTGATATATTACTGAGGCCAAGTTTTGGCCGCAGACATATATGAAGAATTGAACTAGCAGTGGTGGAGGAGGAGGGCAGGGAAGGGCATTGTGACCGACTAGGCAGGATTATTCTGGTCAGTAGCTATAAGAACCACACCACATACATGTACATTGTACATGTACTAGCACATCTACCCCATTTAGTCAGCTTTCAGTATCAGTATGAAGGAGAAGGTACCTCCTCAGTTTACATTGACCATGGCTGTCTCTGCAGCTCTTCCTGCATGTTAGCAGTGTTACACTGGCAGATGTAGAATAGCTGAAGCAGCAAGTCAACTGGGGTTGCAGTCTATTTCAGTAGTAGTTATATGTCTCATTGCCTATAACCTGTAATTGTTTGAATATGTGTACATAAAGAATGCCTCAAATTTTACTGTGATCTCAGGTTCGTCTTCATATTCTCTACAGGCAGAGTGAAAGTTTTAAAAATGTATATATCACTTGGTTGCATGTTCAAGTCAATATCCTGGCAAGTCTGTTGTTTAATAAAATTATGTTGCAAAACTATAAAGGATCTTAATCTTTTAAGAATGAATTTTCAAATCCTTATTGCCCTCAGATTTTATTGTTGGTTCAAGAATATAGACTGGGGTTGTTTGCTGTTTTGTTTGAATGCTGTACATGATGACATTGTGCATGAACTGTGCATACAGATACATATTTTCATTGTGGATTTCCATCTACAGTGTACCAATGATGCTTAACTATGGTGTAAAAAGTCTTTGGTGTGGTCTTTATGCTGATTGCAAGGTGTGTAGTAACAACTGGTCTGATGGTATTTGACAGCAAGACTTGTGTGTAGCTAGCTGATGTATTATGTGGTTGTGGATTAACTGATTCACATAGATGCAGCCTACTGCTGTGTACTATTGATTCTTCCAAATGACTCCCCTAATTACACTGGCATGGCCGGCGACGTCCCCTGTCTTACCTCAGGCTATAAAACTTGTCTCTAGCCATGCACTGATTTCTCCTGACTTTCAGGCAGACAATTTCCCAATAGTGGTCACCAGATCAGACATAAGCAGTGCTGTAGATATAGTCCATGTAGCAGGTGGATGTACAGTCAGCACCTGGAGGTTACCACAGTACATTACTGAGACATTCAGACTCTCAGATCTTACAGGCTTTCACAGTTTTGGATCATGGAGGCACACAGTTCCAAATAGAACAGCTGTAATCCTGTGATTTGGTATGATGGTAGATGTAGACTCAAATTCTCTCATTGCCACTTGATTTACACATTGAAAATGGGTAGAAATGGGTGAACATGCACTAGTTCGTATACAATTCAAGGCCATAAGTTGTGGCTGATTTTATATGATAATAAGGGAGGAATAGTAAGTTATAGTAAAGATTTTGTGAGTTACACCTTTCAGACGGACTATTCTGGTCACAAATTGATTATTTAAGACTAACAAACATGCATATACATGTAAGTTGTCCGCTAAAAGTACTGTGTACCTCGGGTCATATGTGGGAAGGTCTATCAGCCGTTGAGGTTCCCATTCGCCGACACCATAATACTGGCTGGTATCATATTAGTAAAATATTCTTGATTACGGCGTAAAACTTCAGTCAAGCAGATAAATAAATAAAGAAACAAATAAAGGTACTGTGTATGTCTTTCTTGGTTTGAGAAATCACTGTGGTGGTTTGTGGTATACACCATGGTGTTTTTGAAAGCCCACAGTGGTGAAAGCACAGCAGACAACTAGTCTCTTCGTCTGCTTATTGCAATGGCTGACACCAGTTAAACCTATAAAAACTGAAAAGAAGCAGATATGTAAATGCACCTCTAAGTGAAGTTGACAGGACTTGAATGTCAAGGCTATGTTTAATGTTCTTGTGTTATTGCATAGTTATTAGGCAAATTTTGTGCATCATTTCAGTTTATGTCACAGTAACATTATTGTACAAATGTCAAAGAAGTATTATATGTAGTACCACCACCAAAATGTTGCAATTTTAATATGTAGGTGCTTTGCATAGTGACCATGCAATCTCACTGAAGTCAGATTTAATAGTGGCACACAGTATTCACTGGTCACTAGGTACATATAGATCGGAAGAAATAGCTTCTGTCAAGCCCATCTTTTCTTTGTGCAATCAAATTTTAGTTTCTGTATTTGGGAAAGGTGATGTTTACTCTTTGACATCCTATCTGGTTGTGTATTTTTTCTCTCAGCCATGCTGGAAGGTTGGCGTTATGCTACTACAATTGATTTGGATAGGACAGATTCAGTCAAGAATTTGCTGTGGATAATCCGTGTGGGCTAAGGAGTGACTGTCTGAACCATCATAAACTTTCATTTTAGTAGTGCAGTTTCAAGTCAGTAGGCAAAGTCTCAAAATTTATTGAATAGGCGTTAACATGTGCAGACTAGTATGAGAATATAATGAATGTGACCTTTTAACATGGCTGAACCTGCAGATGGTTGAGGGTTTCCCCCTGAGCTCTACCAGGTTTCCTCCCACCATAAAGCTGCCCACTGCTGTATAAGTGAAGTATTCTTCATCTTGAGTATGGCACATAACTCCAGTCAAATAGATGAATATATCTAACATGGCCATGATGCTATACATGATTACTCATAACACTGGCCTTAGTGGCCGATATGGTTAGCACGCCAGAGCTGGCTTTCTCTCCATGTGCGGCCAGCTCTTGATGGCTTTCTCCACGCCATCGTGTAAGTGAAATAATCTTGAGTACTACATAAAATACCAATCACATAAATAAATAAATTACCCATAATGCAAGCGGAACATTTTTTTCATGTCACTTATGGAATTGAAGCAGTGATTCTGGTTGGTACTTAAGTTTGACTTCTCTGGTCAAGCAGGTGTCCAGACTTACTGACAGGAGCCAGGCACTGCTTCAGATCTACTTGTATGTAATGACAAGGCAATAAAAGGAGCAAGCATTATATCTGATTTGAGTGAAATTGGGTGTCAGTATTAACTTAAGTTTATCTTTATCAACCTTTGATTTTATCTATTTCCTGTGGAGTGTTGGGTTATATACATGAATGTGGGAGCTTGTACCTAATTGTTTTGTACCTGCAATAGAAATTCCTTGGGTCCTGTTTTTTTGAAGACCAGAAATAAATCTATTAAAAAACTGTATTGCTCCCTCTGTGGCGCAAACTACCAGTCATTCTCTGGCAATAAATGCACTTGTATATGTATTTTATAGTCTGTCTGTATTTCACTCAGCATTATATGTTCCTCTTTCTGGACTGTATTGATTATGCGTGATCACAATGTCAGTAATTTAGCCCTAGGGAGGCAACTAAATATAACAACACATCTAATACCGCCCTGTGGGTCGAGGGGCTCTGCATTTCTTTTTTTATGTGTTCATAATTGTTCAAGTTAGCAGCATGGTAAAACAATAGGATGTGACATCTGCCTATAAATCATATATGTACTCACTGCCTGATGGATGTCTGTTTATATGCTGTCTTAGTCATATCAACTTGTATGTACCAGTGCTTATGTATACACAATATCCTGGGAATGCTGACATGCCACGAGACCTAAAAGGTTTATGTGAGCAGGTGATGTAAGTTTATGCCAGTGCTGAGTTCAGTATAATTGCTCAGTCTCAATGTTTAACTTTTTTTTTACTTGTATTTTTAACCTTGATCTTTTGCAAAGGCCAAAGGTATTATGTGTAGGCCACTTTCTACATTTAAATGTGTAAAGCTTAGTGTTTTTGGTAGCAAAAGTGTTTGTTTACATGTCCCTGTGGACTCATAGCTTGTTTCTTCTTCCCTTTTCAGTGGGTTCAATCCCAGCCTTGTTCAAGGAATTTGCAAATTCCCCTCCTCTCACTGTTTTTGCTGGGCAATAAGTGATTGACAACCATCTGACTGTTTGCACGATCCTATTTTGTAGACCACTTACCTGTGCATGTGCCTTCCACCAATATGTTGGGCATATTATATGTCACACATGTGAAAATTTGTCAGTCATCATTGAAAAACTCTTGAGTATGACATTAAACAATCAACTAAATAAATGTTCCATGTATGTTACAGACGTGTAGGAGCTGGCTGTGTCAGAAGGAATCCCTGATTCCATGCTATGATTCCTGATGGGGAAGTGCTTGTCTTGTTGTGAACCAACCAGCCCGTCCTGTGAGCCTACCTTCACCAGCAGTCACCCTCCACCGCCATCTTCCCACGCTCGTGCCGCACCCCTTGTACCCCCCATCCACACCAAGGATGTAAAACAAGGCTCGGGGGATCGAGAGATTCCAGCGCTGCCTCCAGGAAAATTGCCTATTCCGCCCTCGGAAAAGAAGATGTTCGGACAGTACCCCAAACTACCACCAATCCTCAAACCCAATAATGGTGACACAAAACGGCTGTCTGTTGTGTCGCGTGAATGTTCAGACACTAAAATTCAGGCCTTGTTTGAACAATACAAGGAACCCAATGAAGAAGCCATGTTAGCTGAAGGCATTGAGAAGTTTTGCTCAGATTTAGAAGTTAAGCCTGATGAATTCATAGTGTTGGTGTTAGCATGGAAGTTCCAGGCTGAAACCATGTGTAAGTTTACCAGAGAGGAATTCCTCAGTGGCTGCAGAACTCTCAAAGTTGACACAATCAAAGGGTTACAGCTCAAATTTCCAGAAATGCTTAAGGATGTTCAAAATAAGCAACTATTCAAAGACCTGTACCGATGGACATACAAGTTTGGCCTGGATGCTGACACTGGGCAGAAAACACTGCCAATTGAAATGGCCATTGGGCTGTGGAAACTGGTGTTCTCCAAAAATCAGCCCCCAATTCTTGAATGCTGGCTAGAATTTCTCGAAAAGCATCCTAACATACGTGGCATTCCAAAAGACACTTGGGACATGTACCTTAACTTTACAGAACAAGTAGGGGATGATCTGAGTACATACGATGACACGGATGCCTGGCCCAGCCTTATTGACGACTTTGTAGAGTATCAAAATGACAGACAAAATCAGAATGTCTAGGTTAGCTCATCAGATGTTTTACCACACTCATCACTTGCATTGGTCCCACTTAACACAAAAGATATACCAATCCTCATCATGGTTTTATGACAAGCCTGCATTTTACAGTCCCAGATAGGCTGTCTCTGACTTCAGTTCAGTTTACTTTTATTTAAAACTCTCTTAAGTATTGACTACACATGTACATTGCTGACATAAAGTTAGTTAATGCTGTAGTAAATATCTGTATATTGCGCTATTTTAGCAATTTCTTGGAGTTTTAAGTATTGTTTTAAAATATCCATCCATTGTGTTTTAAGTACTAAATGTGTATTTCTTGAATGTGATTTTTGCCAAGTGTTTTGCCTGTCATCATGACAACAAGTGAATACATATGCAAACAATTTGTATATGAATGCTGCCACCTTGTTGGACGTTTGTGTTGTGAAATTAAACTTTAAAACATTAGAATGAGAGAACTAAATGCATCCACAGGACGCCATGGTGATATTTTTCAGCCAATGAATTCAGCAGTAATAGTAAAAGGTAAAATGACTTAATTCTTGACAGAACATGTAACTGTTGTTTATTAAGTGTTAAAATGTTTCTTATGTTTTCCAAAATAGAATTAGAGTGACTTCTACACGAACATGTAAATCAGGAAGATCAAAAGAACATGTACAAATTAATCACATTTTAATCTCAAGACATTTGACCTTTTTATATGAGATCAAAAGATAAGTTGAGTTTGTAGACAAAGTAGAATGTATTTTGTGATGGTGATCTTATTCCATTTTCCTTTTGTCCAGATTGCCATGGATAATACAAGAATTTACTTATTTGGTAAGGTCTTTAATAGATTGTAACATTTTCTTATTGTACAGGATTTACTTGTGTTAATCTTTGTTTGCCCTGAGACTGAGGCTTTCAACATGCTTCATAACCTATTGCCAGTATAAACACTCTAGACAGGTACATGTCTAACAAAATGCAAATGTACAGTAAGGTACATCCAAAGACATACAGTACACATTTTTTTAACCTTGGAGTAAAATCAGAATTTCAAAATAGCTTTTCTACGCCTCGAAAACTGATGCTGGTTTTCCAGGCTGTTCTTTGTTTTTTAATATGTAATATGTTGGAGAAATGAGGTTTCAAAGGCTTAACTTGCCTGATGTTTAGGTTGAGAGAATGGCCTGTGCTAGTAGCAGGTTTATTTCAGCTCTTCTCATTTATTGTACTTACAAAGTATTATGTATTTATTATGAGTGGACCTCTTATCACAATTCAAACTGTAACTGTTGGGCTTTAAAATGCTTAGTGAAGACATTGTTTGAATGAGACATCCAATAAGTTATGTTGAGAGTTCATGTCTCACTGAAATCTGTAAGAATTTCCAGGCTTCTGCTTTTCCGGGACTTTTCAGTAGCAGCCTCTGCTGAGCTTCTGTTTTGTTGTTGAGATGTGTAACATCTTGTTACAGATAGCACTGTTCCTAGCCGATTTTCTCTGTGTCCTTCCACCCTGTGTTTGTAGTCCTCTGATTGTGTCTTCTCTTTCCCAGCCTGGCCTAAAGGCTATGTCTAGTCATTCTGTGTAGTTCACATACATGTATCGGTAAAAGATTTATTTTAACATGGTCACATAGTGGCCCATCATTTATTGTCCAGTGAGTTGGTGGAGTACAATGACATTCTATGTTTCTTGAAAATGTTAAACAAAAAAAAAAACATAAAAAAACATCAGCTTTGAAATATCATCTAAAGTTGTGGAGATGGAAATCCAACAAAGAGTTTGTTGTGTGTTTTAGCCTACTTACCTGAAGATGCACAAGCTGCAAGCATCTTTTCTCCTTAGTTTACCATTCTCTGTGGAAGCAATTTAAGACTGATAGCAGTTTTGGAAGCTCATGATAATAATAGCGATGTGCTCTAGGTTAGTTTACTTTCCAGTATGCCTGAAAAGTGAATGTGTGACTAGTCTGCTTTTACAAAGGCCAATGTTAAACATGTTCACATGTGATACAATGGTGGGGACATGAACTCGAAAACTCTTTCATCTTGTCTACATTGGTGAAAAATAAGCCATATACGTTTAGGTTTTACGTTGACACCCTCAGTGTATGATATACTCCACGTGACCAGCACAGGCTTGTTGAAGATCAGGAAACGTCGGCTTTTACTGCACAATACGGCCCCCAAAACCGATATTCCTGTAATATAAACAGTTCAACTCAATATCCACACAGTTCAATCGATCTCGGTTAGTTGTCGTCCATGTATCTGAAAAGATCGTATCCGTTATTTTTAGCCCAGTCGATGCTATTCTGTATCTTTTATTCTAGAAATAGCCCTGATTCATCTGCTAATCTATTTCTGCAGCACGATCTTTTGAAGGTTTATGGTGGTGTACATGGTGTCTTGATGCCGAGAGATGATGGCACCGGATGCTTCGTGACCAGCGATCTGATCACTATAAGCTTGTGCAGTAACATGCCCCAGTGGGCCAAAGTGTTCGTTTCTGTGAGACGCTAGGAAAAAGCTACAGCTGGTGAAGCGTTAGTCATACAAAGTGAGTGCATGTGTGAATTCATTTCACGTGAATGTATTCTTCCAGTCGTTAAATGAAATCTGTTTCACACTGGTTACCATGGTGGTCAATACATGCCAAGTTCCTGGCAGCCTGTTAATCCGCCGGGGTATGTTATCTTTGAATTCGATCAACATACATGAAGGCCTGCCTCTTCCTGTACATACACGCATGTCCTGATTTGTATACGGATGTGTAGCCTGCACATATTCTGATGTGTTTATTTTGCCTCTGTAAGCCTGTTACAACTACCGACAGATTTGCACGGTGAGAATCGAATTCTGTTATTTGTATACGGTGTTCAGTATTAGTTTGGACATGCACGTAATGAGTACATCTCTGTCAGGAATAACAAGCGATTTATCAAAACCAAAATATAGATTGATTTTGGCACAGAATTCAATGAAGCAAAGAGGAGTAGATGTGTAGTGTATATATGGGGTATGGTTATTATGATGACTGAAACCCGCGTCTGGCGCGGGTCCCACACACTTTTTGAAAGTAGGTTCACTCCTCAACTCAGTCCACTATAATAAAGCCCAAAAATCGAATTGTAAAGTGAGAGAGATGTTTTGTGGGAGAGAGATCTATGTAAGATTGAGTGGCTATCGAATATTGTTCGGTCATTATCTCTGCGAGATGTATTGGCAAAGGCACAGTTTGTTATAAGACATCACGGAGGAAACACTGATTAAATGCATCATCTTGTTTTCTTCACTATTCAAATGGCCATAAATCTATTCATTATTTATGCTGAACGTTATCTTAGCTGGAATATAGCGGACGTCAAAAACATAGACTGCCTTCGGGGCGTCCCGGTTTAATCGCATATAATGAATGTTTGATTTGCCTTGTGACTCCAATATAGGCTTTACATTTCCCCATCCATCTTCCACAATTGCCCCGCGACGCTGTGTGATAGATGGATTAACTTCCTATGTGGAATTTCAAATCGAGACGGAAAAAAGTAGCGTCGGACACATTATTGTGGTGAAACTGAAATAACGTATTATTTTGCTATCCATTTCTGAAGGCCTTGACTGAGAGATGTTTCCCAGTTACATAGTGTTTATAGCATATTTCGATTGAGAAATTGCTTTTATCTGTCATACAGCTTGTTTGATATTGTCAGTGTCTGCCTCCCACTCCGGGTTAATGGTAGGTTTTCCAAAGACATTATGCAACACGATGTGGGCCTTCCGTGTTGTGCTCTATAATGACCGCGGAGAGATGAGTATGGCACCCCTTGTATACAGACACTCTCAAAACAGGCTTCCTGTTGTTGATTTGTGGCGTTTACATTTTTCTACCGATTGTCTGTGTATACGCATATACATACATCCTCACACACACACCTACACACACATGCACTGATACATACAGATGTAAAAGACTCTGTGTTGGGCATGACTTTCAGGCAAACATATTTTGGTTGTGGTTATGTTTATGAAGTGACATGTTTCACAGGCAGGCAATGAGTCTGCGTTCTTCAAGGTTTGACAGAGATGGAAGAACAGAAGCAGTCGTGCGAAATTTTATCAAATGAACAATTAATTAATTTCATTGGTGTTTTACGTCGTACTGAAGAATATTTTACTCATCCGACGGCGGCCAGCATTATGGTGGGAGGAAATCCAACAGAGCCTTAGGTCAAGCGTATGATATTTTGTTATTAACAGAGAAGTCTACATGTACTCTATCAAGTATTTACAGAAACTCTGCATACTCAGCCAGGAATACTCCATGAAGTAAGACGGATACAGGTGAAGATTTTTTTTTAAATCAAACACTGATTATTTTAAGTTCTTGTACCCAAGGCTTCGTTTAGGTAAATGTATAAGGCGTTTTTGTTTGAACTATATATCTTATCCCTTGAGTGGAGTAGTATTGTTTATACTACTGTTTCCATGATGGGACTCTGACGCTCGCGTGCATTTAAATTTCCTTCAATGGGCCCTAACACTTTCTTGTACTGGAATTTCAGAGTCTATTCAAGGAAGAATCTTAACATTGCAAGGGCATGCAATGTATAAGCAGGCATTAAGGTCCAGCGAACGAAACTCTGTAGTGTAAGAAAGTGATAGAGTCCACTCAAGGAAACTCCTGTAAGAATGCTTAAAACGCATGTCAAGGAAACTCACGTGCAAGCAGGTGTTGGGGTCCACTAAAGGAAACTTTTTTTTTCAGACAGGCGTCGTGGTACGCTGAAGAAAAACTTCATTATAAACGGGTATTAGGGCCCACCCAAAGATAACTCCACTGTAAACAGGTGTTAGAGTACAGTTAAAGACATTCTATTACAAGCAGATTTCAGGGTCCACCGAAAGAAACTCCAGTGCAAACGGCCTTCAGAATCCACAAATGGAAACACCAGTGTAAGGTCCCCCCTATAGGCAGACTTAATGAGGCCAGTTAAGGAAACTCCTTTGTAGACGCGCGTTAGGTTCCACTCAAGGAAAACTCCAGTGTAAGGGGCATTAGGTTCCACTCAAGGAAAACTCCAGTGTAAGGGGGCATTAGGTTGCACTCAAGGAAAACTTCAGTGTAAGCAGGTAGCATGGTTCACTCAAGGAAAGCTTCAGTCAGTTTAAGCAGGTAGCATGGTTCACTCAAGAAAAACTTCAGTCAGTGTAAGCAGGTAGCATGGTTCACTCAAGGAAAGCTTCAGTCAGTGTAAGCAGGTAGCACGGTTCACTCAAGAAAAACTTCAGTCAGTGTAAGCAGGCACTATTATCCACCGAAGGAGACGCCATGCCATGTATACATGTACTCCAGTTCAAGCAAGCGTTAGACTGCATTTATGTGCAAGAAGGCTTTGGAGACCCAAGCAAAGAAACGCCAGAGTAAACAGGCGCCGGAGTCCACTCAAATAAACTCAAGTGAAAGCGGACTTCACGGTCCACTCATGGAAACGCCAGAGTAAACATGCATTAAAAGGTCCGCCAGAGGAATCCCCAGAGTAAGTAAGGGTCGGTGTACAATGCAGGTGGATGCTAAACAATTAAAAAGACATTGGCAGCGGAATTAAGATTTGAAAAACTCAATGCGATATAAGCATGTATCCACAAGTGATTTCTCTACTTTCTACACTACAATCCTTCATCTTTATTTAATAGCCTTAGTAAGTGGATTGTTTCAATGTTTCAAAAGACAGGCCATCGCTTCATAAATGTTAAGGACATTTTTAGTTGAAAAACCCTATTCAGGTTACTATTCTTGCTTGGGATGTAGCGCGGTTTAAGGAACTTTCTGATTATGTTAGTAACATCTAGGTGGAATTCGGCAGCGCGACACATAAGCAACATACAGTTACCTTGATAGGTACTGACTATCCTTCCCTATTAGCAGACCTTAATTAATTCAAAGTTGAATACGACATTATGAAGCTGAGAAATAAACTCTGTACAGCCCGCTCCTTTATACTCGCCAAACGTTAATACCTTCTAGTGGTACATAATCATGATACATGAATAAAGGAATTAAGTAGTGAAGGAAGTGTACCACAGTTCACTAGGATGAAATGATATTACCAATTCCCCAGACTGAACATCTTATCTGGCCGAATAAAAATGACGCAGTTTCAATATGACCGCTGTGTTTATATGAACAGTTGCAATAAAGACGTATAGCTGAGATAGGCCTACCTTTATACCTTTTCAGGCTTACTAGCAGAGATATCGTGTATAATACAAATGCGAGTGAGTGATGGAGTGCTTAGGGTTTAACGTCGTACTTACAAATTTTTCAGTCATATGACCACGAAGGATTCCTTAGAGTGCATGTAATGTGCATGTCTCCATGTTGCAGGACAGATTTCCATCGTTCTTCCGTCTAGTGCTGCGTCACTGAGTCGACTTACCGAAGCCAAGTTATTCGCGCCACCCGGAGCCATTACATTCTGATACCGGTCAACCAGTCGTTGCACTATCCCCTTAATGCTGAACGCCAAGCGAGGAAGCTACAACTTCCTCTTTTAAGGTCTTAGTTGTGACCCTATCCAGGATTGACCCTGAATCTACCGCCCCCGAAGCGGAATACAAATATGAGCCTTTCAATGTTTAAATGAAGTGCTGCTGTCTACCCGTATATACGCGTCATTCCAAATCACTGAAAACTGCAGAGGGGCCACTACATGTACTTGAAAGTATAGCTGTAATTTCGATATATATATATAAATTTTTAAAGACTTTTATGCTAATTTTATTTATTAAAATGATTTTAGGGAATTTGACTTTGGATTTTGTTTTAAACCGTTCGACGGTCTGATTAACATTATACCTTAGAACTTGAAATAACATTTAAAAACTTATTATCTTTCTTAAACATAGAACAATGTCAAAGTATACAACTAACTATATGTAATAATGTACGGAATTCTCAAATTATGGACAAAGGGGTATATCTGATTTCCAAATAATACCCCCGAGGCATTTAAAACGCGCCAGATCTAATATTTCTTATCACGTGTATCGGTATAGTGTCACTGGTCTAGAATTAAGCATGACTTTTCACAGCCCACGCCATGCAGCCTTCGTCTATCGGACCTACAAGGATATACTATATATACCTGCATACACATATGAAAAATCTCATGAAAGCAAATCAAACTAACATCACCATCAACCGCATATGTCTACTATGTCACCAGTTGGCGTTGTGATTTAAAACATTTTCCTTTTATGGACTATTTATCTTCAGCAAAGAAAATGTTCAGTACGTGAACGTTATTAACTTAGAAAGTCTTAAAACACAGCTTCAACTTCGTTGCTTTGCTTAACGTTTAATCTTACGAAATAGTCATGATTTTACCTGCTTTTGTCAATGAATAAATTTGCCTTCTTTGTTTTTAACTTTGAGGAAATGTTCAATATCTAAGAGTTGATGTAGAGTGTACAAGTATATTATCTACTTACACCTCTATTATCTGAAACACAATGATGACATAACGACATGATGATAAAAATGCAAATATAGGGCTACATACGCACATTTGTTTGAAGAGGGGTTGCTAGTATTTAGATCTGGTATCAGAAATTATTCCAGCTGACACCTTCCATGGGTTGTATCTTACTTCCATGAAATTCTAGAAGAACTGCTTATTTTTACAGGGCGTCCCTTTCCACTCCTGACGTAACTATTAGCTATATCATCACCGCAACATAGGACCCAGAATTTGGATTCAGAAATTAATAATACTATATCAATTATATGAATTCCTTCAAATTTACAGCGCCATTAAAAAATGGGAATAACAAATGTGTGCCTATAGAGAACAAATTGCATTTGTGGGTACATGAAACACCAATAATACAGGAGTTGACATACATGTACCTTGCTGAATTTGCATAGCAATCGGATCAAAACTTCAGGCATTTTCTTGGGAGGAAAGCAAAGAGTTGATTGTCATTATCCATGAACAATGGAGTCTTGGACGGAACAGAGACTTGTGTGTTGTGGGTCAGCATACATACACACCGGTAACAATTTTCAAAGTGCATGGCGTTAGCCGTGTAATCTTGTCATATCAGCACACATAAATTAGTCTCGGCCAACCATTGATAACAAAACAATTGTCACATGTCTGAAGGTCAAACTGTATACCAAATTGTCAAGTAGTGGTAGTAGTTGTTGTATGTTATATAATAGAGTGGATATATGCACTGTATACATTTTTCATGTCAGCACATATGTTCAGAGTACAGTAATGCTATGAAAACTATAAATCCTTCAGCTCCATTTCTCCATAAATGTCCTAATTCGCTTACTAGTGTCTTGTAATGTAGGTCAGAGTATGGCTGCTGGCCAAGTGAGTCATTTCCCAAACCTAAAATAAGGCTGTGCTGATCATAAAAACTGGTTAGCATTGTTTGAAAACTAAGTCATTTAGGGCTCAAATCGATCTGATTTTATGTATATCGTTGTCAGGGAAGAGGTATACATATGATCGAATTTTAATCAGATTGGGTTCAAATGCCCACAAACACTCCTTCATAAATGTTGCAAAAAAGTCTTCCCAGTTTATCCTTAAGCACTGAATACGTGTGGAGCATGGTGAAATTTCTTCATTCTACTTCTAGGATGCCTTTTATGCATCGTCAAAAGTTTTCTTATCCAGAGCTTTCTGATATACAATTGGCACATTTCATCTCATACATATGATTTATTTCACTTAAATGTTGGAGATGACATGATAATGAATGCATGTTAAGAAAATAATATGGCACTCAAATTCGTAGACCTCTTCATTAATATCTATTAATAATATAATTTCAGACCTATTTACCTTATATAAAATAACAGCACTGGATCCCTTTATCAATCTCAGAACTTATTTCAGTCTAAATTATTGCTGCTTATCAAACAAAGATTTGACAAAATGTTTAAAATAACCCAAGAAACATAATACTAAAAAAAAAAACCTTCTTATGCGCATGAATCTTTTCCCAACTGAAGGCTGCCTGATGTACTGCGTCTGCCTGCACAATAGCCAATACAGGCCAAATCATTAGGATAATTTCTGCAGATCAACATATGCATTTGACACTGGCTCCTCAGGATAAAAATAATCAAACGGTTAGCACAATATAAGTATTGTAATTATTCAGAGCTGCTGTCACATGTAAACAAGTAAATCTCAGGCCTGATCAGGAGTGGCTGGCCCTTATGCCCATTTTGAATTGTAACAATTCTGACTGGTGATAAAATAAAGGTCAGTTTTAAGATCAGGTCTATGACAAGTCAGTATAGCGAGTAGTACCAGACATACACAATATCCTATTATAAGTTGAACGTCTCAAATCCATGTTAAAAAAAATGAATATTGGCTTAAATCGTGACTGACAGAGTTAATTACAATGAAAACATGAGATAGCAGATGTCTGTTGGTGTTATACCCACAAACTGACATATCTGATTCTATCACACTAATTCTTGTCTTCCTCCATAAACAAAGCAATATCATGGACCAAAAATCGAGCCCAAAATATCAGCTTCCAGTTGTCTCCCTTTGCTTGTATACTTGGTTCAGGGCATCTCTCAGCCTACAGAGAGTCTGGAAGTGGGTTTGCATCTTAGCCACACATTTGGTCAGGTGATCCAGTACAGAATCCTGTAAATTATATATAAACATGTCAACCATATTCAAACTAAATTATGGTTTTAGTGAACAATTTTAAACCAATCCAATATAAGGATTTTATATATGGATTTTAATATAATGTAAAAGGATGGACACTGAAAAAACCTTTTTATTCAAGATTATGACAGGATAGGACAATTAACTCTTTAAATCTTCAGCATCACATAAATCAATATTGCTCACTCAGTTTGAGAAGCAGCTGTTTGTATCAACTCAGACATTTTTATGCACAGTGTCCTATAGATTAGAAACTGCAGTAAAGTGTGCAAGTAGACCTGTAGTAACAAACTTGTGACTTGCATTGTCAGCACTGACAGCCCAGTCTACTATGTCTGTACAGGTGGTGATTTGTGTGACAGTAGAAGTGTACTTACAAACTCATATTGTGCAAGATCAGCACTGACAGCCCAGTCTACTGTGTCTATAGAGGTGGTGATTTGATTTTTTTTTCTTTTTTGATTGTTGTTTTACGCCATACTCAAGAATATTTTACTTATACGACAACGGTCAGCATTATGGTAGGTGGAAACCAGGCAGAGCCAGGGGGAAAACCATGACCATCCGCAGGTTGTTGACAGACCTTCCCACATACGGCCGGAGAGGAAGCCAGCATGAGCTGATCTTGAACTCACAGCGACTGCATTGGTTAGAGGCTTCTAACCGACTGAGCCACGGAGATTTGTGTGATAGCAAAAGTGTACTTACAAACTTGTAATGAGCAAGGTCAGCACTGACAGCCCAGTCTACTGTGTCTGTACAGGTGGTGATTTGTGTGATAGTAGAAGTGTACTTACAAACTTGTAATGAGCAAGATCAGCACTGACAGCCCAGTCTACTGTGTCTGCACAGGAAGTGACTTGTGTGATAGTAGACGTGTACTTACAAACTTGTAATGATCAAGATCAGCACTGACAGCCCAGTCTACTGTGTCTGTACAGGAAGTGACTTGGGGGATAGTAGAAGTGTACTTACAAAGTTGTAATGATCAAGATCAGCACTGACAGCCCAGTCTACTGTGTCTGTACAGGAAGTGACTTGTGTGATAGTAGAAGTGTGCTTACAAACTTGTAATGATCAAGATCAGCACTGACAGCCCAGTCTACTGTGTCTGTACAGGAAGTGACTTGTGTGATAGTAGAAGTGTACTTACAAACTTGTAATGGGCAAGATCAGCACTGACAGCCCAGTCTACTGTGTCTATAGAGGTGGTTACTTGTGTGGTAGTAGAAGTGTACTTACAAACTTGTAATGAGCAAGGTCAGCATTGATAGCAGAGTCTGCTACAAACTTGTAATGAGCAAGTTCAGCACTGACAGCCCAGTCTACTGTGTCTAAGGGAGGTGACTTGGGGGATAGTAGAAGTGTACTTACAAACTTGTAATGAGCAAGATCAGCACTGACAGCCCAGTCTACTGTGTCTGTACAGGAAGTGACTTGTGTGATAGTAGAAGTGTACTTACAAACTTGTAATGGGCAAGATCAGCACTGACAGCCCAGTCTACTGTGTCTATAGAGGTGGTTACTTGTGTGGTAGTAGAAGTGTACTTACAAACTTGTAATGAGCAAGGTCAGCATTGATAGCAGAGTCTGCTACAAACTTGTAATGAGCAAGTTCAGCACTGACAGCCCAGTCTACTGTGTCTAAGGGAGGTGACTTGGGGGATAGTAGAAGTGTACTTATAAACTTGTAATGAGCAAGATCAGCACTGACAGCCCAGTCTACTGTGTCTGTACAGGAAGTGACTTGTGTGATAGTAGAAGTGTACTTATAAACTTGTAATGAGCAAGATCAGCACTGACAGCCCAGTCTACTCTGTCTGTACAGGAAGTGACATGGGGGATAGTAGAAGTGTACTTACAAAGTTGTAATGATCAAGATCAGCACTGACAGCCCAGTCTACTCTGTCTGTACAGGTGGTGATTTTTGTGATAGTAGAAGTGTACTTACAAACTTGTAATGATCAAGATCAGCACTGGCAGCCCAGTCTACTCTGTCTGTACAGGTGGTGATTTTTGTGATAGTAGAAGTGTACTTACAAAGTTGTAATGATCAAGATCAGCACTGACAGCCCAGTCTACTCTGTCTGTACAGGTGGTGATTTTTGTGATAGTAGAAGTGTACTTACAAACTTGTAATGCTCAAGATCAGCACTGACAGCCCAGTCTACTCTGTCTGTACAGGTGGTGATTTTTGTGATAGTAGAAGTGTACTTACAAAGTTGTAATGATCAAGATCAGCACTGGCAGCCCAGTCTACTCTGTCTGTACAGGTGGTGATTTTTGTGATAGTAGAAGTGTACTTACAAACTTGTAATGATCAAGATCAGCACTGACAGCCCAGTCTACTGTGTCTGTGCAGGAAGTGACTTGTGTGATAGTAGAAGTGTACTTACAAAGTTGTAATGATCAAGATCAGCACTGACAGCCCAGTCTACTGTGTCTGTACAGGAAGTGACTTGGGGGATAGTAGAAGTGTACTTACAAAGTTGTAATGATCAAGATCAGCACTGACAGCCCAGTCTACTGTGTCTGTGCAGGAAGTGACTTGTGTGATAGTAGAAGTGTACTTACAAACTTGTAATGAGCAAGATCAGCACTGACAGCCCAATCTACTGTGTCTGTACAGGAAGTGACTTGTGTGATAGTAGAAGTGTACTTACAAACTTGTAATGGGCAAGATCAGCACTGACAGCCCAGTCTACTGTGTCTATAGAGGTGGTTACTTGTGTGATAGTAGAAGTGTACTTACAAACTTGTAATGAGCAAGGTCAGCATTGATAGCAGAGTCTGCTACAAACTTGTAATGATCAAGATCAGCACTGACCGCCCAGTCTACTGTGTCTGTACAGGAAGTGACTTGTGTGATAGTAGCAGTGCACTTACAAACTTATAATGATCAAGGTCAGCACTGGCAGCCCAGTCTACTGTGTCTATATTGGTGGTAAGGTCAGCCAGCATGGTTGAGACTTGAGGGAACAGTTCACTGGCAAACCTGCCAAACACAACAAATACTGGTATATTGGTTCATCCTTTGACTCATCTGGCCTCTCTGTAGATATAATTACATGTACATGCAGTTAATATCCTATAACCATTCACTTTTGTACACAAGTTGTCACAATATGTGTTTTATGTGCTTATTGCAAAATTGCTGAACTTGGAAGACCTCAACAAAATTTATTATTTTCTGAATACAGCCTTTGAACATGGTATTTTCTGAATTCAGCTTTCTGTAGGTTAACTATAACTAACTGGCACTCTGCCTTGTTCACCAATAAGACAATACCTGTAGATGTGGCTTTAATCAGATTACTAGTGGGGATTTAAAGCACTAAAACATATACCGATTAGCAATTGACAGCTGTTTTTAAAAAGCTTAAACCTCCATACTATTAAGAGACAAGCCTTGTAGCTGTGTTCTCTACTGAAGTGTATGAATACTAACATGTGGTAGTTTGCCTCCAGTTTGAGGAATTCTCCAATATAAGGCTGCTGTAATCGGTTCAGCAAAAACTCTTTTCCACTGATGATATTTTGTAGGTAGTTATTCAATTCATTTATTTCTTTCACTTTCACTTCTGGAATTCAAACAAAACAGATACATAAGTGCTTATAGTAATATCTCAGCAACTCAATGTTAATGATAAAACCAGACATGTTTACAGCTTGCAATAAATAAAATACATAACATTATACACACAGAGAAGACATTCTGTTTGGCCTCAAAACATGCTCTTTTTGTAATATTTCTACGTTCAAAATGAATCTACATGAACATATACTGTAAAGTACTTATTATTCGCTGGAATTTATTTTTGCAATTTTCTCCAAAACTATGTTTGCGGGAATTAATTTTCGCGTACTTAAGAGAATAGTGAAAAACAAATCTTAAAATCTTCCAAGATATGATATGGCCAAAATTATTCAAGCACGTCAAACAGGTATCACCATGGGTGGTTTTAGTCCTCCTTTGTTTCCTGCGTTGTTGCTAACCCTCCTGATCTGGATCAGAGATTAAAACAATGGGGGATGGCTTATTACTACATAAGAAGATTACTTTCTTGCCTATCATGAACAGTGCTCAAACAGGTGTCAGTTCTTGTCGAATCATTGATGAGAACTTTTAAACACCTGGCAAAGTGTCTTGTCACCTGTTGAGCAGTTCAACACAAAACATATGAATTCACCATTATGGGCACCAGTCAATCATTCTTGATCAAGAAACGTGGTAAATTTTGCATTGTTTTGAGTTTTAATCATCCTCTATAGCAGGTCAGAAAACGCAAACATTGCCACAGCTGTCAATCGGCCATTGTGCTGTTGTACACACTTCACCGTTTGTTAGAAGCTCACTCATTGCACCACAGGAGAGACACAGCCAATGGATTAGCGTGTATCATTAGAAGCCAGCACGTGCTGGTATCTTTTCTTTCACTTTACAGGCATAGCAAAGATTGATCAAACTAAAAACTCCCACTTTGTTTTATACCCACCAAGCCTTAGCACCAGAGTTTGTATATATATAAACCATAACCTTCCCTGGTGTTAAAAAATTTAGCGGGCCCCTCGGGCTTTCTTAGCAGAACTCCCGTCACCCTGGCAAAGATTTCACTTCATTATTACTACTACCTGTAGTATGTGATTCGATATTGGATATTTTTTTCGCTGGAATTATTTTTCACGGTAAATTACTGCTGCAAAATCCGCGAAAATTAGTTCCAAGCAAAAATAAAGTACTTCACAGTAAGTACTACATCCATATCTGGATTTTATGAGTAAATATAAAAGTTAGACCATATTTAAAAGATTAAGCATAAATTTATGACAGTGAATCAATACAGCTAAAAAAACAGTCCAGCGATAACCCTTGATGTCTCTTTTTGCATTTTATTTACATGTACTGTAAAATGAAAAAATGTAAGAAAAACAAAAAAAAAACATCATGAAAACCCGTCTATGAATCTGCATGGAATTCTCTTTCAGATAATGCATACTTTATTTAAAGCTGTTCCATTCCCTTACATCAGAGATAAAAGACATGCTTATACACATGTATTGCACATGCTTTTTAATCAGACCAACCCATACCTAACATATCCAATTGAGTTATGTCCCTTGTTTCTTTATCGTCCACAAATTTCTGCACTTCAAGGAGAACCTATCAATATAAAGAGTTTTACATCAGGCAATAATAAACTTTATGCTGGTACCCAGTTGTCCACTAGCTGTTTGTCAATGAACCTACCGGGGGCTTTATTTTCGTCACTTCAGAATCTAAACGCATTCCTGCAGATTTGTCTTAATGGAATCCATCAGAATCTAGCCTAAATCTTTACATGTACAACAAATCACATGTCCCAGCCATGTCAAGGTTTTAACCCTTAACATTATAGTCAACATTTAAGCCTAATGCCCACTTGTTCAAAGAAGGAAGCTAATATAAATCCGAAATTTGAAAACATTTGGTAATTCTGAAAAATATTTTTGTGACTTTTTGTGGGAATGCAAGGAGATTTCTGTAGTTTTGGCTCATGGGAGTCATGATGATATGCAGCAAGCACTATGGTGGGAGGAAACCGGGCAGAGCCCACGACCATCTACAACTTGCTGGAAGACCTTGCACAGCTGGAGAGAAGCCTGCTGGCTTGAGCTGTACTTGAACTTACAACGATTGCATTGGTGAGAGGCTCCTGGGTCCTTGTGCTGCACTAGCACAGTAACCACCAGTCCACAGAGGCCCCTACCACATGTACAAATAGCTACATGCACTAATCCAGAGTGCACAGCAGTAAATTTTAACAAACCCACACATATACTACCTTATTGTGTTCCCTTCTCTTTGTTGTAATTTCTCTCAGAAGTGAAATCAGTTTTAAAGAGGGGAGTTTTTCTTTTGTCTCTTTCATCATATCTGCACATTCATGATCTGTTCTCTGAAGCAAAAAAATATGGCAGTGAGATTACATTCCTTAACCATCCTGCTCCAAACGTTGCAAGTTCATGACGTAAACGTAACTTCATTCCAAAACAAGCAGCTCAGCGAAATGCATTGAACCGTTCAATGAACGTTAATGTTGTTTTCGTTAGAAATAAAAACATTCTCGGACATACCCGAAGATGGCCTGTTTTCTCGGCCAACAACAAGGCATTTGTCATCGACCTGGAGATTGTATTGTCCCAGGGATTGTGGGACTCGTCTACATCAATGCCAATACTTGATAAAATTGACATTTGCATCCTAAACACTATCGAAACCCGTTTACCATTAAAAACCAAAATATTTGTATTTACAGCCGTGGAAGACAAAATGTATCTTCTTTCGCGAAAGAGCGATGCACATCATCAAACCTCTGCTGCGGCCTTTTCACATTGACGTATTATTGCGCAGATTCGCTATCCGCGTACCAACATTTTACAGTCATCAAAGACACTGACTTTTCTGTAAAAAAAATAATTGCTTTCCGCATTATTATGTGCCTACAAACTTTTTTTATTAAACAATTTATTTTTGTTCTCGAGAATGTTTAATGTATATGTAATACAATGACATATGCATATGGAATGCAATGAAATGGATTATTTTGACGAGTTGCCTGCTAAAGAGAAACCAATTGGTTTTACCCTACGTTCGCACATATTCATTATAAGAGTTCAAAAGCCTCAGTATGCTCCTCAGGTAGATATATTATATTACGGGGCTACCCTGCGACAAACTGATCATGAGGGTTGTTCCAACCTGTAGACGATTGTATTCGTAGCAATGACCGTGTTCCCATTACACGGGAATAAACATGATATTCCAGTTTACCCTGCATAGGCCCATACTGCCAGGCAAACTGGGTACGCTCATCAGATGCACAATATGGGGTTAACCGACCACATTTTAAAAGCTGGTATACGTGCACAGCCGTAATTATCTCATGTACTCTCTCTATTATTCAACTCAGTAAAGGCCAAATTGTGTTTTGACGTGCACGCCATTCACACCAGGAGTTTAATTTAATGAAGATTATGCACTCACGTCGTGTGCAGCTCTCAGGTAATATTTTCCGAGGCGTACCTGTACATGTACATACATACATATGTATGTACATTTTGAGAAATATTGTCTTTTAGCAATATTATATATGCATCGTATTTTCAATACAAGAGCCGTGTATTACTGTATAACATATGATTTATTATCTACTATAAATGATTTGATTGGTATGTGTCTTTTATCACAAAAAACGGCTTAATTCCTACATACCGGTATATTATCATTATGTCAAGTATGGGCCTATGTCCAACTATTGTCTTTATACTCAGCATAAGTAATGATTTATGCCCCTGCATGACAAAATACAAAGCATCTTTATGAGTCACGTTTAATACACAACTAGATCTAACCACAACTACACAAAATACAAAGCATCTTTATGGAGTCATGCTTAATGACTAGGTCAACTAGGTCTATTTACAGAAGATCACATCGATCGCATCGCAATGATTTGTTAATCAAATAACTTTCTGAAATTCCAGTGCATTGACATCGAACAATATATATAGGCTAGGGCCTATATACGTTCAATAACAATCTAGGCCTATATGTAAACTTCTAACATCATACAGTTAAAGTAATTTGTTATTTGAAGAAGCAAAAAACATGCATCACAAACTACAACAAAAACGGGTTTAAATTAAGTTTTGAGAATCTTTTCTTGACAACGAATACCTGTCACAAAGTCACATGCCAGCCACGTATGTCAAAAAGTAGCACCAGCTATTTATATGTTTGCCTTTCACATACAGCAGTGCGAATCGGTAGGTCTATAGCTAGTGTATGCATGTTCACAAAATGTGGTGGTTGTATCACATGGGTGTTGATGAGAGAAATCAGTTTGCTTGAGTTTTCTCTGTTAACACCTAGAAAAATAGTTCGATTTTCTAGTCTCTGTGTATACTTCAAGGCCTATTTATATGTGTTAACACAAAGCGTGTGTATTCTGCTGCATGGTAATAGGCCGGCTATAACTATAAAACTATACACCCCTCACATATATAATAAACATAGCTATAATTTTTGTTTTATTCACAAATGTCATTGTTTTCGCCCTTATGGTCCAAGAGAGAGATCCCCTCCCCCTGGACCTCTATCGAAAACAATATCAATGACGCGCATGATAATGAAGTCCGCTATCCCGTATGTAACCAGTTTGAAGCATTTAATTTCTGTCCTATCAATATTTTAGCGACATCCATGGTTAATCATTTTTAAAGGTTAGACCTCTAAACTAATTATATAGACACAGATCTGTTGATCTGAGCAGAATCTGGCGTGATTACTGAAATGAAAATGCAACCTGCTGTAAGAGTACAATTCTCCTTCACAGGTTTAAGCACGGAGATAATGCAGGATACGCTGTACAATGCAGGACCGTTTTTTTGTTTCTACCGTTACGATGTGAGCATATTTAGGATAAAGGCTTAGTTTAAGACTTTCGTTGCCATGGGCGGTATGTGAAGTTCTATTTTCTGTGCGTGTAATAATTAACAGAGGTAGCCTACTAATATGTTTTAAAATGATTACGCTCTTGTAAAACCCGGTCATTGTGAGTCTCGGGCTGCTGAGTCAGATGTGTGGCAGGGTTTGTGAATTGTGTCTGCAGCGCGAAAACAAGTTGACAGAGCAGTGTACCATTTCGTCTACGTGCTGACAAATGTAACAAAAATCTTATTCAATTGAAAATGAAATAATCACAGAACTCGTTAAGTTTAAGTCTTTGGACACATTAAACGGTATATTTAGGCAAGATTATTGGACTGTTTTCTTCTTGGCGTGCGCAAGGTTTTCCGCCATGATTAACGGGGTGCTGTAAGGCACGTCCGTGAAGGCTTGAGGTTCAAGTTGAGTTTCACACGTTGTACATAAGTTTTTCAGGTAAACCATCAAGAATGTTAAAATTCAACACGTCCAATACATTATTCGGCCCTAGTTACCAAGATATTGTAAATGCATATTAGGGACTAAGCCAGATCTTTTGTAAAGTTGATTAGACAAATTGATGTTTGTAGGTTACAACAACAACGCTGTCATAATTATTAGACATGCGTCATCACGCAAGGCCATATACCCACCTGTTGTTTCCAGCCCAGGTAACCTAAACTTTGTAGATTAGAGATGTATGTTTATGATACGAAGATATCTCAAATATGTTCATGGACCATTGATTCAGCTGGTAATTCGACACCACGAGCCTGTTTTCACAAAACTTCGTAAATTAATTTTTCGTAAATTTTTTCGTAACTGACATCACCAGATGGAACCATAAGCTAAACAACATCTTTTATGAAAAAGTTATAAGAAATATGACAGATTGCGAAAGTGACCCCAGTTGCTTAGTCATGTAGTCATGAGGTGAGGTCGCCAAAGCAAGTGAATGGTAGAACGATTCTGTGGCTCATTATACCCTACGGCCTGGCCAATTCCATCTAATATGCTATTTTAAACTTTTGAAGTTCATCATCCATCCCTGTCTCTCATTAAATATGGTGCCAATTTCAAACTTCCACCTCCCTTCCACTCTTGGCAATTGCACCTGCTCTGCTTATTTCCTTGTCATTTTCCGATGGAGTCTCTAATACTATCCTCTTAATTTACCATTGATACCTATATTATTGAATTTGCAATTTTGAAATGCAATTCTATCACTTGTTATGACATGACATAAAGTCACTATCAATTTCATAATTTTGATTAGCTCAAAAAATAGAAGAAAAAAAAAGAAAGAAAAAAAGAAAAATATTAGTTTGGGTGTGTTATTAGGTGTGATTCTTCCTTTTATGTTAAAACTTAATTACCGTAAATCACTTTTAGCTGATGATTTTAAAAAGTGTATCCCATGATTCCTTGTGTCTGGTTGTAATTCTTGGTAATAAGACATAGCTCAGGTCATTGGGGGTCTGAGGAGTGTGTTCACAAGGTTGTACATGCTTGTGACAAGACCAGTAAACGCGTTTGCGCTTCACCGAACATGCAGCTGTTACCTCTAGTAGAATCGTTGCACAGCTACTGCTAGAATGCCCATCTCACATGTGGTGTGCCAAGTGAGTTGTGCGAAAATGCTTCAGTGAGCAACGAAATGTTAGCACAAGTGCCACCTCTACATATCTTCTTCCAAAATGCGTGTTTCGCCTATGGTCTGCAAGAGTGTGTCATGCCAAAAACAGGCGGATTGAGACTAGACGGTGAAGCGGTAACAAATAGACCTACATTGATAAGCGTGCAGGTCTTTCAAAACATCACTGAACAACGAACATGTGTCCTTAAGTAAATAAATATCCATATGTGTTTTAGAAGCTAATTTACAAATACAAATACAACACTTTTCTGCTGCCAAGTTACTGCAATTAGGGTCCAGCTTAGCAGGTTTACCCTTGTTGCAGTAAGAAAATCTATTTTCATGCAATTTGCTTGAATCAGTACTCATGATCACACCTTACCAATGTAGGCCTTGATGGCCTAACAGTAGCATTCATTAATCTACCCCATGTGGTGAGGGCCAGCAGCCAGGCTGTCACTGGTTGTCAGGGGGCTGATCCCCTGTCATCTCCTTCATCAACTCAATTCAGCTAAACTTTACGACCAGAAATTTTCGGCTAAACTCTATGTGATTTTTGGTATAGGGATTAAATATGTCTTAACGCTTCATTGACATATATCAAGGATGAACTACAGAGGATCATGGTTGCCTTGGAAAGTACAGAGGTTCATCACCCAAGCCTCCCAGGAAGCTGATAAAATATTTTACACCTTATAAGGTTCTAATATGGTGAAACATTAATTTTTTGTGTCTCGATATTCACTTCCACTGTGCAGGGCTAGGCCATCAGTGATAACAAGATGAGTGGAGGAAAAGACGTGGCCTCTAATCCCTTTGCTGCATTATTTTCTCCTGTTCCACAAACACAGCCACTGAATGCTGAGATTACCCTGAGTAGGGGTAAAACACAGAAATGTGATACTTCAGGTATGAATTATCTCATAATTGTATATGGAATATGCATAAACATTTGCACAAATGACGCATTGGGTGGAACATACAGGGTTATCACGTGAGAGTAGCTGGTTACTGAAAGGCTCTCGCTTGCTCAAATGGTAAAAATGCATGCCATGGCCAGATATAGCACATGTAGGGCAATGTTGAACAACTCATAAGGGTGCGGGGTTAGAAAGTTATGATTTCAAGCGACAAGATTTTAATGTTTTCTGTTATTTGGTATATAAAAATGGTGACATCTAGAGGTTTGCAAATCTAAAGGATGCTCAAACTATTCTACGAGATCAACCCCTACACTTGCTCGCTGCGATTGCGAAACCTTGACCAATGTGGTTGTGTTCTAATCCAGCGTCTGCATTTTTGATTACTGCTTAAAGCCAGGTGATTTGCTGGCACCTGATGAGGTGTGGCTTACACTGGGCACTTCTGTTTCCTGTGTCCATAAATTTGACTGTGGTCGTGTAGATGAAAGGGTCTTTATTACAACATTAAGTGCAAATCAGTCAAATAAATAAGTGCTAAAGTTTAGAAAGAAACACTTAAGGTGTGTAATGTAAGGGTTGTTCTGCAAAAATTAATATGTTGATGCGATCTGGTAATATATAATTCTGAGATACTGCAATGGAAATATTAATTTTCAAATTCAGTGTCAAATTGCTTCAAAACATACATTTCATTGCTTGACTAATGTGATAAAATTTTATTTGTCATTGATATTTATGTGTTTCATTTTTGTAGGTGTCAGCACGAATCCTTCCTCAAGCACTGAAACCACCTTGAAATCAGAAAGTACCATCAGCAGTTTGGCCGAAGAAAAACTAGATATTGACAGATTACTGGAAAGGATATTTTTGGTCACCCTTGATAAAGGTTTGTTTAATTACTAAAGCTACAGGTGTACATATTTGTTTATACTCTTTCAACTGTGCGGTTCCTTGACTACCATGACTGCTGGAAAACTTCATTTCTGGAAACAACCTCATTAGACAAACAGAACAGTGTCTTCTATCACAGTACCAGTATTTGAAGTATTCAGTGCTGCCTTTAGCCTCTTCTTTGTGTGAGGCAACACAAAGGTACATTCAGAAATCAATGCAAAGAAATGTAAACCTACAACTGAAGCAGTTCTACTGAGCAGGTAGCTGAATTAATGAACAGTGTGTATCTCTGGGTTGTCAATGTTTGGACTCTCCTTTGCTACTGCAAGTCACCTGGTTGGCGATACCCCGAGCTGTCACTCTCTGCTTCTTGATGCTTTGTTTCAAACAGATAGCCTTGCAAGCTCAAATCACTTTCAGTTTCATCAAAGCTAAAGCTTTAGTCATCGTGCTTTTATGATTGTTAGGGTTTCTGTTTCGCGAAGCAGAAGAGCTACTCGATATAGTTAAGCATGATGACATAATAAAACTGGCTCTTATTTAAAGCTAAGAGCACTTCAACTTTAAAGTGTCATACTTTGGATGCACACATTCTTTGCAAAGTTTTAATTATACTGTTTGAGGTCAACATTAACTCCACTATTTGAGATACAGTTTTATGAAATGTAGCCTTTCTTTTTAAATGTGTGAAGATTTTGAATTCATTCTTCACAGAATCGCATTTTGTGTTAACAGAAACAGGAACAGACTTGAGTCGTCCCATCAGGTGTGTGTTTCTGGGAGATGTTCTGGATTTTCAAGAGGAGCAGACATGGCTAGAAATAGACAAGGTAGATCAGGTAGGTCAGTCAGGTGTCAAAAGAGCCAAGAAGTTTCTATTACAGACTATGATAGCACAATAGCACATTTTTACTCGATTTTGTATGTTTGTCCATCCATATTCGTGTCTGGGCTTTACCTCCGAGAGTTTTCCACATAGAGCTTTAATTTTTGTTGGATACATAGACATACAGATGACGATATGTCGCTACTCACATTTGTCCATTTTCGCACTTGTCATCGTAACCAGGTATGCATTTTCCCCATATATACTATATAAATAGATATGATGTGTCCGGGCTGTAACTCCAACTGTTTTCTGCGTAGAGTTTTAATTTTGGTGGATACATACATACACAGATGTTGAGGCGTCGCATCTCATATTTGTACATTTTCGCTGTTGTTATGATAATCAGATAGCCATATTACTTATATATACTGTATAAATAGCTATGATTTGTGTCCGGGCTATAATTTGTTTTCTGCATAGAGTTTTAGTTTTTGGTGGATGCATTCATATACAAATGACGATGTGTTGCAACTCGCATTTGTTTATTTCCACAGTTGTCAAAGTTATAAGATCGCCAGTTTCCCTTTATGTACTATGTAAATAGTTATCATTTTATGCCGGGGCTATAACTCAATTTCATTTTTGGTGGATACATACATACACAGATGACGATGTGTCACGACTCATAATTTGTCCATTTTCGCAATTGTCATGGTAACCAGAGTGCCATTTTCCGTATATACCAAATAAATAGATATGATTTCATATCCTATATTTTGCAGTTGCCATGGTAACCAGATAGCCATTTTCGTTATATATACTCTATAAGTAGATATGATTTCGTGTCCGGGCTACAACTCTCAACCTCTCAACTGTTTGCTGCATAAAGTTTTCATTTGAGGTGGACACATTCATCCACTTGCGTGGTTGCCATGGTAACCACATACCTATCATCAGCACCTGAATGAAGATTCGTCTCAGGGGTTAAACTCACCACAGTGCTGCTGGTATTCTTTTATAGATTTCAAACAAATGCATTTGTGTTCACCTGTACTCTTGTACCAGATACAGGTGGAAGGCCCTGGGTCAGCATGTTGTAACTTTGGCTTACCTGTCATGGTTGTAATCACTGTGATGTTCTGCTTCAGATCGTGTTTGGTCGACTGATGTTGGAGGACCCAGGTCAACATGTTGTGGTCACTCGAAAGGGTTCAGACAGTGGGTCAGAATTGAGAGAGGCCAGTTTGGCAGGGGAGACAGAGGTGCTTCGCTATCTCTTTACATCCTACCAGAGACTCAAAGAGATTTCTCTGGAAACTAAGGTATGTTCTTAATGTTGCATGCGATGTATGTTAACAGTAGTGAAAAGAAAGAAAGAAGTTAAAAAGCCAAAGCAAAAAAGGAAAAACAAAGAACAGCAAAGAATGTTTCATGCAGTTTTAGGATTGAAGGTATGCTTTCAGGAAATTATACATCATGCACACCCCTTGCCGGTTTTGACCCATATACAGGGCACCATAGGGTAGGTAAATATGTGCAGCTGTCTTAAAGTAATCAGGCATTAAATAAGTATACATGTACATGTGTCATTGTTTATGCTTTTAATCACTGTTGGGGCTTGTAACACCGGAACTAATAATACATGTGACGTATGTTTTTGCCTGAACGCTGTTTCACGGACTTGGAAGAGTTCAGGTATATGTTTGTATTTATTTATCAATCTGATCAATCTCTGTCGCTGTGCTCCAGAATGTTCATGTATGTGGCAACACATGGGTGGAGGAAACCCATGGGTCTGAGTAAACCAGTAAGCCCTTAACCAGGTGCCATGTTTTTGTGGCTTGGACTTCATTATCCAAATGGGACCAACATGCTTTTACAGTGAAATAATGCTTTAATCTTATCGATATAACTTTGAATGTGTAACCAGAAGTGAACGTAAAAAGTCCATTGGGCATGATAGCATTTGGCCAGGGTTTTTTTTCTGTAATTAATATCTCCATAATTACTGATAATATACATCTATTACTATTTGTCTCAAAAGAGAAAAGTAACATCCTTTATATGTAACAAGTACGTGCAACATTTTATTGAGTTAATAGAACTGTATGATAGATGGAATTAAAACTAATGACTAGTAACATACAGAAACTGTTCATATCACACCACAGTTTGAATTCATAATTGTACACAACCTTCTCTTGTGCTAGAATTTATTTGTTTGTTGTACATCAGTCTCTACAGACACAGACAAATTACAGCACACAAACAATCACAGTCGGTTTAATTTCATGCATTCAGCATAAAGCCAACATAAGCATTTAATCCACTTCTTAATAGTGAAGTTAATGTAATAACAAATTACCTCATTTTGTAAACTTAATTAACAAATGAACTTGAAAGTACTCTATGAGTGTAAGGTGTTTTTGTTGTACATACATGCAGTGGTATAAATTCACAGTTTTAACTATTGTTAGATCAGCTTTATTACACACGTCTACCAAACACTACAGTTGGAAAGGTCTTTACACAAGTATTTCTTGTCTATGTTATGGATATATGTACACAGAGTGGAACAAAAGTCTGCACCCATGGGCAGTTTACTACAGAATTTGTTTTCATTCATTTTTAACATAATTTTGATCATTTAAGTATCATGTATGATTTTACATGACACCACATTTCTAGGGAAATGGAGTGGACGTCAAGGGCCGGTTGAATGGCCACCAAGATCTCCAGATTTGAGTCCTTTGGATTTTTTCTTAAGGGGACATCCTAAATTAGTGGTTTCTGCTAACAAACCAAGAACATTACAAGCACTAAAAGGTAACATCACACAAGAAATTGGAACAATAAGAAGGAATAACTCTATGCTTCAAATTGTCCAAAAATCATGTGTCTCCCGAGTAAGAAAGTGTTTAGAGGAGGGTGGATGTCAGTTTGAACACTTATTGTAAACTGTAAATTCTTATATAGTAAGTTGCCTATGGGCCCAGACTTTTGCCCCCACCCTGCATACTCATATGTTCATTCTGGTAAACTGTTACATTTCAAAAACTTTACTTGGTACACAGCAATTATTTAAAACACTTATGAAGTTTCCTGCCAAATAGGGTTGAACAGAGTTGTGAAATGGGTTTTAAAAATGTAAACACCAAAGTTTTTGTTATATATCTTGACATATTTGATCAGTCAATCAATGTGTAATCATTCGTGTGTAAACCAAGTCGTGATTACCAATCTAGTTAGCAAACAAATTAGAGGAATATTTCAAAGACAATACAATGTACATGTTGCTTTTCATCAGACGACACCATACATTTGGCTCACAGACTTGGGAACACAAAATTACAAGTTACCCAGATATGTCACATATATTTATCCTACATACTACATGTATAAACCTCTTATATAGTGTGCACTAGTTGAATGTGTACATGTAAACAGTGGCAGTGATTCAGCTGGTTCATATACATATCTATGTACAATGTGAGTTGTTTAAGAAATAGTTAAAAATATAATGAATGAAAAAGTAGAAGTACTGTACATAAAAAATTCAATTCATACAGAGTACGAATTTTTAAGATTAATTTTATACTTTTACGCAAGCTGTATTAGGTTACATGGTGTATACATGTATAAATGAGGTGTGAGAAGGTGATCAGTGATGTCAAAGATGTTCATACACTTGTAGCACAAATAAATGTCTTTCTGGGTCATGGTTATGAGTGCAGTGACCCAGGAGCCTTCCACCAGTTAGGTCGCTGTTAGTTGAAGTCCATCTCAGACTGGCTCCCTCTCCAGCCGTATGTTGAAAGGTCTGTCAGCATTGTGCGAATGGTCATGAGTTTCCATCCGGCTCTGCATGCTTCCCTTCCATCATGATGCTGGCTGCCGCTGTATAAATGAAATATTCTTGAGTGCGACGTAAAACCCCAATTAAATAAATAAATAAACCACACCTTAATAACAGTAATATTGTGAAGACTGCACATGATGATCCTGGCTAAAATTGCTGCAAGACTGCACAAGTTGAGTCATAATTGGGTAAATAGTGTCACACAGAAAATCAATAGCTATTTGTGCTGATTTTTTTTTGGTACATGGTCACTGCCTTGTTTGATCGTCTGTGAGTCATAGCCTAGATTAACCAGCTCCAGGGTAAGGAGCTATTAAAGGTCAGGACTGTACAAATGTTGTCTTCATGAAAATAAGAGCTAGATATATTCTAAGGAACAAACTACATATTTCATTTCTTCTTATCTTGATGATTGAAACATTTCACCAGACAGTGTCCTTTATAGCAATACATATTAATAGCATTTCCATGTGTGTGGCAACATTTCCTGCTGTCTTGTCTTCCAGGGGTTCGTTTACCATACTAGTATTTCAATGCTCTCTATTTCTTGTTTATGTGTGCACTTGTGGTTACATGTAAATATACTTATGTTATTAAATGTAAATATACTTTTGTTATTAAATGTAAATATACTTTTGCTGGCATACTTTTTCTGTTTTAAATTTGGATTGAACAATCCTGATAAATAGGTATGAAACCCATGTCAAATTCAGCCAGTTTATACTTGATATACAATTTTGCACATAATTAATCATCTAATAATTACTGAAAAAACATTGGTATTGACATGATTGGGCTGACTTCTTGGCCATTGACAAATTACATGTGGATACCATGAGATATTTAGGACATATTTTTCTTGGTGTGCCTCAGTATTTTTCCATTTCCCATGTGTACAGTTTTAGATCTGATTTGCCATACTTTGCTGTTCATTGTGAAAAGTTATATTACATATATTGTTACCATTGTTATGTTATAAGTCTTTATTCCCTCAGACACTGGTCTCTTTGTGAGGTTTGGTCAGTGCACAGGTCATGTTGGCCAGGGCAGCACACGGTAGCTCCGAGCTTGTCGGATCATCTGTCTGGTTTGAGCCTGGCCGATCCAGCAGGTCAATTTTGTAACACTGCTTGATTGTTTCACGGAAACGGAACTTCAGACACTCTGCCTTGATGGGATCTCGTCCATAGAAAAACTCAAAAAGTTTAGGAAGAGTTGCTGCAAAGAAAGTAGCAATTGCTTGTCCCAGAGTCGTCACATTTGCGATTTTGAAAACGTCCACGGTCAGGGCTACATACACGAGGAATATGGCTATCAGCAGAATTTTCAAAAGCCCATAAAATTCGTTCTCTCTCAGTGGCATGTGCTTTTCAATAATTCTGTCATACAGGACTTTAGGTATCATAGGTATGCCATCTTTGTTGTAGACAACCAATGGACAACCACTGTTGGCTGCACACTTTCCATCGTCCATATCATTCTGCAGGGCAATGCACTCCTCAAAGACAATTTTCTTCATGGACTTGTACTTCTCATTAAGCCTGTGTGTTGTGCCAAGCAGATAGTACATGGCCACCACTAGAATACTGACAACTGGTAAGGTGTTTGTGTAATGCTTGACTGTACCTTTGATCGTGTACAGGACAAACATCGTGACAGCCTTACAGGACTTGAGGAAAATTAGCAGGGCAAAGATCAACCCCAAGGTGACGATTAGGATAGAGAGTAAAATGAGCACAACTTTGCCATAGCTCCTGGTTTTGTACCTCATATGAAGCAGACTCTGAAGTTCCCCAGCTTTGCGCTTTGTAGTGATTATTTGCATGATGTTGTCACACGGGATGCAGTTTAGCAGGGGGAATAGCCACAGAAGACAAAAGAAACAAGCAGTCATTTTGAAAGGTCGGTGGAAAAGGCATTTAGGAGATGGGTGCTTACAGCATGGCTTAGTGAGAGTGTGAAGAACTTCTTTAAGCCAGAAGATCCAAAACCTTGGTTCCCAGATCAGAGAAAACCTGTATTGCATTTTCTGGTAGAGCAGTAGGAATCCATGCTTGGTGTCACATGGGCGACAGAGATATGATGGTAACTTAATACACCCCAGATATTCATTGCTTTCAGTAAGTGTGCTTAGAACAGTCTCTAAATTCCCTCTCATGGACAGGATTAATGTCATGAGAATGTACATGCAGAGGTAGAGAGAAGCCACGCTTAGGGTCGGATAGGTGAAAAAGGTCCCCAACCAGAAGTGGTCAAAGATCTCCAGATCGGTTATTTTCCCAGGAATGCCAAGCTCTCGTTCCACCAGGTAAAGATGACTTACCTTGTCCGAATAGAGGCTGATGTCCAGTGCAATGAGCAGGTACATGATGGCTGGGTACAGCATGGTGAAGAAACAGAAGCGTCTCAGCCTGCACAGCCAATCCCCTCTCTTGTGCAACAGAAACAGGTGCTTGATTGGCTTGGATATCCTCAGAGGAGTTGACGAGTCAAACACAACATACAGCAGTCCTCTCTCTTCATCAAAGTCTTCACCAGAAGTGTTGTTGTGGTTTGAAGAATTCAGATAAGAGTTTCCATTCCCCAGAATAATTCGGGAAATGGATCCGTGGCAATCAATCTCAACAATACTGTTTTTCTTTACATTCTGTTCAGGCCATTGAATACCATTTCTATCATGGTCTTGAGCTTGTTTCTTGTTGGAAGATTCGTTTGCTGGATACTCTGGAACCAGAGAATGGTTGAGACTTTCATGTCCGTCATTGTTCTGCTCGGGAACCTGGACAACAACAACATCATCCGACTCGGTAGAGGTGTTACTAGATTTGGAAATCCTGAAATCATTTGTTGACACAATGGAAGATCTGTGATCTCTGTCCACTTCAGCCATCCTTGACAGAACAGAATTCAAAATGGCTTCATCAAACTCTGACATTCTGGCAGAGTAGCGTTTGTTGACAGACAGACTGTCAGAGCTGGGATAACTGGGAGTGGCTGCAGAATCATGGGGAGTTAGATCAGCAGTGTTGCGGGAAGACCCTCGTGCTGAGTCAGATCTGTCATCATGTCGGAACTTACTATGGGTCAGCTTTAGCAGCATAGCATTACACAAGTTGTCATTTTGTTCATTGTTATGAACTGTCTGGTCATCAGAGACAGCGCTTGTTCGTCTTTCAGTCATTTCATATTCCTCGGTTGTTTTCTTTTTCTTCTTAGTTTCTTTCCTCCTTTTCTCCAGTGTGGCAAATGGATCTTTGATAGTTATCCCATCTACAGTTTGTGTGACCAAGTACATCTCCTCTCTCACATGTAAAACTTTCAACAAGAGGGGGCTTACCAGAAACAAGAAGAAGAACACTGTGTTTACAAATGTCCCATCTACATCCTTTTTCAAAATCAAACAGGTTTGGGCTTGGCTGTTGTTGCTGTAATGATCATATTTCCCTGATGTGGGGATGTCGCAGCACTTGTACTGGACATAGAATCTTGCTGACACAGCATTGTAAGATGCTAGTCTGGCATGGCACACTGATGACTTTAAGGTGCTATCCTTGCCAACCACTCTCATGATATTAGAGCTGATTGAAGCCATCAGTTGATTTTCATCCATTTTGAGGCAGTCTTCTGGAAGGGTGATGTCCATGATCATGTGATCTACATCTAAAGTCAGTGTTGTCAGAGAATACACATGGTACCTAAAATCCAACTCCAACAGTGGCCGCCCTGCACTGTTGTCCACCCATACCCAATCCATGGGTTGTAATATGGCACTATAGTTAGTGCCAATCTGTACATTGGGTGTAAAGTTCAGTTTGAGATAAATCAGTTGTTTCTCATCATCCTGAATAAGTGTTTTGAGCAGATTCTCAGTTTTGGTGGTAAGGTTTCCCTGGCAGTGTGAGGCAGGGCTCAGGGTCAGAGATTGTACCATCTCATATTCCACCTGTGGAAGTGGAGATTCTAACTGTTGATTCATAACTGCATGTCCAGACATGGCATAAACTATGATTAAGAGTAATGGTGACATCATCAGAGTAGAAGGAAGAACTTGTTGTTTGACTCCAGTTTCTGACTGATACCTGGCTGTGGTCCACCGTATTGTTATCAGTGCTAATGTCCTTTTTAACACTCTCTGGCTAGTGTTTCTTGCGAGTGAATGATGGGAAGCAAATGACTAGTCTCACATTGGTCTGTGTTGCTATTCAAGATATTCCCTTTGACATTGTCCTGGTTCTTCTCAGGTTAATATATTCCCCCCAGTTCTACCTCCACTCATCTATGACTCATCTCTTAGATTAGATGCTCAGCCTGATGTCTCCGCCATCTCAGACTTGAGTAAACTGCTCCCTGCACAGACAACAATTGAGCCAATTTTGTGGCAATGTATCTATATTCCAGAAGATGTTTGTCAAGATATTTTTGCTAGTATAGGTAAACAACAAGATATTATTAATGTGAACTACCTCTTTCTACATGTACATGTACACATATACATTCGGACATTGAATGTTAATTAACAGTTATTGTACAATTTAAGTCATATGATTTGTTTTGTGTGGGGATCCATACAGTAATTTTTGGAACTAAATAACTTTTGGGAAAGAATATAGATTAGTTATTTTTTTAATATGAACATTTTGTTATTATTGAATTGGTGGTCATTGAAATGTTGTGTAAGTAAAATTTATATTGAAATACATATATAAATTTGATTTTAAGGGAAGATTTTTGTAAATTTAAACTTACTGGTGAAGGCAGGTGTCAAGATCAAATGTCAGATACAATTACTGCCATTTATTGATTATACATTTTTACATATGTTCTCAGATATTCAAATGGTTTTAAACATCTGTTTGCATTTTGTGACCTGTTGCTTGTCAGAAAGCATGCAATTATTTATCTATTGGGGTTAGATGGCCTGTTTAATATATATAGAGAACAGGGATTGGTTGCTGTCATGTTTATCTCCCTAATATAATCAAGTTGCAGCGTTACATCAACAGGATATTGATCGCTTTTCAGCTCCACCAGGTCTTTGAGCAGAGTCATTTCCTCATTCAGTTTCTGGGCTTGGAATTTGGCCAGCAATGTGCTGTCTTATTGGAAGATCAGTGGGGCGTATTGAGTCATACTGAAAATGTTTCGACAACTGCAGTGAAAAAACGATGTTGGCTTATTCCTAGAAATCGAAGCAGTCTTGTAAATCTTGTGACCATTCAGTGTTGGTTGGGAGCTCATTGATCAGTTGATATCATCAAGAGATGCCAACGCTACTAATCAGAACTTTGCGAGGCATGGCAGAGCTGCAAAGAAAAAAAAAAATTTTATTGCATAATTTGAAATATTTTGATAATTTCAAATATTGAATGAAACAACCTTTACACTCATTTTTTACTATTAACAACTGCAAGTTTTTTGTTTTGAAGAATGAGATAATTTGCTACTTTCAGTTCTAAAAGACATAAAATGTGTACATGTACTTATGTATGGCGGTAACGTGCATTAGAATGAAAGCAGCCCTTTCTTTTCATAGAGATTCTGCTTTGAAGGAAACTTGGGTTAACAGAACCTGTAGGTTAACTCTGAAGGTTAAATGATTTGTTAGTGTACAGTTAGTATATCATGGGACAACCTTTCTTTTCAGCTGTCATATCTGATGTAGAAAAACTGTTTGGAATAGTTGTACCACATAAATTTGTTGTATACTGAATGAAATATATACTTACAAATACCTGGCTCGATCATGCCCCAAATGCATGAAATATAGCTGAAGTGATGTGTATAAATAATTGATCCTTGCACGTATAATTGTGACTGTGTGTCTTGGCACTCGTGTTAGGTTACCTCCGGTCAGCTGTCGGCACTGATGGTTATTATTGTCTTCAGTCTACATTCGTGTAGTGCCCTGAAGCACTCAGCATGCTACTTCTGTGGCCAAACACGCAGACTACTTTGTATTATTAGTTAAAACACTACGACTTGACTTGATCAAATACAATCTGTGGACAAAGTCATATCAGAGCTGTCTGAAAAAACATTGATCTGATTTCATTAACTTGATACGCATCCTCATACAGTCTTAGAATAATACTTAACCACTTCAAGCCTATTATTGATTGTCAGGATGCTGGCAATGTTAAATTTATTCTCCCTTACAGATGTGGAATTTGTAAACATTTTATGTAGAGTGTAACAATCCAAATGATGCCTCTTCGTGTTTTTTTTTTTTTCTCATTCACTTTTGAGTTTGCTAAATAGCTATAGCAGGAAAATGTTGAATTATAGATAGAGTATTTTTTATAAAAAAAAACAGTTGACAGTATAAAAATGTACTTGTAACATTTAAGATTATATGGTAAATAACTGTTTATTGTAGATTGTTGTATTGTGTAAACTTTCCTTAAAATGGTTCTGAAGGATATGTTAATACCCTGATTTGGTCTTTCAAAGGGCCATTTTCATTTCTTGTGTCATCTCTTTTTTCTTGATTAGAAAAGTTTAAAGTTTACCAGTCTAGTTTAACAGTTAGTGATCTAGTACAAAATAACATTTGTAGTTGTTTTCATTTTTGACCCTTCTCAGATAAGTTTGTGAGTTTAAGCCTTATTCATGTTAAACACAAAGGCAGCAAATGTAGTGAACTTCTCTTTAAATAGTTTTCATTAAAACTGTGTTTCTGTTTCCACACAGGTAGCGAAGTACACCTGTCATTTGCAAAAGTGTGAAGATGTGATACTCATGAATGCCAAGACCTGTTTACAGCACCCTGTATTGTTCCCTGGACAGCAGTTTCATAAACAGTTTGTGGACATCTACAGGGAGAATGAGCATGCCAAGATGGGTAAGCAAATGTGTTGTTACCTGCATTCCTCATTGTTATAACAGTCTATTGTTGTGACATGTGCCTTAGTAATAGCTGAATGCAGGAGCCTACAAGATATCTTAGGGTGATAAATGAAGTTCCATTTCATATTTTTTATGAATGAACTGTGTGGCAAACAAGGGGTCCCTGTTTCATTATTGTGTTAGTACATGTGCTCAGTGGATTATCATATCTTTTTTTCTTGAGGAAGCACTATAAGGGTTTATCCTGTCTTGTTCCTTCAGTGAGGTAGCACTGTAATGGTCTATCTCTGTCTTTTGCTGTCTGTGAGGTAGCATTGTATTAAATGTGTTAGCTTGCCCTGTGCCACTGAGGTAATACTGTATTGATTTGTCCTGTCTTGTTCCATCAATGAGGTACATGTAGCAGTACAGTGGGTTGTCCTATCTTGTGCCATCAGTGAGGTAGCACTGTAATGGGTTATTCTGTCTTGTGCCATCAGTGAGGTAGAACTGTAATGGGTTATCATGTCTTGTGCCATCAGTGAGAGGTAGCATTGTATTAAATGGGTTATCCGGCCCTGTGCCAGTGAGGTAATGCTGTATTGATTTGTCCTGTCTTGTTCCATCAGTGAGGTACATGTAGCAGTACAGTGGTTTGTCCTATCTTGTGCTATCAGTACGGTAGCACTGTAATGGGTTATTCTGTCTTGTGCCATCAGTGAGGTAGCATTGTAATGGATTATTCTGCCTTGTGCCATTTAGAGTGTGGTAGCACAGTAATGGGTTATCCTGTCTTGTGCAGTAAGTTAGGTTGCACTGTAATGGGTTATCATGTCTTGTGCAGTAAGTTAGGTTGCACTGTAATGGGTTATCATGTCTTGTGCCATCAGTGAGAGGTAGCATTGTATTAAATGGGTTATCCGGCCCTGTGCCAGTGAGGTAATGCTGTATTGATGTATCCTGTCCCGTTCCATCAGTGAGGTACATGTAGCAGTATAATGGGTTGTCCTATCTTGTGCCATCAGTGAGGTAGCACTGTAATGGGTTATTCTGTCTTGTGCCATCAGTGAGGTAGAACTGTAATGGGTTATCCTGCCTTGTGTCATTTATAGTGAGGTAGGACAGTAATGAGTTATCCTGTCTTGTGCAGTCAGTGAGGTAGCACTGTAAGGGGTTATCCTGCTTTGCGTCATTTATAGTGAGGTTGCACAGTAATGTGTTATCCTGTCTTGTGCCATCAGTGAGGTAGAACTGTAATGGGTTATCCTGTCCTTTGCCATCAGTGAGAGGTAGCACAATATTAAATGGGTTAGCCAGGTCTGTGCCAGTGAGGTAATACACATGTCAATTTAAGTGTTAAATGTATTTTGCAGTTACAACAAAACTTGGACATGGTCAACCTAAGCACTGAGAAAGGTTAAATGAAGAGCGGCGTAAGGACGTTGCCAATATCTGAAAAACATAGCTATATTTGATCAAGATTTCCGTGTTGAATGAGTGGATGATATGTGTTGGATATATATCTAGGATCTTAGGGGAAAACAGGCTAAAGAACATCAGTGTGCTAGTTTTGGCCTGATGATATTTGTACATATGTGAAATATAGGTTGCCATTGTTTTTCATGGTACTTTTTCAGGAGGAAGTGGAGATCACATGGTAGAGTTTTTTGAGAAGGTTACCATGGAGATAGATGAAAACAGGGAAGACGGCACCCTGCTTGAAGCCTTGAAACCGGTGTTTAATTTAATCAAAGCAAAAATTGATGAGGGAAGCAGTTTTGGAATAAACAATACAGCGGCCTTTCAGCACATGGGCATTCTGTATTTTTTTACCCGGAAGAAATGTACGGCAGAGGTAACTTCAGTTCTATCACTTTATGAATTTTTACGTTTGTATATAACACACGTAAAAATTATTATCTGCTGTGAAAATAATTTTTATGTATTATTTATTTATTTGACTGGAGATTTATGCCGTAGTGGGAGGAAACCAAGCAGAGCCCGGGGGGAAACCCACGACCATCCGCAGCTTGCTGATGGACCGTCCCACATACCGCTGTAGAGGAAGCCAGCATGAGCTGGAATTTGATATATTAAGTCACATATATTTTATCACTTTTTGATAATGTCAGTAGTGGGAAAAACATGATAAAATTTATGTCAATGAAGTATCAATTATGACATCAAAGATCAAGCAAAGTGCATTGATATGTAGCTTGGTATGGAAAACAAGGCAAAATAGCAGTGATATCCCACAGAAAGTTGAAGTAGTACTCAGTCTCTCAGCCCCTTGTTAAGTCTCAAAACCTGTCCACCAACAGATTGGCAAAGCAACAACTTAGCTGCTTGTTACAGCTATAAAACATGGCTCTGTTGAGTAGTAAATTTTGGGGGTATATTTCTGATGGGCAGGGGCAATCACTGCATTAGTATGTAAGGTTTGATCTCCATTACTAACAAATACAGAGTCAAAAGTACATGAATCAACATTTGGGACATGATGAATTTATCTATGATAGCGCAATATGCCATGTTGCACTATCTTTCCATGTGTAGTCTAGCAAAGAGAGCATGTTTCTAGCAATATATAAAATAAAATTCTGGGTCCAAAGGTTAATATGTATAGTGTTCATTTAAAATATTTTTCTTTGTGAAGTATATGTCAGAAACTGTTTTACTATCACTTAAAGCTTTTTCTGAGATCTGATGGATTTTGGCTGTTTACTGGCTACACTATGAAGCCCTTCTGAAGGTCTGTAGGATGAGAGTTTGTGCTGTCACTATGCCAACTTGAAGATGTTAAGGATGTAGAGTTTTGTACTGTTAAGCAGTGCCCGTTAGAAAAATTTGTGATGTCATTTGCGCCTGATCTGCGTATGCAATTCATGATACTCTACAATGGCCCTCCTTAGGATATAGAACCTCGGCAATACACCCACCTAATATAAAGTTGATCAAATGAATGGTTGGGGTGAAGATAAATAAGTGACAAGCCTACGGACAGTCTGAAGGACACACAGAGATCTGATAAAAAAAAAGTGCTAATGTCCCTCTAATGTGAGGTGTGCCGTCCCATAGACATTTACTATGCATGGTTTCAGGCATTCATGACCTACAATGCCCCTGTGTACTGGGATATTGCTCAAGCCTATGAGAAGACGTTGCTGGGCTCTCTACTGTCAGTGAGCTGTATCCCTAAAAGCCCTCAGCAGCCCACAGACCTTTTCCCCAACCCCTCCGAGATGACCAGGCATGACCAGGTCTTGGTAGATTCAGGGATATGGCAGGTAGGTTATACTTTACACATGGTTATCCTAATCTGAGTACAATGTGGGATTCTGAAATGGAAAGTTTTTTTTTCTACATGGACATTGCAATACTCTAAAATTTCTATTCTCTGCAGTGATTATTTCCCTGTATAGATCAGACGATATTTTCTGATTTTAAATCTTAAAAACACTTTCCAGAGCAAAACGACACTGTTGTCTATTCATATTATCATATATATTTACATAAGAAAATTGTGTGTAACTTCACATATTAATTGTGCGTGTAAATACCTCAGCTTTTATTACCCCTTAGACGAAAATTGGTCTGGGTGGAGTATTGTTGTAGCAGTCATTATCATTCCGTCCACATGGTTAATAAGGCAAAATGAAGAAACCTTTTTATTTTTGATACCTTAACCTATATTTTTCAAAATCATTAGAGTATTTTAAACCATATGTTGTGACCAGGGCATATCTCTTGAAGTTTTTAAGCAATCTTCATCAACCATGTATGAGAAGTGCACCTAGTGATGTAGAAGACTTCATTGACCTTGCAGTACTTTTTCAATGTTGGTGGGCCTGCCTGTGCCTCCATTACCATGTGAACACATCTCGTTCATGCAGCTATTCTAATGGGCGGAGGGCATTAAGCACATCACACAATATACTTTTGCATAGTGCACTAATGATACATCTGTATAATATATTCAACTGCTGCTATGTTGTCTTTCACAGTCGTTACTGACCCTCACTGAGTGTATCCATCGTTTGCTCTTCTCCATCATCAAGCTCTCACCAGATCTCAAACATCAGGTTCTTACGTGGCTAGGCAGCTGTCTGCATGCTAACAAAGGTAAGCAGAACCATTTCAAAAATTTCAGGACTTAATGAATTTACATTTTCATTGTCAAGATGACTTGCAAAAGAAAAAAATATTGTGTTTTGTTTTTTTCTGAATTTTGTTATGGATAACCTTGGGTCTGTACATAGGTGTAACATTCTATGTTTTGTTATTCTGTTCCTGAAAAACACAAAGCAACAAAAACCATCAAGTTTTATAGATACCTATGTACCCCTATCAATCAGTTTTCCGTGAAAGTGCAGATATGAACTGTGTTTTGTGTTGACAGGTCGATCTAAAATGCATGTCAGTGGGGTTTACTGCACAGACGGCTTCTCTCTAAATCTCTGTAATGTCTTACTGAGATTTTGTCAGCCTTTCTCAGAGCCTAACTCTACCAAACTGCTCAAAATACAGCCCAGCTATCTCACTGCTACACCTTCTGATGATGATGAGGCCAGACAGATGAATGTCCATTTAAAGGGTTGGTAGCGATATTGCCTACGGGATACTAGTGGTGTGAAACATACATATATATTCATTCTGTTGTAACTGTGATAAATACATTTTTGTATTTATTTTGTAGCTGTTAGAGCTTAACTTACTGACACAAAGTACACTAGCCAGTTGATGTAAATTGCTTGACCTGCCATGCCATCGAAATACACGCTCAATGACCGTGGACATTGAAGATGCTAGATTTGATGGGCCCACATTTAGTCTTGTGTTGATGAATAAACTTAATTCTGTATGTATTGTTGTTAACCTTTGTATCACTCTCCAGATTTAAGCAAAGAAACATGTCTGATTTCTTGTGATGGAATTCCCAAGCTTGCTCCTGCAGCCACATACAGCTTCATCACTGAGTGTTTCTATATGGCCCAGTATAGTATACATCAAGGCTTCTACCCTGTACATAACAAACTGAAGGAGCTAAACAAAGGGATGCATGAGTTACAGAGAATGTACGCCGAGCTGCAGGCAGCCGCTGGTGCCCAGGTTGCCCAGGTCAGGATGTTGAAGCAGGAGATGGAAAAGGGTGAGTCACAGAAAGCTAAAGCTGTTTACTGTGGGCCAGGTTCTCTATGAAGTATCATTGGGGACAGTTTTGAACAGAAAGTATTTTACTCTCTTGAATGACGTTAGACAAAAAGAGAAAGAAAAAGAGATAGAAATGTATGGAAATACAGAGCATGTACTTAAACTTTTCATGTATTTTGCAGGCATGTCCACCTTTCTGAGTATCAAGGCAGCACTAACAGAGCCGACACTGTTAGACTTGAGTGTGAACTTCCATGTTGCCTCAGCCACCTGGCTTACCCATCTAGCTACCACAGACTCTACGTCTGAGTTCATTCCTGTACGATTCCCTCTGTCTTCCACTGTGCCCAATGTACTGGCCTTCATTCCTGAAATGTTTGTGGAAAATCTCATTGATTTCATGTTGTTCCTACATCGCTTTAAGGACAGTTTGTTTGAGGTAAGTTTGTACCTTTTTTTTTATTCTTGAATTCACAGTTTTTTAACTAGTGAACAGAAAAAACAGTGCATTCAGTGTCATGATTTTACCCCTCTTCCAAAGTTGACAAACTTCTACAACATGTACAAATAGGCATGGGGAAGATTCAAGAACCATGTAAATTGCTTGTGCACTTGTCTAATTTCTACAAAGTCATTGGGTTGATTTATAATGTGTAAGTTGTTTGTCATCAAAGGCTTGTAGACTTAATGGATTTTAACCTGTTCATGAAGTTGTCCTCAAACTTGTACCATATGTGCACCCACATCTTTGTGTATAGTCATGTAGAAGAATCTGTTTTATTTATGGTCTATTGGTGAGAATCGCCAGAGGCCCATCATAGAGGCAAGAAAAGATGTGAAGAAATTGCCCAAAGTAGTTTCACCCAAGTACGACGTGTCAGTACGCTTAACGCAGTAAACCGTGTGTTATGGTCAAATATTAGCTTCCTTTTGTGATGTTTTCTTCATTGTTTTGTTGGGATTTATATCTTATGATTATGCATTGAATAAAAATTTTAGTGTTTGGAGTCGTGCTTTCATTAGTTATTCATTTAGTTTCGTATCATGAAAGGTTATTGAATGCGCTTTCGCTATTTTGAGGATCCTGAGGGTCAATGTCACATATCAGTCATCATCTTGATTGCCCGTGATAGCATATGTAGCAAAAAGATTTACACTATGTAAGGTAGCCTACGTTACGGCAATCAAGTGCTTAGTTAGTCACCAAAATGGGGAAAATAAAGAATGTGGAAGCTATCACATGGTGGGTATGACATTTGACCTGAACCCAAATGTTTCATATAAGGGGCGTGCAGGCGTAAATGGGATTAAAACTTAGATGATGCGATTCTAAAACTAAATCAGAGCGCACTGAATACGCATGGCGATTGGTGTGTACGCCTAAATTCCTGAAAGCTGTAGTGTACATGCGAAATTTATAGCAAACAGTCCTGTCAAAATCGAAAGTAGATCTCCAGTTTACGTGCGCGACGCTCCCCACGACATGTTAGTTTTGAGAAAGTGAAGGTTACAACAAAGGCTTACGTACCATTACCCACCGCCGTGGAGTTTAACTACTGTGATATTTGTATTTGTGTCATTTTGTAGTGTTTGCTTTGAAGAAGATGTTGCAAGGGCTAAAAAAAATGGTCATTTGAGATACCATGCATCAAGTTATTGCTACTGTACTGCATTAAACCATCCTACTATCGCTTCCAATGTATGGTTTCAATTCTACACCGATCGTCAGTTCTTTGTGCTATGTTAAAGTGTCATTGATGGTCCAGTTTCCAACGTGTACCGTGCATGCATCGGTGATTTCTGAGGAGAGAAATTGCATTTCTAATGCAATGAAATACAACGATCACGAGAACAGCTAGTGTTCAGAAACACTTTAGATTTGTACTATATACTGCCAATAAATAAAACACAAATAATAAATTTTTGTCTTCTAATGTGCATTTAGCATAACAAGCGTACTGGGATATCATGGTTTGATCCCAAAACAGCAGCTGTCTGTGTATACAGAAATGTTTCCACAGGTAAAAAAAAAATTACCTGTCGCATAAGGCAAGTTACCATAGAATGAAATAATACTGCAACCCCTGCTGTCAAAAACAAAATGAAAAAAGAAAAAACCAGTAGGCCTGCAGGTTAAGATGTAATAAATAAATGTAGGCTTATGAGCGTAGTTCAGATTCATTGCTCATGAGGAAGAGCTGAAAAAATTAATGTATTCTAGAATGTTATGACAAATCGTAATTCTGGGCATTCGACATGTACATACACACACTTGTTGTCCTATAATTAGCTATAAGAATCTAAATACCGGTAGGTTTATGTAAGCCTGTAGATGTATGTCTTTCGATTTTCCCAACCCCCTTCACTCATTCCACTTCACACTTTCCAGGTGTATTGCTGGGGACCCAAAATAGTTGAGTATTTTCAAAAAATGTGTACTGTGGTAGACTTACCCAGACGAAGATTTAATTGGATATAATCCTGAAAAAGCTGACAGATTGCTCATGTATTTTATGTGCCCTTGCCATATTTATGTTGTTGAGATACAACTATGCAATGTAAGGACCAAACCATGTATTACGATATGTTGCCTTGATCTGTTGCCACATATGTTAGCATTACAAATAAAGAAGATTTTATGTTCACATTAACCTAAGAAATAGAAAAGTTAATGACGTAGTTACAAAAAAAAAATTTCGGGAAAATGTCTACAATTCTTACAGAATATCGTAATATGACGTCTGGTGCAATGCATTCTCTTTAAAGTCATGTCATAATGAGGTGGGGCCGGGTCCTCCATTACAGACATAATAACTGATTGGCCCTTTGTGGGTGGAGAAGACCAGTGAAGATAAAGATAAGATAGCTTGTACTAGAAGATAAATGGTCATTAGTTACAAGAAAAATAAAAATAGAAGAAAAGCAATAGACCCATTTCACAGTCCTTGGGTGCTAGTTTTTCACTGATATTAACCATTTTTTTCAACGTTGATGGGCCTGTGCCTTCATTTGCCATGTAACAGTTTATCTCTTAATGCTTAAACCCTAGTTTACCAATCTCACACTGCATGTAGATGGAGGAATTGGAAATAGCCTTCTTTGACCTTGACATAATTTTGACCTTGACATTATTTTTTCAACATTTTTGGGGTCGTTTAAGTTGGATTTGGTGGTGAGATGTAAACTTAATACCTCTTGACATCTTTAATAAATTTCTTTGACACTTGTACCACATGTACATATACCTGACACCACCTACAGTACATGTAGAAGATCCTTCTTGTCTTCACTGACTTTGACCTGTTTTATCTGTCCTGTTGCAATGCTACCACTTTCTTGGATTGATAATGTGAATTAATTATTAGGGTATCGAAATGATATCTTGACCATGTTGATTCATGTGGATGTTAATTTGTGTTTAAGGAGAGCAGTGTACTGATGTACATGTAGATCTGTGTTTGTGTTGTTAGTCAGAACAGAACCAGCTGGAGCACATGATGACATTCATCCTGGTATTCATGGGAAGTCCTGCTCGTATGCGAAACCCTCATCATCGGGCTGAGCTAGCTGAAGTGTTGCGAGCACTAATGCCCACCTCTTCAGAAGGCTCACCATTTAGCAAAGGACTCCTCTCAACGTAAGCATACATGAACTTGTGCAAGATTTTTGTCTTGTGTGTCTTTACACCATTTCCTTGACATCATATTTGTTAATGCTGTGCTGTAGTTTCCCAGAAGCCTTGCTGGTTTCCTCCACCAATAAATCTGATAGGCATCTGACCAGTGAAATATTTTGAAGTATATGTATTGTGTGAAACACTGATGTGAATAATAAACACTGTTAACAGCTGTTTAAGATGCAGCCACTGGTAGAACATGTAGCTGAGATGTTAGTTCATGTGTTTGATGCAATATGCTTAAGTATGGTGTGAAATACTAAACAAGTAAATAAATATCGGTACTTTTGTATTGGCACAACTGGTAAGGGGAGACTACTCCTAGTGTGACGTGTAACCTTCAGAAGACTACTGTGTACAGTGTGCCTGTCAATTTTGTATTAGTGTTTACTAACTTTGTATAAGAAATGAACATGTATTCTACAATGTAACACATGCTTGACAAAACCTGATATAAGTCTTAGTTGCTCTGGGTAACAGGAGTCACATATTCCCCTGGCCTTTGTTTTAGGTATAACCGAGAACAGCTGTTCAAGACTCATCCCCTGGTAGAACATGTAGCTGAAATGTTAGTTCGGGTGTTTGTTGCAATCGAGATGACTGGACAGAATGTAGAGTTTGAAATCAAGTTCCAGTACAGACAACCCATGTATGCCGTCCTGGACTACATCTGGAAGATAGATGTCCATAAGAAAGCTTTCATTGTGAGTAAATTGGTGTGTTAAACAACACGTACATGTGTCGTCAAAGTTTTGTGACTCATTGTCTGTAGTGCTCTTGTGTGATACCAGGTTTTATGAATTGTTATTTGTAATGCCTTTAATTTGTAGTGCAGTATTTATATGGCCTGCCCGGTGGGAGGTAATGTCATACAGGGAGCATTGGCGCTGACATCTAATAGCAGTTAAAGCTTTTTTAAGGATGTTAAGGATGCTAAACTGGTTTCTTAAGAACTTCATGTACTAAGCTCAAGATGCAAACAGTTTTGCTCTGAATTGGAATAAATGATAATAACTGTAAATTTCTTTGGCTTGAATGTAAATGTCATGAAAGTACTTAATCTATTGAGCTGAAGTGGCTTTCATGTGCCTACTATACACAAGGTTTTTACTATCCTTGTTGTGGATTGTGTGGACACACTAAAAGCGTAATCCATATGTGAGATCCCATTATGCAGGGGATAAAAAAGAGAAGCTTAACTGAACAGCAGTACTGACACTTGTTTTATTGGTGTTGGTCAGTCAGTTTGATGGGTAGACTTCCAGTGTAAAGATTTACCAAGTCACTGCTCTTCTTTTCGCATATGATAAATAGTCTGTCTGTGACAGTATAATGTATGTGTGTCAAAATACTATATTTTGGTTTAGAGGTCAGTGATTGAACCTCACTTGAACATCATGCATTTTTACGAACTGTTCAGATGGGCTACCTTTGTTCTCTGAATGCCTTGTTATTAGTGAAAACACATAGTCTGTGTATTTATGTTAGAACCTTCAGTTCAGTTGCATTCTCTTGTCACCAGAAACTGGCAAAAGAAGCTGAGGAGAATATTGAGGCGACTGATGCACCTCTGTTTCTGCGCTTCATCAACCTGCTGATTAATGATGCTACATTTCTGCTGGATGAGGCCCTTCAGGTATGGTCATTTCACCTTGTCAAAAATGTGCAAACACTGGCAAAATGCTTCTATTTTATTTTCTGCGGAAAACAAAACTATCAAACGTATTGATCATAAAAAAACACATCTGAAAGATTTAAAAAAAAAAATGAATAGATTAAGTGCATTTAAATGTTTGATTTCTAGAGTGGGCTTCTAGATATTGGACCATATTTATATATTGTGTTGTCACATGGATGCCTGTTACATTAATGTTTGGCTATTGAGAAAATCCTATTGAAGTATGTGAACTAATTTTGACCATAAATACATGTACAGGATATGGATATGGTCCATAATTAAATACCACTGTAAAATTTAGAAGATTTAAATACCTTGAATTCTATTCTAAAAGATGAAGAAAAGTATGTTTTAAGGACTGCTCACAAATATACCTGTCCATCTATATTGCTTGTGTAATCTTTTGAGCAAGAAGTTTTTGTTCAACTTCAAGACACATAGTCTACCCATTGATGTCTTGACCTGAATAATTTTTTTAGAGCATTGCTTTATTTTTACATATTTATCAAGTGTTTCTTGCTGTTCCCCATAACTTTGAAAGATGCGGGGAGGGATAAGTGCGTGCTTTGGGTTTAACGTTGTACAAAACAATTTTTATGCACCCCTGCTAATAGGCGAAGCATACTAGGTTATAGTGATTTTGTCCATCTGTTTGTCCATCCCTTTTTGTGTCGGGACTAAAATTCCAACAGTTTTCAACATAGTTTTAATTTTTGGTGGATACAGAGATACACAGATAACGATGTGTCGCAACTCACATTTGTCCACTTCTGTGGTTGTCATGGTTACCAGATTGCCATTTCCTTATGTATACTATATAAATAGATATGATTTTGTGTCCGGGCTACAACTCCATCTATGTTCTGCATAAAGTTTTCATTTGTGGTGAACTCATTTGTCCACTTGCGCAGTTGCCTTTGTAACCACATACCTATCATCAACACCCATGAAGATTCCCCTCAGGGGTTATACTCACCATAATGCTGCTGGTATTTTTTTTATATATTTCAAACAAATGCATTTGTTGGGGGATAAGTTGTGTTCACCTGAACTCTTGTTCATTCATATGAAGGAGGCCTTAGAGTGCATGTTGCAGGATGGATTTCTGCTGCTCTTTTATTTAATGTTGCATTACTGAGACAACTTACCGAAGGCAAGTATGTCATCCGAGCCATTATACTGATATGCGTCAACCAGTCGTTGCACTTCCTAATGCTGAACGCCAAGCAAGGAAGCTACAACTTCCTCTTTTGAGGTCTTAGGTGTGACCCGACCAAGGATTGAACCTGGATCTACCTCGGTCTCGTATTAAAGTACGTGTATATGTGTATAACAATTTACAGTACATTGTTACATAGTTACTCTGAAATATGTGTTTACCAAGTATGTAAATTAGTTTCAGTATTCAGTGTTTCTCTTGTTTTATTTTCTTGTTTTATTGAACACTGGTTACCTTTATATGTATTCCTTTGGAATCACTATTATTGTATTTGCCTGCCACTCTACAGTCACGAAGAAGAACATGTATGTATTCCCCGACAGTCACAACATTCTGTCCTTTCCTGTTGACAGTACATGAGCGAGTTAAAGGTGAAGCAGCAAGAGAAGGAGAGTGGAGCCTGGTCTCAGCTGTCTCAGGAAGAGCAGGCTGCAGCCTACAGTAGCTTTCGCACCACCACAAGACTCGCCCACGTGTATAACATCATGTCCAACAGCACCATCCACACACTTACCTTCCTGACAGAGGACATCCGCTCCATCTTCACTCACAGCGTCATGCGGGAACGTGTGGCCAGCATGCTGAACTTCTTCCTTTTACATCTGGTCAGAGCCTCATACATGTCTTTAGCTTTACTTGTGACTTAGCAGTGGGGAGCATCTTTATTTAATCTGCCTGAATTTCTGTGTGGTACTTGTGACGTAGATTTCTGAAAAACTAAGACTTAGGACTACTTTCTAATTTTACAGATTTTGGATTTCTTCCAAATTTGCTGCATACTTTCTCCTTGCTGTGGAAATGGACTGATTTTTCTGTATATTTAATAAATGAAATTTCATTGAAAACAGGTGGATGGGTAGGTGGGTAGGTGAGGTGCGGGATTTTTGTTGGAAACACCCTGTCTGTCCGTCTGTCTCTGTAGACACGATTTTATCCATGCATTGCCTCCCAAACCATTGCATCGATTCTGAGAAGCTTACCATACACCTTGCCTATTATCTGAACTTGTGGATACTAGTTAAATTTTAGGACTTTACGTAACTGGGCCTTCCATGTGTTCAGATTTTGTCCGTGCATCTCCTCCCAAACTACTGCACAGATTTTTATTAAACTCACCATATATATGGCCTATTAACTGAACTTGTGCATGCTTACGTGTAATGGCAATCAGGTAATTATTTTCATAATTATCCCCATTTAGGGTGGGGGTATAACAGTACTTTTCCATGGAGATGTATTCAGATTTTGTCCATGTAACTCTTCCTGCAGTACTGAACCTACCTGTATTTCCATGATACTTCTTCATCTACATCTTGCCTATAACCTAAACTTGTGCATGCTCAAGTTCAGTGACAATTGGGAAATTATTTTCATAACAACACCCGTTCAGACACTTAGTGTAATAATGGAATGTCATGTACACTGAATTGTCTTCTAATTGCTACATGTCTCCAACTGGATGTTACCAGTAGTGCAATTACAAAGCCATGTGCACTGCAGACAGTGCTGTTGGAGTGGTGCGACATCACAAAGCCATGTGCACTGCAGACAGTGCTGTTGGAGTGGTGCGACATCACAAAGCCATGTGCACTGCAGACATTGCTGTTGGAGTGGTGCGACATCACAAAAACATGTGCACTGCAGACAGTGCTGTTGGAGTGGTGCGACATCACAAAGCCATGTACACCGCAGAAAGTGCTGTTGGAGTGGTGCGATATCACAAAGCCATGTGCACCGCAGACAGTGCTGTTGGAGTGGTGCAACATCACAAAGCCATGTGCACCGCAGACAGTGCTGTTGGAGTGGTGCGACATCACAAAGCCATGTGCACCGCAGAAAGTGCTGTTGGAGTGGTGCGACATCACAAAGCCATGTGCACTGCAGACAGTGCTGTTGGAGTGGTGCGACATCACAAAAACATGTCATGGATGCAACGTCACAAACACAAATCTCAAACTGTGACAAACACCTGAACTTGTCACGATCATTCTGAACAGTGAACCTGGGTAGTATTAATTTTACTGTGCATGTTATAAATTATTTAATTTGCACTCATTCGTTGTATATACTTTTGGTGAAGTTAATCATAATTGATAATTCATTGAACTAGTGCAGTGCTTATTGGATACATTTGGAAACAGTTTCACTGTCATTATGAAGCCCTTTAGTATATCTGACAGATGTCGGATTTCTGACAGATGTAGGATTTTTTGCTGAAGGAATGAACTCCTAAAGTGTTACACTATATATGTTAGTCTGTTTATTTTGTTTGATGACAGGTTGGCCCAAAGCAGAAGAACTTTGCTGTGAAGGACAAGAATGAGTACGAGTTCAAGCCTCATCAGATAGTCTCTGACATCACACAGATGTACATAAACCTGGGTGAGAATGATGACTTTTGTGCGGCTGTCTCTGCTGATGGACGATCATTCTCCCCTGACCTTTTCCCAAAGGCCGTCATTGTCTTACAGAAAATTGGCCGACCTCCAGAGATTATTGGTGACTTCCTGGCCCTAGAGGAGAAAATCAATGTAAGACATCTGTGGTTATAAACCTAAAGCATTTACCCAATGTATGGCAATCTTCAGGTGTGTTTACGCATTGACTTTAGAGTGCCATATCAAATTTAGATATATGTTTGTTCAACACCATGAAAGTGGTGAGAACATTAAAATGTTCTCCATGTGCCCATTCTTTACTTGTCCTTCCTGATTTCTGGTGAATAGCATATCTGGAAGAGTTTTCAACTTTATGGGAAGGCTCATGCTGACCTGTACTCAAGGTCAGCAGTGAGTCAGTGGGCGTTGATTTTCATCACTCTACATAAGCCAGTATGGCTATTGCTGGCCACCATGCCCTTCTCTTATAATAAGTTAGCATGTTCTGAAATTGGCAGTTTGTTTCATATTAAGACAGTGGGGACCTGTAGGCTACTGATTTTGTCTTGTGTTAAACATTTGGAGAAGTTTATCACACGTTTTGGCATGTAAATTATTTTACACTCAAGCTAATGTTTCAAAAACATGAAAATAGTGCTACATTTTGTTGTAATTCAAAAAAAAAAAAAAGGTTTTACCTTCCTTGGCATGAACAAAATGTGATATATAAGTATAAATCTTCACAGTGTATGCTATTTATGGGAATCATGTACATATAATGTACATTGTGTTATGTATAAATCATGTGACTATCCGTGAATCAAAGACGCCATGACAGCCCAATCAAATAAATAAATGAGAAACACAGGTGAGGTTAAATGTCCTGGGCTGTGTGCTAAGCCTAAATGTCACATAAATAAGACTGATTTTGAGTATGACATGAAACATTAATAAGAATTCTGAGAATTACTGGTAAAAAGTAGTTACCTGTAAATAGATGTAGCCAAAGCTCTGAACCTTAGGTGGTGCGAAGTATAGTATCAAATTCAACATCCAATGCAAACAACAGGTCTGAATTTAACTAAATCTAGTGACTGTTTACCTTTGTGTTTACTGTGTCACATATTATGTTTTACATCAAACTACAATGTTTCTCATACACATCTACCAATGCTAGCACACCCAAAAATGATGACTGCACGTCCAAATAATATTCAGCAAACATTAATACAGCATTCTCAGGCAATATTTAGACACCCAGATGCTGTGCTACAAACCCAGACAGTATATGGCACACATCCATACATGTACAAGTTTCAGCCCATCCAAACACTAGGCAACATTATACAAGACCAACATGTATTGGTGGCAGCTTCAGCCTTAATGGTGTTGTCTACTCATACTGTCTGTCTGTCTGTGTCAAGGCTCTGAGTGAGAAGCAGCAGGAAGAGGAGGATCTGGTTGCCCACGCCCCAGAGGAGTTCCTTGACCCCATCATGGGCACACTAATGAAGGACCCTGTCTCCCTGCCCACTTCCAAACAGATTGTGGACCGCTCTGTTATAGCCAGACACATCCTTAGGTTGGTGTAACCAGGAGAAATAAGTACTGGCAGATATATATATATATATATATATATATATATATATATATATATATATATATATATATTAAGGGGAGATAACTGCTGTGATTCTTTAATAACACTTGGGGTACAGTAATCGCCAGTGATGTAAGGGGGAACTGTGAATTCGTGGTCAACAGCCAGTGAATGCCCAGTGGATTGTCCAGGGCTAACTGAAAAAAAAAATCCCAATAATCTTCACCAAAGTTCTAATTCCTGTAAGTACAGATACATGTAGACTGTATTTAAACTGCTTTGATGCTGAATTGTGTTTTCACTTCAGTGACCAGACAGACCCATTCAACAGACAGCCTTTGACAATGGATATGGTCATCCCAGAGACAGAGCTTAAGGAAAGAATACTGTCGTGGGTTGAGAGTAAGGGCAAGTCTACATGAGAATAGTTCCGACATCTGTATGGAAAGAGTTGTTGTCCAGGATTACTGGTCAGGGATAATAACAAGTTGAGGATCGAAGATAAGCTGTGTTTATGTGCAAACAGAAGGTCCAGGTCACGGGGAAATGACAACACTCAGCCCAATATTATAGATTAGCACATCAATATACTCTAAGAATTTTGGAATTCATTAATTTTCCATCATTCCATCATAATTTTCCGTCAGATAAGAAGGACCTAAGGAGGTGAAAAAGTAACCTGATAAAATGAGAATGTTGGAAGAGGTGGAAAAGGTAAAGGAGAAATCTACTCATGGCTCTGAGTTTAAAAGTTAGATGCTCGATTTAATTGACTAGTCATATAAAGCAATTATAGGGGCATGATATTTGTGAAGAACGCAGTGCCATTTGGATCATTTTGACTTAGTCTTGTGTTTTCGTTAGTGTGTTTCATTGAAAGCATTGTGTTAATGGCAGAAAGGTGCGGCTTAACATTGTATTATGAAACATATATGTTCATTTTTTTAAATAAAATTCGCCAGTCTTTTGTCCCTATATTACTGGCTATATTTGATGGCAAATGGTCAAAGTTGGGCTCTGAGAGCTGATCCATGGTACTTTAGATTTACAGAGATTCTGGATCTAGCCACATATAAGTGGCCCCTAATACATGTAAGTGGCCCCTAGCTACATGTACATGTAAGTGGCCCCTAGCTACATGTAGGTGGCTCCTTAACCATTGCCTACATTTGCAGAGATATTGTGGAGAAAATCAAAGGACAGCCATAAATACAGTTTCTTACCATGATACAGGTAGTTATATGTAAATGAGGCTGTGATTGAAGTTACCCATAAATCTGGCAGCTCTTGTATCAGTGAAAAACTCTTTCAAAATGTGTTGAGCACCCAGTTAGGTAATAAATAAGTCGATTGGAATCCTGTTCTGTATATGAGATGTACATTCTGAGGACTTTCTCCTGGTTGAAGAGAAACCCTGTATAGTCACAGCTGGTTTGTGATGTGCATCTCAGATGTGCATCGTGATAGGACTCTTGTATTCATATAAATGTCTATTGACTGGGATGACACCACAGCATTTTGAGGAATTCTAAACCAGTGGCATCGTCAAATTCACATGCAGAATAGCGAGTTTGTACTATCCTCACACAGAGCATTACAAACTGTTTTCACCTATAATGTCCTCTATGCTCTGTTTTCTCACTGATTTGTTAACAGAGTGGACTTGAGGAACCTGACAACTGGGACAGACCAGTGCATCTTTATTAATAATCCATTATCAGTTAATACACTTTTTCTCTGACTAAGATATTTCTTTTTCTCTGATCTAAGATTGAGGTCTGCTCCACATTCATCAAAGTTCAAATAACTTGAAGGAGTTCACAAGTACAGTTCTGTGAACAGTATACATGTAACAACATGCAGCTTCTAGTACATGTATTTCAGAATCCAGCTGAGTATGAGGATGTGCGTCACAAGTTGTGTGGAGAGACCAGGAGGGAATTCATCTTCTGTTGCTGACTGTGCACTCAAATTAATCAGGCAAATGTGAGCTGAAATAAATGTACATTAATAATGTAGGTACTGGATCTCTGATATGATTTGTTACAACTGCTGTAAATGAACATCATGTTGCCTTTCATATGTGTAAGATCTGTTGGGTTTCTCATGATGCTAGTGTTGGTTTTAAAATCCTGATGTATTCCACTATTCCCCATCAGCAGTCAATACAGTATGAGAGACCCTTCGCTAGGGTTAAGTCAATTCATTTCAGTAGGTCAATTTACAATCTGAATTACCATACTGCACAAAAAATGCCAGCAATTCCCAGTCCTGTGTAATAATAATTAGATGTGATTTCATCTATGAATACATTGTCCTTTTTAAAGCTATGAGCACACAATTATGTGAACATCGACAAAAGCCTGTGGCAGCAGCAAAGCAAGAATATTGTGTTTTTATTGGACGATATTGATGTTCTTGTGATGATCAGACAATGTTGAGCACGTTGGGTATTGTTTATAATGTCCTTGATTCTCATCTCAGCATCAGGCTACATCTGGTATCAGGATATACTTCCATTTAAATTATGTTGATGAGAGGTTGAACAATGATGATTAAAACAAAGTTATACCTTACCCCACTTGCTGGGCTTACAAGGGAATATTTTTATCACTACATGTGTTACAGTCTTAAAGTTGAATTTGTGTGCATATGGTTTAATAAGAGAAATGTATTAATGGTCTGTGTTCATTTTAATGTATATTGAAAGATACGTATCTGTACATATATACATATAAATGTGTATATTTAATTTTTAACTGTGATTCTGATGTACATTGTATGTGATGTTGGTGTGGACTTCTGGAGGTTGCGTAGTTGTGGTCTCTTCAAGTTCTTGAATATGCGATATGTATGCATCATGGCTTTAGTTTCAAGAAGTTTGACAAGGTACTTGATAGGGTGAAAAAGATTTCAAGCAGGTTACCTGAGGAAGTGATATTTTTCCTAGTGTTTCAAACCATTTCCTGCTTTTAACATGTCATTGCCACAATATGGCCGAAATGCCACGATTGTAATGGCATTAAACCCAAGTCATTCATTCTGGAATGCTGGAATGCATATCAACTCTTGGGTACTCGTGTGTCGCTAAGTGCGGCGCTCCAAGCTCCAAGTCTGGAGAAGGTCTTTTGTAGCGATTAAGGTAAACAGTCACTAGATTTACTATTGACAAATACAAGCGTGGTTTTGTATCAGAATTCTGTTGAAGTTTTTAAAGTGCTGTTGTTGTTGCTGATGCACAGTTATGATACATTATCATAAAGAACCAAAACCACAGAGATTTTAAATATAACTAACTGTCATATCCAGTGTACTGTACTTGTTGTTCTTTTTTCCCTCATTACTTCTTATTTATACCTCTTGTTGGGATTTAACACGTTTTGTTTTGGAAATTACTGATTTTCATTTACAGTGTGTGGCATAGGTACACAGGGAATTTGATTCATGCAGGCCATACTGAGGTCACAGGTCTAGGTTATTGAAAGGTCATGCATGTGCTAAAGATTTTGTTACCAAATTTGAGGTAAATCGTTATTGGAAATTCTGTTAAAGTTGATAATGTATCATCTTTACACTGAGGTTGCTCAAGTTGATGAACATTAATGTAAAATTAAAGGTCATGCAGAAGTTGAAATATTTGAAAGGAAAATTGCTTTGTTCAAAGTTTCTTACTTTTCCCAGAGATTTTTTTACATGCATTCCTACATGTATTTTTCTTTAGGTATTGTTATAATGCCACAGATTGTGAAAGTTAGAGGTTTAATTTTCCCATTATTTTTCATATTAGATTAACAATAAAGCATCAAAACAGTGGGTGCTTTATTGTTTGTCATCAAACAAAATGTTCTAGTTTTAATTCAGGAGGCAATGCCTTCTAATCTGCAACAACCGTGACTCACGTGGCAAAGACACTGGCCAGTTTTACTGAAGAGACTGATTACTGCAAGTACACAGCACTGAGCAGTTGCGAGGTGGTGACACCGGCCACTGTGAACACACAGCACTGATCAGTTGTACTGAGGAGACACTGACCACTGTGAACACACAGCTCTGAGCAGTTTTACTGAGGAGACACTGACCACTGTGAACACCGCACTAAGCAGTTTTAAGTAGACACTGGTCACTGTGAACACACCGCGCTGATCAGTTTTACTGAGGAGACACTGACCACTGTGAACACACAGCACTGAGCAGTTTTAAGTAGACACTGGTCACTGTGAACACACCGCGCTGATCAGTTTTACTGAGGAGACACTGACCACTGTGAACACACAGCACTGAGCAATTTTTAAGTAGACACTGGTCACTGTGAACACACAGCCCTGAGCAGTTGTGAGGTGGTGACACCGGCCGCTGTGAACACAGCCCTGAGCAGTTGTGAGGTGGTGACACTGGCCACTGTGAACACTAGCACTGAGCAGTTTTACTGAGGAGACACTGACCACAGCAGTTTTAAGTAGGCACTGGTCACTGTGACTGACCATATCCTTAATAGCAAACATTGCGGCGAACAGAAAGGTTGCGGCAAAGTTGCTGCAAGCAGGGTTTTCAAATGGGGATGAGCTTTTATTTATTTATTTGATTGATGTTTTACACCGTACTCAAGAATATTTCACTTATACGAGAGCGGTCAGCATTGTGGTGAGAGGACAGTGGGCAGAGCCCGGTTGAGTTCCAGCATGGTTTAGATGTTTGAATCTTTTGTATGTATTGTTTTGTGCATTCTGCACAAGAGACCTCTACTTGTAAACAGCTCCTGATTGGTTTGAGTTTGAATCTTCTAACCGTGTACACCCAAATATTAGGACAGGCTACCACGATGCTAAAGCCAAACCAGTCTGTGGTTTAGTACCCCTGTTTAGTTGGTCCTTTGTTGTTTCTTATCTTCATAAATGATATAAATACTAATATTGAATGTGACATAAATATATTTGCTGACGACACATCCTTGTTAGAAGAAATTAAAGATTTACCAGTCTCAGAAACTAGACTGAACCGTGACCTTAGCAAGTTAGCATCGTGGGCAAATCAATGGTGTGTCACATTCAATGCTCTTAAGACAGTTTATTAGAAACTTAATTAATAAATGTAACAAAAAACTGAGTATTCTCAACCGATGTAAGAAATGCCTTACCCGAAAATGTTTGAAAACTCTATACTTCAGTCAAATAAGATCTACCATCGAATATGGTGAGATCCTGTTTGACAATTGCGGTATAGTGTTGTCTCAAAAACTTGAAACAATTCAGCGAAGAGCTGCTCTTCTCTGTTCTGGGGGCCTACGTCGGACATCGTATAGTAAATTATTAAATGAACTAAGATGGGAACCGCTTTTTGTGAGACGTAGATCCCACAGAATTCTTCTTTTCCATAAAATTATAAATGGGCTATCGCCTCCTTATTTGAAAAAATTACTACCATGCGGAAATGAAGCTGTCGTCAGTACATACAATCTACGAAATAAGCACAACATCCGTCTTCCCAAAGGTCGTATCCAGTTGTACATGTCGTCATTTATTCCCCAAACAATTAAAGATTGGAATTCAATACCTCTCCACTTTCGTCACGACTCTCTAGAAAAGCTTAAATCTTAAATCTTATCTTAAACCTAGTTTTTTTGACAGCACTACTATTTCCGTACTGTACGATTCTTTTGTAACATTTTCCTCGATACTGCATTGTAGGATGTGGATGGGACTGAGCGCTCTTCACGCAGACTTATTTACCAATGTCCTTTCAGATGACCAGTCTTGTCATAAATGTAATTACAAATGTGAAAATTCTCATCATTTTCGTATTGAATGTCCCGCATATGCCGCTCAGAGGAAGCACATGTTCGACAGGTTTACTAAAACGATTTCTCCAAATGCTCACTTATCTATTTTCCTTCCGCATTGCTCAAAACATATCTCAAATATTTTACTTTTTGGATCAAATGACCTATCTCTTGAAGACAATAAAACCATATTCTGTTCTGTGCACAAATTCATTCAAGATACTCGAAGATTTATCCATCGTACTCACCAAGTAGTTCAAACAAGCTCCTTTTAAGGTACAAAGTGCTAAGACTGAAACCCATTCTTAAATCTGTTATATAATCGGTACTTAATGAAGTATATGAGTGTGTGCAGAATTGGATGCCTATGTGTATTGTAAATATTGTAAATATTTTATTCTTCACTATCAAGTTTTGATTATATAAATGTATGATGTATATAAGTTTGAGGAGACTCCCTAGTGACTCATGGGTTGTGGGATATCCTCAGTAAACAAATAAAGAATTAAATTAAATTAGTTCTCAGTAGCCACGTCCATCCATGTGTCCTTTGGAAATCCACGCCTTCAAGGTCAGTCTTTAAGTCAGACACACAACTGTGGCATGCTGTGTGTCGCTATAGGCAAGCTCAGTGTTGCTGGAAACAATATAAATTTTATTTCTGCTACAGCCTTCGCACTCTGTGTGTTACGGGCAGACATTCTTAATTTCGGCACACCCTTTCACACGTTTTGTTCCCTTAGCTGCACACATTCTAAATTCCGGTACATTTTTCGCACGCTCTGTGCCGCGCACGACACAGTCTTAATTCCGGCACATTTCGGCTTTGGGCCGGAACACTGAGGTGTGCAGAGGCGGCACTCCGAAATTTATAAAAATTGTGCTTTATACCTGTACACAGACACAGTGGTTGACACATGGCAATGATACATATTACTCAAAGGGTATTTAATTTAACAAAATAACACTTTTAATACACGACGCTCTTTTGGTTTATAGATGGCAATTAGCACGGATTTGGTATGTGGGACACTGGGCTTTATGTGCATTGCAGATGGCTTTTCTACAAAGCTGGGCGGATGTATTTATTTTTTTATTTTGTTATTAGATAATAACGTACTTGCTGGATTTTACGCTTATACCCCTGCAGATACTTCCATATACATATATGGCTGGAGTACCCTAGGTAAACCATCAACCTTCGACAAGTCACTGGCGAGCTTTCTCGTGTGTGATGTACAGACACATGAAAATTGACTGAGACCTCAAGTCAGGTAGCAAATCGGCAGCAGTGAAAAGCCTAGACCAACTGTATAGACCTCAAGACCGAGAGTAGAAGGTAGCTGACCAGCAGACGTCACAGCCAATATGCATTATCCCGATGATAAGAAATGACGCTGTTCACCCTTAGTTGAGCATATAGACATAGGACACAAAGAAAACGGCCTGCATTAACCTAATATAGGCCTTATACCTATATATATATATATATATATATATATATATATATATATATATATATATATATATATATATATATATATATATATTATTATTATTATATTTAAGAAAACTTTCAGATGATTCTTTTTGTAAAATTGCTTTACCTGAGCTTTTTCTGAGTTAAGAGAAATGACTACAGAGCCCCAAATATACATATGAATCGATAAAGTGGGAGTTTAAAAAGTTTTAAAGTTTATAGTTTTTTGTGATGCTTCATAACCGAGATAACGCAGTTCAAAATATAAGCATGCAAAATAGCGCAGATTGAGAAAATCAAAAGAGCAGGCATGTTATCAGTTCTAACAAATGAGAGTTGTTTCTATTAGCCGAGGACGCAGCTGTTTCCGCTTACTTCACCCAAACCCTGTCATTGCCCGGTGAGAATTCCTGATTAAAAGTTGATTTATAGAATTGCCATGCACGTTCGAAAAATGACATGACACCCCATCCAGTCACATTATACAGAGAATGGGTCAATCAGTTCAAGAACAATTTTTAAAGGAGAAGAAAATGAAAATATCAATCAAATACCACTGAAAAAAAGTATTCTTTTCCTCGCAGGTGCATGCCATAAAAAATTCTAATATGTACTTCAAGTGGATAAATTATAGTTAAAAGTCAGTGGAAAAATCTGCTGTGGGCGACTCCATTTTGCCTAAGAACTAGTTCTGAAGTCTTTTGTGTTAGGAGGAGAATTGCCGTCGGAAACCGCCGAAGTGCAGTTCGTACATTTCCGGTAGAACTCTTCTTCCCAGAACGTAGCGAACAGTATTGTTCGATTTCCGCTTGACGATCGGGAAACTGGGATGTTGGACGTAGGTTCCGAGTTTACTCGACAGTTTTAACGACATTGACCTAGCATAAATTACAATGTGTTAAAGATGGAGGACGCGATGGACTCGCAGCCCACAGTGTCATGTTTTTAGGTTTTCTTCTCGTTTAAAGTCTCTGGTATGACCCGACCCAAGTTTGATCAAATGCAAGTCTCCCGACTCCGAGGCGGAAGCTCTACCCACAGGGCAACCGAAGCGGTCCGCTAGATCCTTCACATTCACCATTATATTGGTAATCTGCTAGCTTCTGTCATATGTAACAAGGGCTGCCAAAGATATATATTCATATTAAATGAAACTTCAGACGGTGCCCATTTGCTTGACACAGAAAAACATGTTATCAAGGTCAAAGCAAAGAGCCATCTTGAAGTCATACGCAGTTTATTTCTGTGCCCACGGGAACATCAAGTGGACTAACCTGTAGGAGATAGGGTCTTCACAGTTCGTATTTTATGACAGATAGTGCTAGTTCAGGTATTTTATATTACCCGGGCCCTCGGTTTGGTAGGACCGAGACTAGAGTGAGAAGTGGATGTATTCCAATGTGCAGAGTATGCTGCTAACTTCTTTGAGACTACATTTAAAGGAGATGGCATGTGGACCTTCAGAATAAGCCCAGAATTGTTGTGACTTTCGTGTCTATTGGTTGTGTATCTTTCCAGTCGTTATTTTGAGTCATAGTGAATAGTTCGTTACACGTTAAACCCCGAGCGATGATGATGATGTTGTTCCATATGTAAACAAACTTTAGATGCAATTGATCATCAAGATAACTGGTACATAAACGTAAAAAAGAGCTATAAGAATTATTTTACGTTGGTATGTAAATGTAAAGTCATTTATCTGTAAGGTAGATATGGTAGTTGGAGCTGGTAGGGCCTAATGGTAATTTGATATGCTTTACTAATTGGGGTTTTGGTTGTATTTCCTTGTACAGCTTGAACCACGAATGCACGCACTATCATGCAGGAATAACATTCAAGATCATGGTATAATTATAGAAGTCATGGATAACAAATCAAAGGTTAATTTTCTTGAGACAAAGAGCTGAATAAAGTGCTTCGTGAGTACTGAACAAGGTGCTTTCTGAATTTGTCCACTGCACAAAGTTCAAGAACAGTTTTGTCAAAAATGGAGCTACTGGAAAGTGGTGTTGGAAAAATGGATAATTTACCAGACTTTCTATTAAGAGGCATTGAGCCTGGTGATTCTGTAAGCCATGCAGGCTCAAATAAAAGTAACCTCTCAAGATCCTCTGTAGCAAGTTCTAAGGTGAAAGTAATGGCAGCAAAATCGACAGCTAAGGCTAGGCTTCATAGTCTTGAGAAACAATTCGAACTAAAGCGGAAATAAATGCAACTAAAAGATGGAGGAAAGATTAAAAATGAAAGAAGAGATAAATGCCTTAAAAGCACAAGAACATGTTTATGATGAATTTGATAACAAATTGATTGGTTCTACTGATGATAGTATGTCCAAGTTAAATCCCAGAGCAGAGGAGTGGTCGCCATTGTCTCCAATAATAAGTAAACCACCACTGAACACGGCACAGTACGACATGTCGGAGACCAATAATGAACACATTAAACAGAATGAATATCCGCCATTTGTGCCCCAATTGACCCCAGTAAATCAAAATAAAATCACCAATGATGCATTTCGACGAAGATCCGTTGAAATATTGGACGTTCATCAGGGCATTTCAGTACCTGAGAGCATGAAGTTAAAGAGGCTTCTGCAATACTGCACGGGAACAGCCCAAGTGAAGGGTACACAGAGCCCAGAAGGTTATTGGCTTAAAAAGGTTTGGAAATCAATTCACCGTAGCAAAAGTCTGGACTAAAAGAATAGCAGAAGGCCCCCAAATAAAACCATTAGATGTAGACGGTCTTCAGAGATATGCGGACGGCTGTGTTGTCATTTTAGAGGCCATTGGCCGAATGAGTGAAGTTGATAACCAAATCAGCATGTCCAAAATAGTAAACAGATTGCCATTCTATCTACAAGGTAGCTAGAGAAGAGAGGCTATAAAGGAACTGAGAAAGACCAGACAGTATCCAGACATTCAATTGATGGACTTTATTTAAATGTTGGCTGAAGAAGCCAATGATCCGGTATTTGGAGTTGAATGTAACCGTAGCAAGTTCAGTGAGTCAAACATGAGATATCAAGATAAGGGGATTGTGTCAAAGTCAAAGACTGCTAATTTCAGTACTAGTGCAGCTGACGTAGACTCAACTGACAACAAATCAAGAAAATCCCTTCGCTGTCATATGTGTTCAGGTGAACATGGACAGTACAAATGTGAACAAGTCAGGGCCATGAAGCCTGAAGAGCGACTTGACTTTAATAGAGGTAAAAGACTGTGTTTCAGTTACTTTCCCTCTTAACACGTGGCAAACGAATGCGAGAAGTCATATGAATGTCCAATCCGTGGGAGTGGGAAAAAGCACTCAAAACTGCTTCCTTTGGGCCCTGAAAAGTTAAACAAGCTGTGGCAGTATGCACCCTAATAATGCCTATGGCATGCCAAAGACAAGTGAGTTACAAGTGTGCAGCTCTAGATGCGAGATCACTGGGGCCGGTGTGACCAAGATTGCCTTACGTATAGTTCCAGTGAAAGTACGAGCCAACGGTGGGCAAAGATTTATCAAGACCTATGCTTTGCTGGACAGCGGCATTACGAATACCTTTTGCTCCTTTGTCTTGCTTGATAAACTAGGAGCGAGTGGAGTTTAAACCAAGTTGTCCCTGACAACCCTTGAAAAAGGAGATAGCAAGCCTGACGTCACTCTTATGTCTTTGTAAAAAGCAGATATGCAGGAACGGAGGGTAATTCAGCTATCAAATGTGTTTTCTGCTAGCAGGTTGCCAACTTTGAGAGACAAGGTGGCAGTCCCGGGCGACTTAGACCAATGGGCTCATCTGCAGGGAGTAGGCATACCAATTGTAGATAATGTAAATGTAATGATATTGATTGGACAAGATGTTCCGGATGCATGGGTTCCAATTGATGTAAAGGGAGGCCAAGTGAACCAACCTTATGCCACGCGTATCATGTTTGGATGGACGTTAAATGGACCACTGGGAAGTGAAAAGAGTTTCTCCCCTGTCTCGAATTTCATCCAAGCTGATAAAGAGTTGCATCAGCAGGTAGAAACATTTTGGGAACTGACTGCCAGTGAGTCGTTGTCAGATGATGTGACTCAGATGTCAAGGAATGACCAGAAGATTTCCGATATTTGGAGCAAAACAACCAAGTTGGTTGGAGGGCATTATGAGACGAGGATTCCTTTTAATCAGTCTACACCTGATCTTCCCAGTAACTACTCAGTTGCAGAAAGTCGCTTCGAGGGCCTTGGCAGGCGTCTCAGGAAGGACCCTGAGTTATTTGAAAGATATAACGCAGAAATTAAAGAACGTGTGAAAAGGGGATTTGCTGAAAAGGTTGAAGACAAAAGGGTGGGCAACAAAGGAAAAGCATGGTACCTTCGGCATCATGCTGTCGTGAACGAAAAAGAAGTTAAGAGTGGTGTTTGATTGTGCAGCCAAATACAACGAAACATCCTAGAACGACGAAGTTTTGCAGGGACGAGATTTAACAAACAAACTTCTGGGAGTACTGTTGCGCTTTCGCGAGGAGACGGTTGTGTTGATAGGGGATGTTACGGCGATGTTTCGCCAAATCAAGGTATATTTCAACTCCTATTTCTTTGGTGGAGTGATGGTATCAGTGGAGGTTCAGATATCTACCGAATGACTGCTCATCGTTTTGGTGGTGTATGGTGCCAAAGCTGTGCAACATTTGCGCTATGGCGAACAGCTGAAGATCACGGCGGCGAATTTGACTAAGATGTGGTCCTGACAGTAAATGACAATTTCTGTGTAGACGATTGTCTGAAGTCAGTTGCCTTTGAAGCCAAGGCAGTGAAGTTAGTCGGTGAGTTGTGTAATTTGCTGAATAAATGGATAAGTAACAGTCGCAAGGTTCCCAGCTCGATTCCCACAGAGAAGAGAGCTAAAGGAGTTGCAGATCTAAACATGGAAAATTGCATATTCCCGACTGAAAGAGCCTTGGGAGTTCAGTGGAATACAGATACTGACAAACTCGGCATCAGAGCTCAGATTAAAAGCAAGCCAATGACACGCTGGGGTTTGATAAGCGTCATAAGCTCCATTTATGACCCTCTCGGATTTGTATGTCCCTTCATTCTTCAAGGCAAAAAGATATTTCAAAACGAAACCAGGTTGAAGAAAGGTTGGGACGAGCTTCTGACACCTGAAAATGAGAAGAAATGGTCCAGGTGGATTGCAGAGATACTAAAATTGGAGAAGTTCAAGGTCGAACGCTGTATCTTACCAGGTGACTTTGGGAAGATAGTGACCCGAGAGTTGCATCATTTCTCCGATGCGTCTGTGGAGGCGTACGGTGCTTTTTCTTACCTTAGATCAGTGAATGGAGAAGGTCGAGTTCATTGTAGTGTTCTCGTTAAGAAATCAAGGCTTACAATAAAGCAGATACAGTCCCTCGTCAGGAATTGACGGCGGCGGTTATATCCGTGAAATTAGACGGAGCCGTTTGAAGAGAACTAAAGATGGAAATCAATGAGTCGACATTCTGGACTGACAGCACAGTAGTCCTGCAATACCTGAAAACAAGCGTTTTCAAACGTTTGTCGCCAGCCGTATATCCATCCTTCTGGACGGAACGTCATCAGTTTAGTGGCGACACGTGGACTCTAATCTCAATCCTGATCCTGAATTGATAGGTGCCTTACACCGCGGTCAATAATACCACGGCGGCCAGCATTACGGTCTTAGGAAAACAGTCATAGCCCGGGGAAAACCCATGACCTTCGTGTGCATGTCAGGAAGCCGATATAAGTTGTGCTGTGAATGTTAACGCTTGTGGAACAGTAATCTTTCCTAAATCCCAAATGTCCATAAGTACACATAGACGGTATAAATCTATTTGACGCTGAATTGTGTTTTCCCTGCAGTTACCAGACAGTTGGTACTTGGGCCAAGGACAAGCTTTAACGGGTGTTCAACGGACAGCTTCAGACAATGGATATGTTCATCCCAGAGATAGAGCTTAAGGAACAAATACTGTCGTGGGTTGAGAGTAAGGGCAAGACTACATGAGAGCAATGCCGACATATGTATGGAGAGTTGAGCATGTCATCCAGGATTATTGTTCTGGGATAAAACAGGTTGAGGATGAAAGATAAGCTGTGTTTATGTGCAAACTGAAGGCCCGGGACTTGAAATGACAACACTCAGCCCTATATCATATAAACATATCAGTCAGGATCACTGATGTTGAAAATCGTTCGACGACTTATTTGGGAAGATTTATCTTTGTTTCAGGAAAACTATGGCGTTTATTCCCCACAATAGAAAATTCTATTCTGTGTTATATACCATCATACAAATGTACAGATCATTTTATCTACACTGTGAAGCTGAAGATTGATATAAGCTTTTCAGTACATACACATATTATTATGATTCATCAGATGGGGTTTGTTGGTAAACCGGAGTGTTTAAACCCTGAGGCGTATAATTTGGAAACTGCAGTGCTTGTCAATAATTCATATCTGTTGCATTATTAAGATGACATGCCTGCAGTGTTTGCACAGTAGGTATTTATCCTGGAAACTCGTCAAGGGAATTTCGAGGGGGCATACGAGGTGTCAGGAGAATTGTAGGAATTTTCATTCAGAACATAATGTAGGAGATGAAAAAAGCAATGCAAGAAATTTGATGAAGAAAAGGTTATTACAACTTTTTTATTTAGGCTTACTCTCCCCAAGACAGACCATTCGAATCTATCGAGCCGAAGACGACAAGCTACCCGCCTCTTCACAGGCTACAGGCCTCTGCATGAGGTTAGTACCTTTCATATAAATAGAGCATGACATTAGAAGATAATACGTGACACAACTGTTCAGACTGAACAAGCGTAATTGAGAGCTGACAATTAAGGCTTTAATATAGGAGTGTTTTTGTGATGGAAAATGTGTAATTACTGCATGTACAACCTAGAAAAGGACGTTTGAAACTCCACTGAAAACACACAGGTCTTTATACCGGAGTAAACAGTATTTCAAAAAAACATTCAGTTAAGCTGAAGGAAAAAATCAAATTTTCATGTTCGCTTAAAAATGTGGACCTTTTATTATCTCCGATTATGGTTTTCAGCTATGCAAGTAGGCCTATATATATATAATTAAATGATATATTAATCATGAAAAAGACATAGATTTCCACAACATGAAACCAAAGCCATATTGTGACAAAATGTGCATACATTTAATAAAGAGCGTTTGCGATACTCGCACGACAAAGCTTAAGGGATTAAAGATTGGACAGAATTAAGCAAATCAAAGCTTAATAACCTGTCAAAGCTGACAGGAGCTGGTTTGTATGCATGCACAAATTTTTACTTGATTGCACCAGACCAAAGCCACTTTGTAATAAAAAGGTGCATACAATTAGTAAAGATCGTTTGCAATATGTTCCTACGCAACGATAAAGCCCGATCGATTAAGATTAGTCACAATTATGTAGATCGTAGCTCATAGCAGCTGTCGATATCTCCAGGTTCATCAAGATTCACCCGCCATTTATCATGCGGTTATTCAAAGATTTACGACGATTACCCGTGGTTTTTCTTTATCTTGTCTTAATCTGGGATACTGGGCAGAATTTTTTTTCACCTATTGACAATTCCGAGGGTCTCCGTGGCCGAGAGGGTTAGCACGCTAGCGCAGCGTAATGGCCCAGGAGCCTCTCACCAATGCGTTCGCTGTGAGTTCAAGTCCAGCTCATGCTGGCTTCCTCTCCGGCAGTACTTGGGAAGGTCTTTCAGCAACCTGCTGATGGTCGTGGGTTTCCACCGGGCTCTGCCCGGTTTCCTCCCACCATAATATTGGCCGCCGTTGTATAAGTGAAATGTTCTTGAGTACGGCGTAAAACACCAATTTAATAAATAATCTGGGATATTGTATGGATCCTAATATGCCTGTCCATTTAATATGCCAGTCATATCTGTAACTCCATGCTTTGTCCATAATATGTCCGTCATACGGCACTATGGCTGACACACATATCCTTGAAAAAATATGGAAGTTGTTATTTATGTGGGGTTTTTTTCCTTTACCCAAAAATCTTGGATGTTTCAATACTTTTCATCTGCTGTTAGCAAAATGTGCGGCGTAAATACATGTATATGCGTGACTAAGCTATAAACGTTTGTCCAAGAAATTGTATTACGGGACGGGTGTAGTTATTCGTGTTGTAGAGGTTTGCTTTTCACATTAACGTCATTTTCGCCAAGGTTAACGCAATAAGGCTCATACAAACTTCTACATGGAAGAGATAGCCTGGGCTTCCGTGGCCTGGTGGGTAACGTGTTAGCGCAGCAGAATAACCCAGAAGTATCTCACCAATGTGATCGCTGTGTGTTCTAGTCCAACCCATTCTGGTTTCCTCTGGGTGTACGTGGGAATGTCTGCCAGCAACATGCTGATAGCAGTGGGTTTGTCCCGAGGTTTCCTCCTACCATAATGCCCGATGGACGTCTGCGTATATGTAAAATAGTCTTGAGTGTACGTCTTTGTTACTTTACTTTTAACGAATTTGTTACTTTATCATTCTTCGTATTTAACACAATGGAAGAGTTAAATCTTTCTTCATGCTGACGTTTGTTTAGAGTTAGCTAAGTGTTTGTGTTTTACTGCGCAAGTGACTCGTGGGAGTAAATCGGCCTAATGGAAACAATTTGTATCAGTAAATGTAGTTCAGTGAATAATGCTTATTTTTAGAAGGTGATCGTCGCATTTTGTCCTTTGTGTTCCATTTTACAATATCTCTAAAGGTTTGGGATCGAATGTACGATCATGGTTGCCCAAGCATTTATGTAGAGTGCAGTACACATTGATGCCGGCTCCTGGGAGACGAATATGCTGAGTTGTAGCCTTTATAATATGGCACTGTCGTCTACCCAAGACCCATTTTAGCTGCAGAGTTGTGCTGTTATATATGAGAAATCAACATAGACACAGCCTCAATAACCCATTAAGCTGCCCCAATGGCTTTTCCAGCCAGGCAAATTACGTGACTTGCAAATTCTCCTTTACAGTCTATGGTCTAATATTACAGATCTCTCGTGATAATGGGACGTTAAACCCCATTCATTCATTCATTCATTCATTCATTCAACAACCTAGCTTCAACAGGTTTGTGTGTACTTCTACACCTACCAGAATTATAACATTGGCCAGTACTGTCACTATTCAATTCAGTCACTATTTATAGAATAACACCTTTTTTACCTCAATTGATCACCAAAAAACAGTATGTGATCGTCGATGGTGTATATCAGTTCTCGTTGTATCATTCATTCATTCATTCATTCATTCATTCAACAACCTAGCTTCAACAGGTTTGTGTGTACTTCTACACCTACCAGAATTATAACATTGGCCAGTACTGTCACTATTCAATTCAGTCACTATTTATAGAATAACACCTTTTTTACCTCAATTGATCACCAAAAAACAGTATGTGGTCGTCGATGGTGTATATCAGTTCTCGTTGTATCAGCCCAGGTAAAAGATACCTAGTTTCTTAGTGAGCAAAAACGACATTGAAACTACTCATTTCACAACTTAATTGTTGCGTGAGACACAGTTATCCTTTGCTTTTCTTGAAGTCTTGAATTGACGAATACTGTCCTGCAAACGATAAAGCTACATAAACACGCAGGTTTCCAGTGAGTGCTAAGGGTTTAACTTCGTACTTTTCAGTACAATTTTTCAGTCATATGACGACGAAAGAGTCCTTAGAGTGCATGTACGTGTATTGTGCCTCCTTATTGCAGGACGGATTTCCACCGCTATTTTATCCAATGCTGCTTCACTGAGACGACTTACCGAAGGCAAGTAAGCTGCCCCACCCGAGCCATTATACTGATGCGGGTCAACCAGTCGTTACTGCTGAACACCAAGCGAGGAAGCTACAACTTTAAGGTCTTAGGTGTGACCCGACCTGACCCTAAATCTACCGGTCCTGAAGCGGACGATCTACCAACTGAGCCATCGGGGTCGGTACGTAATCACGAGAATTGAGTTGATTACACAGATTATTATGTTTTGATTTACACAGATAATAAACCCCTTCACTTTAATGTCAAGACAAGGTGGCAAGAGATAATCCGGCGTCGAATCGTGTCCAAGATATACATTGTGTATTGCCTGCGTAGAGTATATCCAGTCGGTGAGTCTCTCACATAAGAAAATCAACCGTTCCAAGAACTGTATAGGCCTGTAGCTAGATTTGACTCTGACAATGTTATAAGTATATTGAGGAAATCCGTTTAGAAAGCGCTAAGAGCTTTCCTGGAATCCACACCTTTTCTACCAATCCATCAAAACTTTGGTTTTTACCAGGAAAGGGCTGTGTTAGTTAATTTATCTGATTGGTGTGTTACGCCGTACTCAAGAATATTTCACTGTTGCACTTATGCTGGCGGCCAGCATTATGTTGGGAGGAAACCGGGCAGAGCCCGCTCGGTTAATACATGTACATGATTGAAGACAATCAATTATCACAGTAAGCCCACGATGAAGTGGCAACTTTTTGAAGTGGCAACATAATTTGAGTTTGTAGGTAGTAATTAAGAAGCCTTAATAAATTCCAAGATTTACACTGATGATGACAAAGCCTAACACAGGCTGTATATTTTGATGACATAGGCATAGGTCGGAATATTTCAATACTTCGCTGTTAAACTCAGATCAAGGAACATTTCGTTGCAAGTTTGCAAATCTTCTCTTTCAACAAGATCTGAGAGGTTGAAAAAGCCGCTTTGAGTCAATACATCAGAGATTAAACACGCCTTACCAAGAAAAAATGGCATGAGAAAAATTTTTTGGCCTATTTCAAAAAATCTTTTAGGTTGAAATACCGCCTAACTAGAACTAATTCGTCAGGCATTGAACGGGACCATGCATCCCAAGTAAAAATGATATGCGCAAAACAGCAATTGTTTCCATTCAAGAAAATATTCTTCAGTCTTTATATGTATTACTGTACTCGGTGTATTACATAGCAATACCCCTTGGGATGTTTCGAGACTGCGACAGAGCAATTGCTGCATGTGATAGAAAAAATAACAAAATTAAAACAGGTATTAAAACATATGCACTTACTATGTAAACTTACTTTTCGTACTATGTAAAAATCTTCACCTTAAAGAACATCATAAAAGATAAGAGTTATCAAGACATTATACTTCAAATGCACCCACACAGGGACACATTGCATGATATTATTGTGTGAGGATTTCAGAACTGAAACTTTGTGTCAAGTTTACAGTAAACAGAATGTATAAGTCAGTTACCCTATCTAAAATGAAATCTGGACTAGAAACACAATGTTTGTTCCTTTGACGGGCCGTGCTCAAGAATATTTCAGATATGATGACGGTTGCAGAAAATACCGATCTTCGTCAGGTACCTCAAGGGCCTCCTGATTTATGGCAGCAGTCAAATGCTCAGAGGCTGAATTCGAGCCCGAGCGTTACCTCTTTAGTCAACGAGTTATTGACTGCGTCCTGCTCACTGCTTTTGTGAAATGAGCCAGACAGAAATCCAGGCACTTTAAATGCCGATACCACATCTCACATTACAATGGCGTGGTTTACTCTGATCTCTCTGAGTTGCACAATTGCAAAAGAAACCAAGTCCACTGGCCAAACATTTCATCTGTCACACAGTCAGCAAGCAGAAGATACTGATATAGGCCGTACATAATTAGCCCGGTTTGGAAGAGAATGTTATACAGATGCATCATTAGGGGCTTTGTTCTCCTTTGTGTCGGGTTTCTACATTTAAGTAAGATTTATGAGTTACTGCCAGGGATACATCGCTCCAAAGCGCACTGGTAATGAGCCCATCGAAAAGGTGAACACCTGTCTTATCGCTTTCATCCTTATTGTTTGTCGTGGCATTCGTGACAGAAAATGCCATTGTCTCTTACACGTCAAACAAGAGATCAAGAATGCAAGAATACAGGTTGTCAAGATAAAACGTATCACGTACTCATTTGTGACAATTTCAGATAGCCCTTGATCTTCCACCTGTATATTTCAGAAGGTGACAATATTGTCATCTCAAGCAATTGTGAGAAGGAGACACGGTCTACAGTTAACACCAGGCGCTGATCAGTTTTAATGACAAGACATTGGCCACTGTGAAGCCCAGCACTAAGCAGTTTTAATGAGGAAACATTGACCAGTGTAAACACAAAGCAAGGGCCACTGTTTATAAATATAACACCGTGGTTTTTGTACGTTATAATGGGCTGTGTACCATATAATGGGCTATGTCGTTATACACAACACTAGTATGTCATACACAAAACCGGGCTGCTCAACACGAAACTAGGCTCTGTATTATACACAAAACCAGACTATTTGTTATACACGACAATGCTGTTAGACACGACAATGGGCCGTTACACATGACTCTGGACCTTTTGTAATATACGAAATTGGGCTATTTGTCATTCACGACATTTCTGTTGTACATGGCAATGGACTGTTACACTCGATGATATGTTATACACTAAACTGGGCTGTTATATAAGACACAGCTGTTATACACCACAGCAGCCTGTTACACACGACACTGCTGTTATACACGATAAGGGACGGTTACACACAACACTGGACGCTGTTATGCACGACACTGCTGTTATACACGATAAGGGACGGTTACACACGAACAATGCATTGCTTTTAAAGTGGCAATGGGTCCTTACCGAACGTTAGAGTGGGCAAATGACCGCACGAGCGTGGCCAACCGTTTGTTGTCAATAGGAACAGTGAAATCGACGGAATTTACACATTCATTTCCAGGTCGGCTGTGAAGTTGTTGAATATCGTACATGTTCTATGTACATGGGCGTATCCTACATCAGCGACAGACAAAATAACAGTTAATTGTCTATGACGTTTCTTGATAATTAGAATTCTGATAACTAATACCAATACATTATTAATAGAATATCATATGAGAGATGAAGGCAAAATCGCGATGTTTGAACCAAGGATTGCACTATGTCGATCATTTCATTATTACGTCAGTCAGGTAGTGGCGTGTGCAGTGTAGGTGTGTGACGTCTTGTTCACTAATATGTATGATAGGCAATAATAAAGGTTTACTTCACATATAACCACCAACGTCACCGAGTACAGGCGCCAATTCCCACTGGGAATTACAACCGAAATTTGACTGTGATCGGACCGAGATAAGCAAGATCAACTGCCAATGACATATCTTAAAATCACACGAATGGGTTTTATCCGAAACTGAGATCCCTACTGAACAAAAGACATTACTGGGTGTATGGATAGACAGACCTCAGCGACTCAAACACGGAAAGAGCTAAAAGCAAATTATCGGCAGGAAATCAGAACAGACAGGTGAAAATGTTCAACTGGCAAATGTGTGAGGCTTTCCACAGAAACACCTAGACCAGAGGTTCGGTAAGGCTAAAAAAAAAAAAAAAAAATCCGTAGGCTGCAGATTGTTGGCAGGCCCTCCCACTACAGCCTGAGAGGTTCTTGTTTTCAGTCATTCATCATATAATTATTTCATTTATATGATTATAATTGTTTACTGCAATATACTCATGAATTTGAGGTTTTAAAGTACGCGAAATATCCAAATTACAATTTAGGCCGTTAACCGGGAAAACAATATCAAATAAACAAAGTCAAATTCAGCCCCAAAGACCATTATCATTGATAAAATTAGCATTATAATCTCTAAACGTTAAGCGGAATATAATTACATATAAATGGAAGTTGTGAGCAGTTTCCAGTGATGTCGGAAAGACGTGTGTAATATCATATTCAGACAACAATATAAATGGAGTGAGTGCTTGGGGTTTAACGTCCAATATAAATGGAAGTTGTGAGCAGTTTCCAGTGATGTCGGAAAGACGTGTGTAATATCAAATTCAGACAAAGCACCATTCCAGTTGGTTTTAGTCTTGTGGATCTGGGTCGAATCATGTCAGGAATTTTTTAAACGATTTTATCAATTGCGAGATAGGACATTTGTCGTAGTGAAGGGTTTGTACGTTTAGCAATGGAAGTTGGGCTAATCGAGCACATGCAGCTACCAGTTGATTTATCTGATTCTTGTTCATAGTAAAATACGATTAGGTGGAGATTTAAAGGTGGAGAAAACGATAGCCTCAATAAACCAACGAGATGTATGTATTTGCGTTGTCTCCGTAAGTCGACGAAAATGCAGAAAGACTGACACAAAATTATAAAGAAAAAGACAAATGATTAACAAAGGCGGAAAAGGGATACTTTGTTCATTTCTGATTATTACGGGGTCATCCAAAGGTTACTGTGAAGTTACTTTTATTTTTCTTGATTCATATTAGGGGACGTGCCTCTGCCAATTGCGCTCCCTCGGTCGCTGTGTTCTTTGAAAAGCCACTTGTCTCACATTATTATAACGTGCAGCGTCCGTACGTCACACATGGGAATGTTTATCAGTAACTTTTAGAGCCTGGGGGAAACACACGACCATTCGCAGGTTGCTGGAAAACCTTTCCACGTACTGCCGGAGAGGAAGCCAGCATGAACTGGACTTGAACTCTCAGCAATTGCATTGGTGAGATGCTCCTGGATTATTGCGCCGCGCTTGCTTGCTAACCCTCTCGGCCACGGAGACCCTCGGAATTGTTAATAGGTGAAAAAAATTCTGCCCAGTGCACACGAATGTCGATCAGAAAAAGTATGAATATTTGATTTATTTATTTGATTGGTGTCTTATGCCGTAGTCAAGAATGTGCCAGCTTATTGGTAAGAGGAACCTAAATGTATGAAATGTAATCCGTGAGTCAGGCATGTTTACCGTGCACAAGCCTCCTAACGGAAATGATTTGAACCACAAGGGCAAAGAACAAGGTGTACATATGGGAAGGCCAGAACAAGTTTGCTGCAGGAAATCAGCGCAGACAGGTGACAATGTTTGGCTGACAAGCGTATGACAACGGCTTTCCTGTACGTCCTTCCAAAAATATATCTCGTCCTAATGTTATTCTTCTTCACTAATATCCACCAGATCTGAAGCAGAACAAAATTCAGAATAAATCTCAAAGCTAAGATAAACCTCTGGGTCGACTTTGTTATCCAATGACGACTTCAAAGCTTGACAAGTGCAAAGCGTATGAACAGCACGGGATTATGAACAGGCTTGTCTATCAATGAACCATGGGTTAAAACTGAATAAAATATTGAATTAGTTACGTCATCTTTCTCATCATCTGAGTTAAAACAGATTATGTATCTCCAGTCTGCCCTTGATCGTAATGCGTTCGATGTGTTCGTTCAGCCCCAGCCGCACTGTCCGAGCACTGTACTCAGTCGTAGGTTGAGAAATAGTTGAAATATGCTATAAGCATTAACTACTCAGCCTCTAGTCCGCTGATCATCGATGAAAAGATTGCAGTTAAAATAAGGTCAAGATTGTCAGTACTCGACGTAATATTATTTTTGTATCAGAATTTTAAATTGTTTGGAATTGGGTTATTAATAGTTTTCCACTTTGGCGAATAGCTAGAACGACAAGATGTTGAGTAGGGAGGAGTATGGCGTATCCTGCTTCTCAGCTTACTCGGCAGTGTATTCTGATTAGGCCAGCAAAAGGCAATCACGATATTACATAGCTTCTCGGGGCACCTTATGGCAATAGGCGATGGCCGGAGCTCGTTGGTTCGTTTGTGTGTTTGCTTAAGACCTCTTGTTTTCAAACAAGTCATGCTGTACGTCATACGGTGGAGAGGCTCAGCAGAGTACACATGCAGTATAAGACGCTTATTGCCCTGAGGGCACTTTGGGTATCAAGAATTCCGAGTTTGAGGTTGGGTTTGAATCAAGACTTCGAATGTCCTATGGTTGTAGGCAAGCGTCTTAACCACTCGGCCACCAACCATTACCACTGTTTAATGCTTTTCCGTCAACCTATTGTGCTGTATGCTATCAGAATGCCGAAGAAAACAAGCATATCACTTTATTCCACGTTGTTCACACAATTACCCTAGAGGCCTCGAGGAGGCTGATTATTTGTAATCACACAGCAGTACACGCTGGATAAACGTGAATGCATAAATAAGGGTGCCATCTACTATTAAGTTGGTCTGGATAGGTTGTATAAAAGAGTACAGCAGCAGATAAGTGTGTGTCAGCGAACGACTCATAGCCGCCGTGGTCGTCAGCTGATATCGAATGGAAAGGGATTGGTCCTCGCTATAACGAGAGGCGAGCGACCAGATAGCAGTGACGTCACTGAATACTCAATTTCCATGACAAAGTCTCTCGTTTTGGTTGGTAAGCCTTCTCCCACACAAATGTACTTCTGAAAGTATCGGTGGACAGTTAATTAGCGTGGACGCTATCATCGTAACCATCCTATGGCCAAGGCAACGATTAAAAAAAAAGCCGAAGACATGCTGAGATTTAACCAGAAGAATCGAGTAATAATTTAGCACGATGAACGCATGTACGGAAGCAATTATGTTGAAATACCCGATCGAACGGAGTTATTACTGACATTTGGTACAATTTACGCTATCACAAAATACTATAATATGTGTCTAAATGCATTTCTTTTGAACAGATATATTCTGATCAATTTGTAAGGAGCCTCTGACCTATCACATTAAACATCCTTGCTGGGTTTAAGCAAAGGCTTTTTTTACCAAAACCCTAACTGGTGTCAACCTTTAAATTATTTAGCTGATCGCAGGCCGCTAAGTTGATATGAAACTGTGTGCAAAAGCCTTAAACATGAACGCCTCGCAGGGGGCCTCCCCCTGGTAACGCCCATATTCCGTGTTTAGGATTATCGGCTATTTTTTGTGTGTGGAAAACTCCGGCACGTTTCCGGAGTTTAACGTGTCATGAAGACATCTTGTCTTCCACGACTGCGGCGAACAAGTCTGTACGCCCCGAGAACACCTACACATTATTTTCCAAATGTTGCTCGTTTACCTCGGGCACAACAATTTTCTCATAAAACTTACTGCCATTAAGTAAAAGAAATTATTCATATTCTTGAATATGGTGCTAAACAACAACGTTTGCATGACACCCACATATAGGATGGTGTGTGGGGTACCTGGCTCTCTACTAATGTGGGTTTGAATAAGCCAACACCACTTATTGATGAGCTAATCGTTCTCATTACTCTTCGGCTTTGGAAGCGTTGACCACTTCATCTGAGGGAAGAGCTATTATACAACATGGAACTCATGGACGGAAGGGTTTATTCATCTAGAGCATTTGCTTTCATGTGATGGACTTCGGAAGAAATAAACACTGACATTATTGTCATTTGTATCCCCAAGGCCCGGCCAATCTGCTGAGGGAACAGAACTGCAAGGAGGAAGTGTTATCCGTTTTTAGAGTGCTCAGCTGTAATCTGACACCTTGGTTGGGTGGTGCAAGGCGATCTCAGTGCATGGCTGTCACCCGATATAATTACAGCCTTATTTTCACCTGGTCTTTTTCTTACGTAAATACTTTATTAGCATAATAGACCTTTGTAACAGTTGCCAACAAAGGTTTACGTGACCAATCAACAGTACTGACGTAGTGCCAGACGTGCCTGTATATCTGGGAATATATACTAGGATCCCTGGCGTTTGGCTCTTCGTGTGTCCAGTTTTTTCAAAATATATTATCAGATTATCTTGTGCCATGCTTTAAGCTTTGTATGTATATTTAAAACTACAAAGCGTTTGATGAAAAGCAAAACGAACATGTATTTCTCAGCGAAGACAAAATTTTACCCTCAGAGATGGGCATGTTCATACTACAGATGTCGACAATATGCCTTTAATTTTGTAACTCAGAGTTACTTAAATAAAACACACTAAACATGTTTAATCGTTGTCTTGCTGATGATGCGTGGGTTATTAATGTCTATTCGTACGTAGATAATGTTCCACCTGTGAAACCTCAAAGGGCAATATTTGGCGATCATTTTGAAAAGTAAACCCGACCTGTATATATAGCCCAAAGTGAGTGGTAAAGGGCAAACTAATGCGCACAAGCTAGAATGGACAACTTGGGAGCCTTTTTAAAAATGTGACCCATGGACGTGTATGCACGAGCAGGAATCAACCGCCTTTGCTTGTTCGTATTATGATTAAATTTATCCGAGCAATGACATACAGAGCCTTGTCTACTAAAAGCTAAAACAGGCACGCGGCCACAACAGATCCTTACCACGATTCGCGTTTCGTGGATAGCCTTTAATGTGTCACATAGGAAGTGATGAGAAATGAATGCTCAAGCACTAACCGGAATAGGTTCTTATCACTTGTTTACCGATTCTATATGTCGAGAGGCAATCGCACCGACATTGGTTTACAACAAAACTTTGCTCGGTGATTTTATTTCCATTATTCTTTATTGTTTTATCTTCCTATTTAGAAGAATGTTTGTCATGATAACACAGGGATGCATTGAAAAGCACAAATCTTAGAGACTTAGCATGCCTCTTATACATTGTGGTGTTCTTCTGAAAGTTAAATTTTCATTAACCAAACGTATTACCGACACCTTCTTTTAATGCATCTCTGTCTTTATGTTTCTAATACTGTTCGGTCAATTTTTACTTAATGTTTGCGGATGGCTCTAAAATGTTTTAATGTGTTCGTCGTCAGAATGTACATTCCTTTCTTTCAGTAAATACACGGAGCGTGCAGTGGTCTCGTGGTGCCCGCCTTTCAATCGCTGTGCTCAACACCCACAAATTATGTAATATGACATAATAACTCAAGAATGTTTTACTTATACAATTACGGCGGTCAATTTCATGGATGGAGGCAACGGCCCAGCATAAACCCCCGAACCTTGGCAAGTTACTGACGACCGTTCTCACATATGTTCACAATATTGGTGGAAGATGATTGATCTTCAGTGAATGTTAGCACAAATATTATAACCATAAAGGTAAGACCTATTTCTATTTTGCGTTTTATGGGCACGGTGACACTAAAAAATCCAACAATGGAATAAAAATAAACCTTTTTTTAATTTATCTGATCTTGATATTTTAATTATTTTTAGTGTTTTTCAAAGTTTTTAAGTCTTGTAAAAATGCCTACAGCAAGAAACGGTTCTGAGACAGTTCAGATTTGCCATAAATTAGAGGATTCTTCCTTTTTATATGGCTGTTGTCGACAAACGAGGTGCAGACTGTGTCGGGCAGGTAATTTGTAGACTCTCCCGCTCTCAGTGCTTGTATCAATAAGCGGTCTACAAAGCTTTATGCAGCCGTTTGCACGGTCTAAACCTCGTTGAAAACAACTTGTCTTCAACCAATAGGGTGTGCATATCTGTATTTTAAATGGAAAGTACATCAGTAACTTGCCCAATGTCCGTCTTTTTTCCCATTTTTCTCCACCCAAAGAGTACAATTCTATGTTAAGCCTATAATCAAAAATCAAATAAATGAATAAGTCAATTAGTGTGAAAGCATGATTTGGTGCAGCCAAACTTGACGAGAAACTACATTCGTGTTAAACGGGTAACGTCTAACCCAGATCTAACCTATGATGGATAAATATGGATTTTCTTTTTTTCATACAAGTATTACTGCCTTTTGATCTAACTATTTTCTGTCTATCACAAGTTTTCAGTCACTATAGCCTTGGCGATTTCTCAGGAATGATGGTCATCCACCATACACAAGATTAGTTAGGCTAATCCCAACTCTCTCCCATACAATAGATGACAGTGTCACGGTTTAGAGAAGGGGTGATATTGACAGCAATGTAATCATCTTTGCTCTGAAGAGTTAAAACAAGCTTTAATGTTTGTAACCATGGAGACAGCGTGGTCTGGTGATTTTAACTGACGTATGATGTTGTATTTATACAGCAAATGTTGCCATGCATGTCTGTACAACTAAACTTACCTTGCTCCATGGCTCCATTATGACGTTGCTTAATATGATTGGAAGCGGTCATTTGTACATTATGTCTAGTCTATGTAATTTACAATATCAGACACTACAATATAAGGATGATTCAAATCTGGATACGAAACGTTCGTTTCTTTGTAGATTATTTACTTTGCTGATACCAGTTCTATACATGTCTGCCGTATGGCCAGTGAATAAAACAGCTTCATTGATGTGCTCATTAATGATGTGAATTGTCGGTAACTATATGTGAGGCTAACATGTTAACGACTGTTACCTTAATGTTGTGTTCTTTGAGTTGTTTATTTAATGTTTATTTAGTAAAGTTTAATGAGCGCTTCTCTGTCACCTATGCTTTTATCATATAACAGCAGTACGCTGAACAGAACAAACACTTCATTTTAGCCTTTCTGGAATATTAACCATCAACTGATCGACATGCCAGATTCTATCATCATTCTGTGTTAGTACACATCAGTGTCTTAAATGACGCTTTGTAATTAATGATGTCATTTCGTATAATGAGGGTCTGGGTACTGTTTATACATGATTACAGTGAAAAAAACAGCCAGCATTAATAAGGCCATTGAGTAAGCCCACGCGGTCTTAGTTCACGAGTTCTATGTAGAGACTGATCCGGTATCAGGTTGTACAGAGGCAGAGCGGGACCTGATACATGGCAGTAACTTCAATGAATACACTGTTTTGGGGGCGAAGCGTTTTGGCGTTGTTCTGTGAGCTTAAATCTGTGCAAGCTTATCTGTTCAAATAAAAGTAACCGTCTCACAAGAAATGGTAGCCAGGCGTCTTTACCAAGACCACAGTAACAGTTAACATATCCACTTTTGTGAATGCCTTCATCATGACGAGTAGATCCGAAGCATTTTTCAGCCTTTATTAAAGTCTAATGTATACAACTTTTCAACCCCACTTAAATGTCGAAGAAAGAAATAAAGTTAAAACGACAGAAACAATTTTTCATGCATTGACCGTGTTATTAAAAACTATTGTTGTAGTTAAATAAAACGTATTTGAAACAAATGTGCCAGCAGTGACCTGAATATCACATTATAACAGACCCATTCTGGGTTTAACCGTGGGCCATGTTTCACAAAAACGGTATAGCCAAAGTGAAATGATCCATGAAATAATTCATGTGTGGGCAATCCGTCTCATGAACTTCATATAAACTATATATAGTGTGAAATTTAAATAACCCTCCAAAAAAAAAGAGCTAGACGTGGTAGAAGGTACTGTGTGTGTTTGTGTGTGTGTGTGTGTGTGTGTTGGGAAATGGGCGGGGAGAGGGTGCAACAGTTTTCCGTCGTTTTATGAACAGTTGGTTAAAACATTCTTTTTATCCATTTTTATATACAACCGAAATTATTTTATCGCCACTGTTGAAAGTTGGGATAAATTCTAAAAATAATCTGTGAATTAGTATCTGTTTTTTGATAAAACATGTCAGTTAAAACCAGAGTATCAATTTTGTGTCCAACACTGCAATTGTACTCTTCGTGATGAAATCCAGGTCATGTTGGACCAGGATCTTTTGTAAGACTGGTGTTGTTATTGTACGGCCCCTTAATCCTTGGCTACGCTACAATCCTTGGAAAACAATACAATCATTTTGTCAGTGATTAAGAATTACAATATTACATTGTTATCTTCCTTGGGAGAGAACGAGAACAAAGGAACGAAATACGGAAGGAAGACAAAGGAACTCATAATACTCACATTGATTTCTTATTTATTAAAAACAAATTGACTATTAAACGACGAACATTCCCCCTTCTAGTTCAAAGAACAGTAATGTGTTGGTAAGTGTCGGACTTTGAGGATGCGAAGACATAAAGGACTTTTACTGTGGGAAAAGGTGAAATGATCAATTTACAGGAAGTTATGTCCCTCCATCTAAGTGTAGACTCAGTTTACCAAGTTAATGGTTCGTTTCATTTCGTTTGTAACACGTCCACGTGTGCGATGAATCGATTGTCTGTGTCTAGTACCGAAGTGGTAAATTAACTAATCAAAAGTGTTAATCAGCCAAACCATCTCATTAATCCGTGGCAGTGGAAACGCTGACCACTTCATCCGTGGCCTGAGCAAACGCGATTTGGGCCTCGTGAACAGGAAGGATTCCTCACGGAGGCTGTTTACTGTCATCTGAAGGACTTGGGGAGAAATTAACAGTGACATTATTCCAATTTGTATTCCCATGGCCTGGTCAATATGCTTAGAGAACTAGACTGTAACGAGAGAGTGTGTCTCCGTACTCAGAACGGCAGTCTTTAACTCGACACCTTGGTTAGAACGTAGATGTTAATATACGAGTAAGGCGGACGGACTGTCAGTGACGTATTGTCAGCGTAGACAGTATATACAGGAAACCACACAATGCTTGTCACCTGGTCCTCCACTTATGTAAATTCTTTGTTCACGAAACCCACCCTATGTCTTTAACGTTTGCCAGACAGCGGTAGACAAGTTCCATTAACACCACTACATTGGCTCCCGACACCTGTTTAGATAAGGTATATACAATAGTCAAAAGTAAGGCAAAACCGAACTGAGGACTATGAAAGTGCTACAAAATGTAAATTGACCATCTGGAAGACAGCTATTAAATACCAGTTTTCCAATGGAATATAAAAGAAATCAATGTGACAGGAGTTTATGTTGTGCCGCTCGTTTGTTGCTTGTTTCAAAGATCCATATAACTGAAATACCTCAACTGTTTGGTAAAGACAGACCAATGTATTCTTAATTACGTATATGAAGGCACCAGATGAATTTGGTTCTGAGTTTAATTGGTTATATATATGATAACACTAGGCAGAAATCTTGACATTGAAGCACAGATTCGTATCAATAATATTAATTCCAGTTCTCAAAATAACAACAGATCACTTAAGAACGTAGAAAGTAAGGAAAGTAAGAAAATAGAACGGAATCAGCAAAGAGAGGTAGTCAGCAATTTTCAATGATACCACAAGATTTTCCTAGCTGCATAAATTGAATTCACTGTACAAATCGTGTACCATATCTAGTATCCAATTATAAGATGTCATTAATCATCATATGTATCTCAGGTGCGCTTTCCGCTCATCAAACGTGACGATATATATAAGTGACGTGTGAAAACAAATATACATGTTTAGATGTAAGTGTCAAGCCAGATATTCCTGTAAGGTGTCATCCAAGAACAACGAAAATTTATAATCGCCAGAACAGCCATTTATACCTATCCCAAAACAAATTAAAAACTTATGCAGTTTTGTCCTGTAACCGTCTCATGCAATTCAGAATTTAAATTCCCGAAATCTCAAAAGACTATCCGAGTGAAAGATAAGACACACTGCATCGCCTAAGTGTAAAAACAAAGATACCGATATATCCCATTGCCGAATGTGTGAAATACGTATAGCCATAGGGGGAGCGGTTTGTGACAGAGTGTTAATGTGCACGACTCCCATCCAATGCCACACGAGGTGTGGGGATCAATACGGCTTTGTCTTTGCTTTGTCTTGGCATTGTCATTTCGTATGTCAGTGGTAATACAAATGTTGGATGAGGCGTCTGATAACTATTCCCTGCACTGGAGAGACCTGAAGTAGATTTATTCCATATTATCATTACTGTTGTCCAGTATTCATTCAGTTGTTTTGTTGAATGTAGTGAATGTTTTTGTTCTTTCACTCCACAAAATATGGTAGGCTGACCGATTTCACCTAATGTTGGTGGCACACTTAGCTATAACTAAGGGCCTAAATAAGTTCACACAGTAATACAGCTCCGCTTTTGCAAATATGGAGTTTGTATTTTCAATAAAGACTCGGTCGGGGCATGGGCTTGTACGCGTTAATGGCTGTTAACGCATCTGTCCTGTAACGGACGTGTCCTTTGTTGTTTACTTAATGTCACTTAGTTAGATTTTACTTAAGCTTCTCGCTCATCCTAACTTGTTTTGTGATGACATTACATTGGAAAGAGTAAACATATTAGTATTGGGTCGTGTTTCACGTAGTGTAGCATGGAACTGATGGACACTGCAAGCCTCTCTTTATCATCGGATATCATTCATTATTACACGTGGTTATAAAGGGTTTAAATATGGCCGTGTAATTAACGGTGCCATGTCGTATCGCTGCTCAGGTCACGATTTATCCAGGGATATAGCCCAGCATACAGTTAACACAGATAAGGCTGTACATCTGTAGGAGTTCAAGAGTTTTGGAGGATCTACTGGGTTTATCTAGACAGAGATTGGTTTTGAGTGAGATTCTAACAGGAGACGGATCCCGGAGATACCAGCCACATCAACAAATGCTCAGTTTCCCCGCCAAAGTGTCTAGCATTGGTTGAGTAAACGTTCTCCCACGCAAACCTACTCATCAAAGTGTGGGTGAATGGATTTCTGGAACAACGGACTCAATAGTCCGTCAAAGCCATGGGAACAAATCAGCTGTAAGACTGATTATGTTTAGACAATGTTCTCGGTCGAAATCATTGCGGCTCTTGCCCGTTGAATTATTATCGAATAAACGTATTACTTGAACTGAAATTAAAAGGGACGAATGAGTTAAAATGAAAGTTAAGCCTGGGAATATTAGAATAGGTGTCGTCATATAAAATATAAAGCTCAAAAGAAAGCAATGGAATATACACCAGTGTAAAATACAAATGTCTCGATGGCGAATGGAATTGCATTGAAAAATTACTTGTCGCTGTTTAGGTAGATAATAGTACCATTTAAGCACCGGTAATGGGGCATAAGCAGAGACCAGTCATGAAATGTCACCAACGTAAAAATGTTCCCTTTCTAAGTCATGAAAACGAAAATGAAGTAAAAACAAGTGCTCTGTATTTGCGTTTTTGTACGCTGTTTCCAGAAATACAAAATAATCAGACCCGAGTACAACAACTTACAGTAGATATAATCAAACTAGCCCAAGGAAGAATTTAACATACCGCTATGCGGCTGATACTGGAAAGTATGGGCATGTTTCATAACTAATATATATCAAAAAACTGTGGCTGTAGTCGTTCAAGCTATGATTTGATTTACCGTGTGAAACTGAATAAAGTGATGCCACATGCATCAATCCTCTGAGGATCAACGTGATTTACACAGCACTGGAGAATTCCCGCCTGTATCAAGAAGGCCCAAAGCTGTAAACTCAATTGTTCTTTCCTTTATTACGTCACGATTATCGGTGTGTGTGTGTGTTCATAAAGCAAACATGAAGTACAAACGCACTGCAACGTCACACAAGAAAACGCGGCGTTCTGCTGTCTTTTGGGCCTTATTTGAAGCTCGTCCTCGAGTCCCTCATTCCTTTCACACAATAAAAACATACAAACAGAAGGTTTGGATTTAGTTCCCTGGAAATCCACTTTTTTCAGTGATAATGATCTGTTTGTGCTTTTATTCTGACAACAGTCTTCGTAACATCGCCGTTTTAGGTTATTTTGTAATATTAGACAATATGCTCTGTGTATGATCTTGGATTATTAAAGATGTCAACTTCATAACAAACAGAAGTGCTCAGGTGAGAGTAGAGAGCCCTTGGTTCCAACAAAGAAAGAGAAAACCAGACTCTTCGAATGGCAAGCTGTTCAAGGACTCGTTTATAAGCTTGTCCAATTCTTCAACCTGTCTGAAACCGAAGCACTGAGATGATGAATGGCCATTGTACAGACCTGTCAGTTGTGACTACGGTACAACGGTATTTAGATTTGAGAGGCTTACAACTACAGAATGGCTCTGTTATCGGCTTGATCGATTCAACAACAACCCCCACCTATCATCTCGTATGACAGTAAATCAGACAGCGGGACTTCGTCGTCTTCATCGCGAAAACATGGGGTTTATCCTCTCAGACTGAAGCTGTGCCCAATATAAACACTCAATCATACACCACAAAGGTCAGACTTTCGTTCTTAGGAATAATCATCGCTTTTCGTATTATCATCAGTCTAATGTATGATTTATGTTGGAAGGGAATGAGAACATTAACCAAAATCAAAAGTGAATTTACTTATTACAGTTAGTCATTTATAGAAAAGATTAATAATTTATGTTTTGAAAGGTTTATATACTTATGCACATCAAATGGTAAAACTTATTAATTAAGTTTACGATGGATCGGGCAAAACCACCAACCAAATAGAAAGTGTTGTCCATGTAAAATTTATTTATTTATCTACTTGATTGGTGTTAATGCCGTACTCAGAAATATTTCACTTCAATATTATACAACGGCGGTGAGCATTATGGAGGGTGGAAGCCGGAGAGGAAGCCAGCATGAGCTGGACTTGAACTCACAGCGATCGCATTGATGAGAGGTTCCTGGGTGATTGCGTGGATATGTAAAAGATGTATATGATGAAGTGCATGTAGTTTTAGCAAGGCATTCCATTACATAGTGTTTAACCACCTAAATCATATTCAGCAGTTATATTATTTACTTTCGATTAATCAATCTTATTTAACCCGTGCAATTACACTTGTATGCAATTTTGACCTTTTTCTCCGTTCGTACGTGGTACGATCTCCCAGCAACCTGCAGAAGGTCACGGGTTTCTGCCTGGTTGCTCGATTTCCTCCCACCATAATGCTGGGCTGCTGTATTTTCAAAGCTTCTACTGGGTGCTTTTGAATTACCACACAGCTTTGGTTATGATAAGTGTTCAGCCATTAAACCAAATATGCAATGACTTGTTGAAATGAGGTGACGTTCCATAAAGTTCTTACAATACGTCAAAATCGAGGAAGAAAAATTTAGATCGGGCTATCCGAGTAGAGATCAGGTAATCATCACCGTTATACATTGCCAGTGGTGCCGGCACATTTTTTGGATGGCTGATCACAAGTCACAGTATAATCCACTATGACCGTTGTTAGCAAACATGCCTGAACGAGGCAATCAGTGGCAGTTTGTACCCCTTTCTTTGTCCGTCGATGTACGCTGATTATACGTGAGGTGACTGCACGTTAGCTCAAAGTATCACTGAGGAGGGGGACGTTAACCGATTCTATCAACTTGGTCATAATTCCCTCCTCACCCTCACCGCACCCCCCCCCCTCCAACCCGTTTTTTGTTTACACACAGGTGGTTATAAACTCTTTGGTCAGTACATCAATGGACTTTGATAGAAACTTTTGTTTAAATAAAGTTAGCTGTGGAATTCTCGTGTTTATTTGCTTCCCCAGAGCTCATGCAGAAATGTCACGTTGTATGGCGGTTTTCTTAGACAGTTTGTTTCATCTCGTTTATACCACGCTCACGTGTTCAATCGATTCTCGCAACCTAGGACCGTGCAGGGTGTTAAATTAACTTACGGAAAATGTTGATCATCTAAATCATGCCATTAATCCGTGACGGAGGAAACGTTGACCAATTCATGGGTGCCTTGAGCTAACGTAATTTAGGTCTCGAGAACAGGAAGTCTTGCTCGCGGAAACTGCTTATACTTTTATCTGAAGAACGTAACAGCGATATTTTTCGAATTTGTATTTCCTTGGCTTGGTCAGTATGCCACAGGAACTAGAGTTTAACTTATGGACGGTATTTGTTGTAAGAATGAAAAACTTTTACAAGACACCTTTGTGACCGTAAGACATTGCTGACTTGGCCAGGAAGTATGAGTTCATCAGAGAATGCACACCCAAATTCATTCAACAATGATTGCCAGCTGGCCCCACTTCGTTCGACATATTTTATTTGCACCTTTTGTATATTTTATTTGCACCTTATACGGGTGCAATAAGACAATAGTAAAACGGTACACATTATAGCACCTTATGCAGGTGCAATAATACAATAGTAAAACGAGGCACATTGTTATGTTCTGAAACTGACAGAATAGGTTTAGTAAAATAAACAACACGGCATAAAAATAAATACTATAAGAAGAACCATTTGTTACTATACCGTTACCCAAACGGTAACGGTATTAAGAGATGAAGTTTTTAGTACCCCGTTAACAAAGTCTGTCTTCAGTATGTAACAACTTTAACTTTGTATTTTATGACCTGTTCTTATCAAATTAACACTTGCCAGAATTTCATTATTCAGATGCAAATGTACAAGTTTTTATGATAAAGAGCACGGCATAATTAAAGTTTGAAAACTACTTATGAGATGAATACTTCGAGACCTATAACATACATTTGGAGTATGCTTTGGAAGACGAGATTGTAGGAAATTAACAATGACATAAGTGCTTCACTGCACGAGGCGCGTGCACTATCGCCTGTCTAGAGATCATTCTTAAAATAGTCATTCCTTGAAGACAGATAAATTTGCTCCTCCACTTGAAGTATAACATCAGGTTCCACAGTCGGAAAAACGTAATAAACATCACTAGAATGTGCTAGCTTGTGAGTGGTCAAAACCCCTCAAGCTATGGTGGATTAATACATGTTGAGAGAACAAAACGCTGATCTTTTGGTAGTGTAGCTCAAATCAAATTGATTACATTGATTTTACATCTTCTCTTTAGTGTCGTACTTTAAAATATCCTATCAGCACTACATAGTACAGAAGTTTGAGCAGTACCGATTCCTTGTTTTAGACTCTTAAGAAATTACTTTCCAATCGTTTTTATTGCATCGTGGTGAATCGGATGAGGTGGGAAATAAAATTAACCATGTTACTTGGGCAGTGGCCACGTTCCAAGCAACCTGCAGCATTTAGCTGTCAATTGTTGTTCGTCTGCTAAAGGGAAATGGCGTACTTTCAGGCGTGTAAATGACTGTCCGTCAGTTGATGTTGTGCTCTACCTTTCCTTGTCTAGACAAGCGATATTATTAGGATAAGGTCTTTCATGTTAATTCGAATTTTGCATTTAGCCTAACAAATAAATCTGTATACACATGCATTAACATTTTGACTGAAATCAGCGGAAAGCTTATAGCCTGCTCAGCTTCTGTCGCCAAGACAAATAGTGCTTTATTGTACACTTTAATGTAGTAAACTAGATCTTGTCAACACAGACAGTCGCATATACACGTACACCAGCCGTCAAAAACAAACCTGCCGTTACGGACGAATAATTTCCAAAACAACGTTCAATACAAACCACAGGGTAAAAAGTTAGGACGGATTCATGCGAAGAGAACCAGCCATAGATTTTCAGTAATTTTGGAAAGCGCTAGTTTATAAGTATCGATCAAAAAATATGTATCTCACTCACGCTTTGATTGCATTTGTTAATATATATCTAACGTGGTGATCTAATTCATGAAGACAAGGCCCTAGCCCTGAGGTTGAGAGGCCTTAGACACAGTTGTAAATTAGACAGTCAGAGATTCTAATAAATATTTGTTTATAAGTATGTAGTGTATTCAATGTACAATTTAAGAAACTTGGAGAGAAGACGGTTGGTGGAATCTTGGACACACTAATTTTTGCTGTAATAACATGTGACGTTAATTGAAATCGCCACACAACACAGAGGATTCAACAAATGCTACAAGGCGAAATGATTCACGATGTCAAAATTGAAACTATCCCTCTTGTCGTAAAGTCGGCACAACAGAAAACAACAGAAAAAAATCGGCCGAACTCGGCTTCGTGTGAGAGCCCCTTTACGTATATAGGGTTTCTAAGAAATTGAGTAAATCGCATACGTTAAACGTCATATTTAGTGTTTAGTAACTCATGGTATATGGTTTAATGTTAGAATATAATTTTCCGTTTGTTGGACTAACAACATGAATTTTACCATTAACGCCTGACGAACCTCTGACGTCACTGCCCTTGATTATCGCTCGCCCACCCGTGCCAGGTGTCCTTAGCATGAGAACAACCATGGGAGTAATACAATTAAAATTAAAATATATATATAATGCTTCTTAGGTGGCTGGTTTGATGTTTAAAACAGGAAACATTTCATTTCTGGTGATTTCTGTATACATGCATATATATTTGTCTCCATATATTCTCGTACGAAAATACTTTTATTTCTACATTTATTACATTTGATGCGATAAGAGCCTTCCAAAATGGAAATCTCATACAATTCATGCACGCATGGCCTATTTGGCAATGAATTAAGGTTTGCACTGAATTATCACTGTGTCCTGATGAATTCGTGAAATTGGTATTCTGTTAGTTTCACTTAACTTTCAATGTTAATACTACATGGAGAGATTTTTTTTGGTTGGCTTGATATTAACAATGTAACAAAATAAGCCATTGAATTCATTTAAAATGTGTTCACTGGTTGCATGAATTTTGATCTCTTCATACAAGAGAACTTCATACAAGAGAACACAAAACTGTTTCCGTATAGTTCGTTTTATCCCAATGTTGTATGTCATGCTGTTATGCCTACTTTGGAGTCAAAATATTCGCCTTTCTGCTTTTAAAATATCAGTACCCTGTATTATTCCGTGCCTAAAGTATCCCAGTGCCCATATTCGACAGAGAGAGAGAGAGATGATCAAAATTAATTCAACAAACTTTCAGCGAGGACTTGTAAACAGGACAATCCCCGTGGAACAAATTGACCATGATTGCTTTAGTATAGACCACCAGGTCCCTCAGGCGGATAGATCGGCAATAATCGAGAGGAATCGGCTAATTCCGGCTCTTATCCTCAATAAGGCGGCTTCCTGGACTGAAGGGTAGAGACAATAGTTCGCCTCTAGGGACCTTTCAAACAGTGAGCGCTATAGAGTGATTTGTACCAGACCAAGGCTGATATTGTGCAGGCAAACACTGCCCTAACTTGTTTAACATGGTATCAGGTATTCCTTTGATAATGACTCAATGAACTACTTCAGTGCCGTAAGCCCTGGGGAGCACTTTGACTCGTACATGAGAATGCTGCTGCCGTGGGGATAGAGGATGGAGAGTTGACAGGGCGTGAATGGGTTGCCACCTTTAGCACTTCCGACAGGTCCAGTCCTATCCTCCCCAATTGGAAACCAGCAATTTCCCGGTATTTCCAATGATATGGACATTTCTGACCAAACCATTATCCGTAAGCCTATTATACCCGGTACTTCTCTGGGGTAATTTGTACGATCCAAGCCATAAAACAAAGCTAGTCCATCTCTGGATTCGGCAGGTAGAGTTCATTAAGCTTAATTGGACAAAATGCAAAGTTAGAGTAGCAGCGATTATCTGCGAAATGCAGTGTCTGTTTCGGCTTTATTACCAGCGGCTTTTCCGAAATGGAATGCCATGGAGGCTGGGTAAATTGCTAAGCTAGAGCACGTGTAAATGGTCGAGGCAAAAGCAAGAGGAGACGCCGACAGAAGTGCCCCCAATATATTGCCGCAACCCAGGCGTCCACCAATTAAATAACCGCCGTTCAAACGGCTCCCACGCGCGCATGCGTCTTTCAATTTGCACTTATAACTGAGGTGTGTTGTTTGAATTCGGGGGCTTAAATATGAACACTGTTGCCTACTGTACAAGATGGAAGTGTGTGTTTGACAGTAGACAGAAGGCCTCTGAGCTCACTGGACAGTGTTCTGGCAAAACATGCTTGCTATCCGTGTGTTACATTTGAGTGTACTGATTGTTGGGTTAGTCTGCCTGGGAAGTTTTGTCGCCGGCTTGACAGAAGATGGTGCAGCTGCTGAGTCCGAACTCCTCAGGTCCATCTCAGCTCTTCGGGGAATTTTACGCTACTTTGCGAAAAATTACAAGGAAGTAAATTTAGATGCTGTCATAGGAACTCGAATGGTAGACGGTGAGTATTTAAGGCTGATATTTTATGTATTCTTTTAAAAAGCTTATAGATTCCTTGATAGCCTTACAACATGCATTTCCAGTCTGCAGAAGCAATTTACCTGGTTGTAACTTTTACAAAATGTTATGTTCTATTTGTTTAATTTTAACTCACGAAACGTAGGTACTTTAGTGAAATACCAGAGTATGGACATGTGAACTTGGAATCATGCGATAACGCTGCTTGTCTCGGTTTATATATGATAATGTTACTGATATTCGACATCACTTACAACTGATACTGAAAACCGGCAGAACTGTGCCGGAGGGCAAAGATATATTATTCTGATTCAGCAGAAAACAGCTATATCATCAGAGCTATCTCCGAGCAATTCATTAGCGTTGGATCAGACGCGTCACCCGAGAGATCGCCATTGCTGCAGAGAATGGATATTAAAATATGGATGTACATGTCCCATTATGTAGACATATGATAGATATTTGACAATGAGGGACCATCTACTGGACAGTAAAACCGTGTATATAGCACTAAGTATATAGTGGTGCCTATAACACGGATTTCTCATTCAGAATGGAATAGTAATATATCGCATTTTATGTAATAATAAATATAAGGTCTGCTGATAGTAAACAGTGTGTGCCTTTTTAGTCCAAGTTTATCCAACATTACCATGACGATGGCGAACAGCTTAGGAGAAAATCCGCACCGAGACAGAAAGAAGAGAGCTTTAGTTATAGCAAATGCAGGGTTTATTCAGAACTCAAATTAGAGGCTGTCTCACGCGAAAATTCACGCTGTCGATTTCTCAAATTGAAATAATCGGATTTATCTTGGACTCATTTAAAATTCGTCAGTAAGTCCGAGGATTACTGTGCCCGAGTTACTCGAATCTCCTTTTTCACTCAGACTGGTGAGCTCATTGTTCTGACCTGGTCAGGTTGTAGTCGACAACAAGCTACCTGTTGTGGCCTTTGTACTTGCTTTAGGAACCAAGTGTTTTCTCCCCATTTGGTATTCATACGTCGTTCTTGTTTCCAGAATCTGTCTTTATTGGCAGAAATAGAATTCAGAGCCCAGTGAGAAGAACAGTATCTGTTGCTTCGCGGGCTAAGTCCATTGGTGGCCCGACCACATCTGTGCTAATCTAGTCCTGTCAGTCCCCATCCAAAGCAATCTTCCACCGACGAGCAGATAATCTCTGAGATGATGAGAGTCCCCTGGCTCGTGTTAAACTGCCGCCTGACCAAAGCTATCCGTTCGCTTCACAAATTCAGAGGCTTCGTATCACTCCGTGTTTCGTTTCCGACGCTTAGACCACAACGTTTCAACAATATCATTCGTCTTTAATTATCTATTCATTGGCGTAGTTCTGGGAAAGCCACTGAAATATAACACGCTCTCTGGTCGGATTAAGGCATTATACTGAGGCCATATATCTAACTGAGTTTACGACATATATCTGCATCTTATCCTGCATTTTGTTAGATTTTGTGAACATCAAATCCTCCAAGTACTGAACGTCAAATTTGGTTTCTCTATAGGTGAATACTGCGATCGTTAAATAATTTAACCCAGAAGTATTATATACGTAAAACGGGTGTAATTGCACAAAGTTAAATCCCGGACAGGCTTAGGCGTTGAAATGGAATATTCAGTGGAATTGTCGCCACTTACAAAAATGAAAAATATGTATGACATATTCTGTGGACAAAAACAAAACTGACTGACTTGCTGACTTGTAAATAACATGTTAACCGGGGCTAAATCAGACCCTCTGGATAGGTAACTTGAACAGGGCAATATTCCATATTAGCAAATACAGGCCATCAGCGAATGTCATTAGGAATACTGCATCCTGCTGGATCAGAATTGCTTTACAAGATAAGGTTTGTAAGCTCACTACTTTGGAGGTCAAATAACAAATCAAGAGACACATTAGATAATCGGCCTATGTAATGATATTATTGTCTGCTTCACACTGCATGGCTTCCACATTTGTTTTGATAGGCATCCATATTAATGGTAAATTCCAATGTATATTGCACCGACGTAGTGTCAGAACGGGAAATTGTTTGTAGTTTTTTTTTTTTTGACACTATATGACAATCCCCTTACAGGCTAACAGGATCGCTCTGCCCTGTTAAGAAATGGATAACCTGCAATTAATAGACTGACCTCCACCAGCTGACGAGCACTATATATATCGTATATATGGATCTTTGGACGCAGGTTTTAAGCTTTGAAAATCTCTATGGATTGAAATATTTATTTATGCGATGATGTCATTTATCTCCTCATGGAGTTAGTCTACACTCCATTACGATCTGTCAACTATCTATTACACTGCATGGGGTTCCATTTCGCAATACGCTACAACAAAAATTGTGCCAAATTTCTATGGGTATGGGAGGTGGTAACGTGACAGGCTGTTTACTGCCAAGAAAATCGCTCTATTAAACGATAAATTACGTTTTTATGTGATACCTAATATCTCATATTCACCGTAAGTATCCTTTTCTTTTTCTCCGTCTATGTGTCCTGAAAGCTTTTGGATAAGCACGATTCCAGTGAGTGTTTTGTCTTGCTACATGACTTTCTAAATGAGTAATGTAGCGCCATCAGATTCAGTTTACGCCAACTAAATGTTCTTATATCGACTTAAACATTTTGGTGGCCAATTCAACAGAGTTTTTGACATGCAAGATACGCGTTATTATCAAAATTATATGTGCGTAAAATGCATAGTTGACCTGCACTTAAAATCTCAGTGATAAAGCTTGGGGCAACCAATCACGGTTTGGACAAAAAATAAATAATAGTAAAACTAGAAACTTGTGGTCCAACAACCAAGAACTTGATGACAGTTGGCTAACTATTAAAAACAACAATCAAATAAATAATAGAGTAAACTGAGCAGGAAAGAGAAGACCGTGGCACACACCAAATGTGTGTGCTCTGATAGAGACCATGGCACAGCTATAACAATGATGGGAAATATAATATACTATTCATTCCTGAAGGAACTAAACTAGATAAGAATGGGACACATGAGGGATAATGGACCATTGCCCAGTGATTAAACATACGTTAAGTATTAATTAATATCTGGATAATAATTAACATTGAAATTTCACCAGTAATTAAGCACTGAGTGCAAAGTGGCATGTGCAAAGAGTAAATGAGCCCTGCGCACAGCTTGACAAGGGTAAGCTGGTCTATACAGTATATTTCAAATCAAACTTTCAACTCCTGTTTTCAGTGAACCATTTTTCGGTAAAAACTAGAGGGAAAATAGTTACAAAAATGTAACTGGGAGTCTTCGAGGATGCATTCAGAAGATGTAGTTTACACTGACTGTTAGCAGGAGGTCTCAGCCAGTTAGCAACGTCACCTTTATAACAGTTATGCACCTTGGCCTAGTATTACACAATATTACCAATGTTCATTTCTACGTCGCTTCAACTGACCAGGTGCAATCAGGAATTAACAGGTACGGGAATGGTACAAGGAGTTTGAATTCTGTGCATGCGGTTCGGCGACAAACAAAATTCATTTCATTATTCGTACCGCTCATCGCTTAAACCAGACATGAAAATTGATACCCGTTTAAGTACAATTTGTGTTAATTTTTCAGTAATCCTGTGTTTTAGTATATTGTATAGTCGATCAACCTTTTCATACACCCTGTCCGTATTGAGGATTTAAACCCGTTAATTCCATTAAAGTAGCATATATTACCATAAGTTTTTGAAAATGTTATCGGAATATGCGGCATTAAATGGGGCGATTTTCTAGGGATCTGGCAAAGGGCTGTGTTTTACTCTGGACACTCCGGTTTATTCCAACTATATAACCATTCCTCCGTCATATTGTTGAAACAAGTGTTCAGATAAATAAATTTTGACGATAACCGCCCTTCTATGTTTTAAACGCATGCTATATCATTAATATGTTTCCTTTGCATCTTTGAAAATAATACCTATAAACCTTAGCGCGTAAGAAAGCAATTATGTGTATGACTTGGTTTTCTTTCCATTCTTGAAATCGGATTAAACTCTCTCCTATCCTTGAAGTTGGGGTGTTTACATTTTCTCTTAAATCATTGTTGAGCGAAAAACATCTCACACTGCTTCATGTAGTTCATTTATTAAAATAAACATAAAATCGCCTCCGAAAAAATTTTAATTACTTTATCATGAGTAACAATGTATTTTTAATGACACTAACACTGAGCTTTAAAAGTCATCAGTCAATATAAAGGGATGTATATAAACATAAGTTGAATTTTTATGGGACACGGACCCATGTCCTCCCCCACCTGGCCATCGTTGCCGCCTACTTAGCCTTGAAATGATTACATAAAGCTTAATCATTTTTAGTTATGTGACATCATGACGTCTACGGTTTCAGTTTAGCTTTTCCTCTCACCCAAGCCATTTTTTGCACTGGTCTCGCTGTTTGGTTTGGTCGTGTCGGATTCAGCCATCCGGTAGATGGTGAATCAACACCAACCACTCTTCTTCCATCGTAAAACATGATGTGTTTATTCGAGGAGGAATGGAGAACGTTGATCACCGAGAGGACAGTATGTCATTATCTCTGCACCATTAGAAAAGAGTTATATCAAAGCAGGAGTCACGTATGTTGTGGCCAGATCGATGTGCACAGCGGCTAATTCGCCTTTCCGGTCACCGTTTGTATGGAGATCAGAGCGCGACCTGGGTGCCATTCAAGATGTCCAGCTCATTTTACGCCGTGTTCAATCCTCGATCTCGCAGACTTGAAAAACCATTAAGCACTTAATCAAGGATCTATAAACCAGGCTAACTGTGGACGGCAAGCATGATGGCGACAAACTACAATAATTTGTTTTAGCATCCCTGGGAGAAATCGGCCATTAAAGTCATGTCTCCGGAGAGAGATGTCAGCGTGTAATGGCCGACGTTATCCGCGTTCTCGCCTAGGCGTTGTTCAAACAGACCCGGGTCATTGAACAGGCTTTAAGTCCCACCTTAACTCCAGTCACTGCTGATATATAACTGTATAGCAGACGCGCTGTCTGGACGCCTACAGGATGTTTGTCACCTTATACAGTTCGGACATAAGCATGGAATTTTGCAAATAAACTTACGCACTTTGCCATATTAAGGTTATCAAGAAAGTCCTTAATTACGTTTTGGAGCACTTGAAATCATTCACGACATGAATTTTGTATGGGGAAATTCATCGAGCGTTGGTTATTATTTTATAGGTGTTCACAGTTACAGACCTATACTCGAAATAGATGCATTCGTTACATTTTGACATAATTGCTAGGTATAACCAAATGAATTAAGGACAAATAAAAACAAAACCAAACTTTGACCTCATGGATACATTAAGCGAATGGAGATATATCATAGTCCTACAGAGAATCAAAATATATAAGCACGTTGGTTAAAAAATCATTAATACAAGCTGGCGTTCAGGACGACATTTCCTGTCTGCGGCGATGCATACACCAACGCCAAACGCTTCAAGAAATATTCCACTAAATTCGACAGAAAGTATGGTACTAATTAAGGGATAGCAGTTAACTCTGTGGGCAAACGGACTAAATGCAAATGAAATGTAATGTGTTATATTTGTTAAACTAGATCTTCTGCTGATTGAATTATGAAAACATCGATTTATTTGACTGACATTTTATCCCATCATCAAGAAAATTTCACTTATACTGCGGGGGACATCGTCAAGACACACGGATGTTGAGATGCGGTTAGTCTCTTAGAAAAGTATATGGCGAGGCATTTTGATTTGAAATGAGGGTAGATCACTCGGGCAGCAAAGGCCCATGTTGTTACATGTGCACATACAACGGAAACAACCATAAGCAGTTCTTAATCAATCTGCTTAAAATACTGCCACCATGATTATTGTTTGTTTTGATCATTGCTATAAATTACATTTGTTGTAGAATATAGCGCCCATTAAAAAATTACTGAAAAAAGCTTCCCATTTTCAAGATACTTTGCAAAGTATTGAAGTAATGAACTCCAAGGAATATATTTTAAAAGAAACTGTCACCCGATCAAAGTTCACTACCAGCCAAAGGCGATAACGGGAAGTTCCAAAATTACAGACTTTGACTGAAGACTATAATTTACGAGTATTTCTATCCCTACTCGCCCTTCGAGCAGTTTTAAACAACCTGCCTACACCTCTGAACTGAGAGAAGTTACCTAATACATCAGCCGAAGTGCCCCATTGTGAAAGACAATGTAACGTCAACTGTGGGCGGGATAGTCAACAAAGCAATAAGCTCAATTCTATAGACGTTAAAAACAAGCCATTATTTTATGTTTGCTGTGCCTCAGGTGGCAATGGGGTTGGTTTTAACCTTAAGAGCAATCTAAAAATAACAACAAATCGATTGCCTTAGCAGCATATAATAAATTTGAGTTGGAAACACAAGACTGACTTCTTAAAACTATGCTGAGAACAAACTTTTGAAAGTATCGACCTTCAGTTGTAAGCCCTTGAATGGTCAACAAATTTACTTAACTCATCCAGCCACGGTTATTCACTTTTGCCGAATAGGCCTATACATAGATCATACATATCATGCCATCAGTGAGAAGAAACGCAACTTGTTGATACGAAGAAACTTTTGGTTACAGACTTTTTACTAATAAGCCGTAAATTTCTCAGTGTTCAGTCCTTTTGTTTGCAGGCTTCAGCTCTAAGGTCTGGTATAGTATACAACTGTTACACAGAAATCCTCACAGTGTAGGAATTGTCGATTTAAACATTATTTGGATCTGTTTGCAGGTCAGCTGAAGGTCCTTTTGCGTCGATTAGAAGACAGTGATATTGTACTTCGTCGTGATTGTCAAGATGCCATCAAGGAGATGCAACTCTCGGCGCAAGAGATTAGTGACTCGGCCATTCCATACATTGCTAAAAATGCTCCAGCTTACTTTCAAAGTATGCCAAGCCTTTCACACTATGATTATTCTTTTTGGGGTTATGCAAGCCATTTTCCACCATCATTAAGTAGCTGTGAAATTCGTACTTTCGTACTCTTGTAATGGCAGACTTATAGGCTGATTATTGTCAGTGACGGATTCTTGTAATAGTTCCATTTTATACTTACACCAGAAATGAGTTTCTTTTGTCATTTTCAAGCTGCTCAATAAAAACATTTCTTCTAACATCGTCCTGGCTTTCTCTTCGGCTGTAAGTGGGAAGGTCTGTCAGCAACCTGCGGATGGCCGTGAGTTTTCCCCGGGCCCCGCCCGGTTTCCTCCCACCATAATGCTGACCGCCGTCGTATAAGTGAAATATTCTTGAGTACGGCGTAAAACAGATTAGATAAATCAAATCTAACATTGTCCGACAACTGCATAGATTAATAAAAGATGTTCTTAAGTATTCATCCACCGTATATAAAGGCACTTACATTGCTTGAAATTATATTACTGAAATATTGTTTTTATCATACAGAAATCGGAGCAATTTTAAACAAAGGATTTTGGGAAATAGATATGCCGAGTCGTGACCTTGACCCCGCCCTTGTGGTACCATCTCGCGGAGAAGGCGAAGCTATGCATGAAGAGGATTCTGATAACTGTCTTGCCGAATTTTTTGGAACTGGGTAAATTTTGTTACATTGCGGTTTGATTATTTCATTAGAATTAAAACATTTTGTTTCAAGTGGCTAATAAACATTAAAATAATGCATGTGGTTGTACTTTTTAATATGGGTAAAGTCTGATATATTTGCTTTAACTTTACATGATTTTTCATCTATTTTAATTTCACCAATTAAATGGATTCTCTCAATGTGTCTATGACAACGGTATATATGTATATATGTTATGGACAGAGCGCTCAGGACCTCTGAAGGCCTGTGACTGTACTGTAAATTAATTCCGCTTAATCTGTGACTAGGGAAGGATGCTTATATGAACAACTGCAATGAAGGCGCGAGTGAGATGCCCATATTTGTATTTGACCTGGAAACTACTTACAAACTACCGGTTAGAATTAAGAATGGGATTTATTCCTAGAAAATGTACTTCCCTGCATCGCTGACTGCTTCTCTCTATGTATTATTTCTTACATATTACTTTGATAACTGGTGCTATACGTTGTTTGGAAATGGATCTTGCAATTAATGGCTTGGACCGTCTCTTCGTAGCTCACAAGTTTGATGTCGGACTAGATGACATTTTTACCATTACTATCAAACTGCATGGATGGGTCTATTCCCGACACTAGAATTAGAGGGCCTAAGGATTTGAAAGGGAGTATGGATGTGAACATCAAGTCCTATCCTGGGAATCTAAATCGTGCATAAATGTTAGAGAGAGAGACATTAAAGTGATTTGGTATAATAAAAGACTGAGCTGGCTTTTGTCTAATTATAGAGAAGTACGCAATGTAAGATCAAAGGAAAATCTTGAATCCCAGTGGAGCCTGTTTGATGCAAAGTGTACGAGGAGATTACGACAGAATTAGTTTAACACTCAGTGTCCTTGTCAGGCTTTTGTTACTGCTGCAAAAAAAGGAGCGGATTTAGTAGTTAGAAAACACGTTCTGACTTGTGGGTTCACGATAGGGCAGTGGTCAAAAGGCAAATAAATTGTTGATTGATAGAGCAAATAATCCATCAAAGGCACAGGAAGACGCTGACATTTCTTGTGAACTGAAAGAACACCCTGCGACAAAAACATCTTTGCCAAAGGAAATAAAGTCCATGAAAGATTATCCTTCTGTGCAATGGAACGTTGATTGGAATAAATCTGGCTGTAACTGAAGCAAGAAAATTTGACTAACGACCAGCTTCTTGAATTGGAACAATTGTCTCTCCGATTTGAACAAATTTCCCTTACATTTATCGGACTGAAAACAGGTCAATAAGAGCGAGAGAGAAGCACGTAGTATGTTAATGATTGGGATCGATTGGAAAGGAGGTTTTCTCGTGATACTTGAAGCACATTATCTAACCTTTGCCATCATTTAAAATGTTATTCCTTAAGATAAGAATAGCAATGTAATCGTCACTAAATTGAAGATACTTCAAGTTATATTCAATTTTCGATACTACTCATCATAACTCATCTAAAGAGTAGTAAAAATTAACTCTCATGCCTCATCTTTTCATCAACCAAATTGTGTGGTATCGCACAGAATCGAAACAGTTCACTTGCTACACGGCCTCACTATTTCTTAACGACACCAGAAGTCTGTTTGGAACAAGGAACATTTGGCTTTGTCAAACTGGGGTAAATTGACAAAAGGCTGTATATCACCGGTTCGGTGTGACCATTTGCAAACTCTCACACTGTCGTTTTACCCTCTATGCTGTTGACTTTTTGTATTTCATGCCTGTATAAACCGGTATATACCGGGACTCCTCTAGGCCTGGTGCCTTTGCATTGATTTCATGTGCTTTTTTATTAAATGTGCTAACAACACAGCATTCGTAGGGTAATTCTAGACCAGTGACCTTTACTAGACTGCAACTGACATCCCTGCATTGATTTTTTTTACCTTATCCTGGTCAAGCCATGGTGCTAAAGGGTTACTAGTGTAAATTCCTACACTACTTAAACATTTACATGAAGAGTTAAAATAGTACCCTGACTAAGGCAAATTGACACGAGGCCGTATTTCACCATTTATAAGCTTCGTCTATAGACGGTACAGTTTGTAGTATCGTCTTGATCAGTTCGACAAGTGAGGTGAAAATAGAACAAGTCTATGTTGCTAAAGCCGTGTTCAGACAATGCTACATTTCGAGTGCTACAGTCACGTGATATAGTGCATGTCACGTTTCAATTCCATTAGACGAATTCGAATCGTGGGAAACAGTTTTTCATATTCATTTAATGAATCGATACGATACATATCGTCTTGTGATTGCGGGTTTACGAGTCGGTGTCAAAGACATTACAATTTTAACCTACGTCAACAAATAGCCTACTCACATTTATCATCTCCAACACACAAATCAACATTTTAATTATTATGTAAGTAATAGTGCGATTGGGCTGAGTGTTGGAGAATGGGCTGGAAAATGGGCATCCCCATTTTATATGGGAAAATATCACATCCATGAGGATTACGAAAACACTGAACACGCATTTCTACGTTATGAAGCTAAAAAAATTGTTGTATTCCGCTGTTAGCTTTTTTTTCTTCATATCTTGATATCCGCCCGTGTTTCTTCCTCAGGCCTCACACGACTGTGCCTTGTACAATATCCGATCACTGCTGGCGCCTCATGACACAACCAGGTTATCAGGCCTATTCTTTGTCCCATCAAGTATTTTACCTGGAAATAGGAAAACAGGTACGCTCAAAATGGTCTTAGTTAGGATATGTTCTGACTTGTTTTTCCAGGGAATAGGCCTCGATTACTGTTTTTGACTAAATATACAGTGCGTGGTAAGTGTATATGTGTTCAATGAAAGTAGATGGGAAAAGTTGCTGCTTTTTCACGGTGAATGAGTGAGCGAGTGAGTGCTTGGGGTTTAACGTCATACTTAACAATTTTAGAGTGTATGTAATGTGCCTCCTTGTTGCAGGACGGATTTTCACTGCTTTTTTGTCTTGTGCTGCTTCCCTTGAGATGACTTACCGAAGGTAAGTAAGCCGTACCAGCCGAGCCATTATACTGATACGGGTCAACCAGTCATTGCGCTATCGCCTTAATTCTGAACGTCAAGCGAAGAAGTTACGACTTCCTCTTTTAAGGTCTTAGTTGTGACCCGACCCGGGATTGACCTTGGATCTACCGTCCCCGATGTGGAGCTAAAAAAATAGAGGCCGGCCCTTCTTTATGAATACAACGCAAAATATACAATGTACAGTAGTATATAATATTTGTTGGCAACGAAATTACCACAATGTAACGTCGTTTAGCATATGTAATATTTTTCAGTGGTCTTTATAATACTGGCATAGCTTATTCAGATGTAGAATATGACATGGGCTTGAAGAATTGTGGAAAGGCCAGTCTCATGGGAAAAGTTAAAAAACAAGTAGAAGGTCAGCCATCGCAAGCGAAAATAGCTTTGAGGTTATTAGGAAGACCGCCTCATCAAATTCGTATTGGTCAAGTACACTCCGCGACATTTTATGACATTAATACGGGAGTTCGCAATCAATCCCTGAAGAGTACCGCTTTCCCTTTAGGCCTTCACTCCTGCAATATGAACTTGTTCGTCGGTCAGCTCGTTAGCTAAAACTTATTGTTGTATAAAACAATATAAAACGCTTTTTTTGTTTATCCGTCCAGTTTGGTTGCGGTGCTCAGATGACAGAGAAGGCTGTCCAGAACAGACAGCAGCCCCCGGACGCCTTGGCTGGAGCGTTCTGCGCAAACATGCTGGCTGAGGCTAAACGTGTAGCCGACGCTGACTACCCAGTGAACAAACAGGACCTCTTCATGGAACAAGGTTAGTTAAAATGTCACCACTGGCAATCGCCTGCCGGATACAGTTCCGTTCCGGGGCGGGTCAAGTTGAAGATATTGTAATCGGCGGCTTGATCCTTTCCTGCATGGTGTAATATCTGCTTCAAACTTCTTGTATATATTTCAACATAGAAATTGATAGGCTAAATTAAGTCTTCCTTAACATGAAATGTCAGCCACTTGCATCCCTGTTGCCATAACTTTTAACCTCACCACGTGCAACCCTCATCCGCTGTATGCATGATCTGTGCGTTTATAAAATGAACGACCGTCTGTCTATATGTGTGCCTGTCTGTTCGTCTGTCTATACGTCTGTCTGTGCATCCGTCTGTCTACATGTCTGTCTGCCCCTCTTTCCTCTGTGTGTCTGTCCCTCTGTGTGTCTGTCACTCTGTCCGTCCGTCTGTATATATGTCTGCCTTTCCCACCGTCTGTTAGCTCATCCGTGTGTCTGTCTGTGTGTCTGTCTGTCTGTCCGTCTGTCCGTTTGTCTGTCGTTTGTCCCTCTGTTCGTCCCTCTGTTCGTCAGTTTTTCTTTCTCTCGGCCGTGTATACCCGTGTTTACCAGATTACTAATTCGCACACATATATACTATTTGCAAGAAAAAATAGATATCCCTTCGTGTCTGGCCTAAAGTTCCAATTTTAATTTGTGAAGGACACAGCGATACAGCGGTAACGATATAGACAGATATAACTTCATGTCCAAACTACAATGTATAATATTTGCTAAATTGTTCTGAATGCCAATGCGCTTTAATTTTTAGTGGGAACATATGACACAAAGATCGCCTGATGGACAATTTCCCTATATCTACTTTATAAATAGGAATATATTTGTTTAGCTGAAACTCTTGTTTAATGTCTACCAGCTGCCCTGTGTGGAATGCTTGGATATCGTCAATTCTTCACCGCCGAGTGGCTGGACACCATTCTATCTTGGCAAGATCACAGCGGGTGTTACGTAATACAGCCAGGCGAGTTTGGACTAGGTAAGGTTCAATACGAACAGAACATCTGGAAACATTGCTGCATACCTGTTTCTCGTGACGTAGATCGACATTGTTTTGATGTAAACCCTTTAAAGCGGGTTTCATTAAGCTATAATATACAATATATTAATACCGAAAGCAGGAATTATATTTATAGATACAGGCATGTGCATATGCACTGTTAAACCCATAACACTCATAGGCGATACTTGTATATATACGCTTGGAAAGCAGGTAGAACTTCCGGTAGCTTCCTCAAGCAAGATTTAGCGAGAAGGAAAAATAAGTAATAGGCAGGGTGGCTTGCCGAAGTTTTAAATTTCAGTGCTTAGACCACACAGGTAATAACAACAGGAGGCACAGTCGATAAAACACATGAATGTGCAATTTAACGACAAGACATCGACATTTAACAGGCTTCTATAATCTTGTCCCGTTTTAGCATGGTACATTATACATGTACCATGAACACATTTACTGGTTTACATTCACTACTATGACTCGTTATGTCTTTTATGAAAACTTCTGATCTTACCACAATGTACAGAAGTATTTGTCATGATTTTCAGCTCGTGTAGGCAATTCTAAATTCAAGCGAAGCCGGGTAAAACGAGAAGAGAAGTCACTGGAGAACGGTTGTTTGTGTCATCGCACAACGGTAGCTGGGGGCGCTGTCGCACTGTACATTCGCTACATCATCGAGTACCTGATGTCACCACTGGCTGCCGGCAAATGAGGAACAGAAACAGGAAAGACACAAAGAAAGAAAGAATGAAGAAAAAAACGACATGAACTCATTTGTTTGGGAGAATTTAATGTTTACGACCTACGTTTAATCAAAGGTACATGCTACTGCTGGCAGACTCATACTAAACTCGAAGTTAAAGAAAACACCTCTCTACCTTATGTACATCAGTCTTCAGGTAATAATGAGTCAATCAACCTGTTATCAATTTTCACAATTTAGCGCGCCTCTGAAATTTAATTCACTTTGATTACAACATATCTTCCTGACATGACTATCATTTACACATGTATCTTCTCCAAAAGGTAAGACTCGTTCTTGTGGTCAACATTGGAGGACAATTTCTTTCTTCTGAGAGAGCTAAGAAATAATTGCCTCTATTATAAAAGGTGCTTACAGCCATTCCACCGTTTCATTGTACACATATATACATTTAATGAACCTCATCTCCTATATGTTTATATTTTTAATTTTTTTTTTTATTCTTTCCTTTCACCCACTGGTTTGACTGTTATAACAAGGAGTTGCCTAACTGCCCAATTTATTTTGCATAATATATGTATGTATGAATTTGAAGTATCCTGTGTACTCCGCGCAAGATATATATGTACAGTGTATCAGTGGGATGCAATGCAATCAGTGTAATAAGGTTATGTATAATGTACACTTCAGTTTATCGACAAAAAAAGAATGAATATGATGTGAAAAAAGTAACATAATAAAGATGAGAAAAAGGTCCCACACGCAATCTCTTCCTGTTTATTGTTGCCTGTGGCGGAAAATAGCCTTGTCCTACCATTATTCTCCCCGGGATAGAGCCCACTGGCCGTGTGCATAGGTCAAGTTGTCTGTTAACTCCGGTCAACTGTCTAAATTAATAATATTACTTCCACCTCGGCAGATGATCATCTTAATTATCAGGTCGCTGCAAACAGCCCACGCCTGCCATTAACGTAATTGCTTACGTCTAAGTTTGGCGAGTTTGTACAAGATGTCTCGTTCTTGACACAGGTTTCCGGGCGCAGACACTTAATCATTTGACATGTGGCCTTGACAACCAGAGTGAGTCTTTAGCTGCATGTGTAAGCAGGGTACAGGAATCACCTTGTTTTATTTCAGTACGATGACTCAGTTTGATGAGTAAAGGAAACACAACTAACCTATTCAAATCAGCGGATGAATATCCCTAGACCAGGCCGGAATTCTCGCTTCGTGTACCTCGCGGTTAGGTATTAGGCACCCTACCTACTGAGTCTCACCCCACTCTCTCTGCTCTAGGTAGGCTGCTTGGGGAACTATTATTGAACTGATATTAACTGATCTGTGGGTAATCTTGTTAGAGTGAGTGAGTGAGTGAGTGTTCAAGGCTTAACGTCGTAGTTAACAATTGTTCAGTCATATGACGACGAAGGAGTCCCTAGAGTACATGTATTGTGCCTCCTTGTTGCAGGACGGATTTCCACCGCTCTTTTATCTCAGTGCTGCTTCCCTGAGAAGCAGCCGAACCGAGGTCATTATACTAATACGGTTCAACCAGTCGTTGCACTTCCCTTTAATGCTGAACGCCAAGCGAGGAAAGTACAACTCTCTCTGTTTAAGTCTTACCCAGGATTGGCCCTGGGTCTCCCGCCCCCGAAGCGGACGCTCCACCAACTGAGCCATCGAGGTCGGCAGACAAAGAGAGAGAGATTCCATTGCCATATACATGGCATATGTACACACGTATCTTTAATATATTGTGCAGTATACAGTCGTAATGAAAGATTTTCTGCATGTATAGATCGTTAAAGATTCGTTAAATATCCCTTGACACAACACAAAACAAACTGCAACGTTATACACATGCGATCAAGTTTCTCGGATTGGCATTCAATTACCTTTGCTCTTTGTCGACGCCAGGGGAACATGTGCGCACCTGACACTGAAATCGACCAACGAACACATGCAGCTGTGCCTGGTATGCAACATTTGTGTCATGTGTGAATGCAACACGCATAATTATGTAATCCCGTGAATATTTATGACAGTACCCTTGCTGTTCAAGTTTCAAAGGCTCTACAATGCTAAGTTTTCCAGTGCCGATTAATCGACATATTTAACCATTGTCGATTAACCCATATGATACTTAACATTGTACAGTCAAGTATATGTACCTGTACTTCAAGGACTGATCACATATTATGCGCTTTTCTTAAAGGATTTTCTACAAAATTCACGTCTTTGAAGTATTCTAGGGAGTATAATAACAATCATGTTATGATTTACTGTTTACTTTCTTACTTTTTGTATCTATCTTTTATGTAAAAACCCTATATATCTGCCGCTTACGAGTGCTTTTGGGTACTCTGCTATTTGAATAAAACATTTATGGATTTTATTAACAGAGAAAACTTATATGCCTAGTGTACAGTGTCATATTGGTTATCACAGGTTTATCACACGACTTGTACGCTATACGATGATCCTGGGCCTACATATATTTTGCTGTTTGAATTATACCGACAAAACATGCAGTGAATGCATTTACTATGCATTATAATATATAATAAATATGTATATTGTCCTCTTGAAGGTTAAAAAGGATTGTCCAGTTTCTTCGCTGTCTCTTTCCTCTCATTTGTACTTTATTTATGGCAAGGAATTCGCTGAAAATTTGTCCTCAGTGCATAACAGAATGATCTGTGCATCTGACCCAGACCTAACCCGATCAACACCTTTATAGTCCAGCAGTAATAGTTCGCCGTAACTAACCCGTGTTAAGTTTTTGACAGAGTACCTGTAAGGCTCATGTGGAACCAGGTGCAGAGGCTCTGGGTTTCTAAGCAATCTATTGTTTTTCACAGTAGCATTTGTAAATGCACAGAAAACAGTTTTTGCTATACATATGCTATCGTTGTTTAACAATACAACCGATCAAGTTACCGTTTAGCTTTCTTCGTTAAACATACAACCCACCGGAAAAGCAAACAGAAAAAAAAATCATTTAACATAAAGGGAACAGAAAATCAAATGCCGGCGGGATAAGTGTAACAGGAAATAATGAAAATACTGTATCCAATATCATATGACGGACGCCGGAAAATAGTCCTGCAAAGTTGACGTTTATATAGGATATAACAGTCCCGTGGGAGGTAAGGTTAATCAAGCCAACGACAGGCCTTTGGGCAATTAACCGCTATATTTGTTCCATTTACAAAAGGAATTACGTTTGGCTGTTCCCAGGTATGCCTGAAACAACAGAATGTGTCCAGGTGATTGTCCCGGACGACGAGCGAATAGTTTTCATTGCAGAGCGACATAAAGCCTACATTTATAGGCATACAGAGAACAATACACATATTTGATATAGGCTTCACACGTCTGTGTACGTCTCTTGTAGTACCGGTAGCATGACCAGTCTGAGTGAATAGAGAATGACAACTTCATTATTCACCATGGTCGCCAGATCAATTGCTTCGAATTATTCCGGAATGAGTGACAGGTCCATTTATTAAGCCTCTGCACTTTAGCTGATAAATGAATGAAGAAAATTGCATTGTGACCATATTTCTTGACAATGAAATGTACGACATTTATGATGCCAATTAGACAGTCATTCGTCACACAAAGTACTGAACTACAAAGATGGAAATAAAGAGCTATTCTGAAATTGACAATTAACCATTGCATGTCCATCCATTTTGAGTGATAGAAGCTGGAAGTGCCCCTGGAAGTGGCGGTATAGCGGACAGGTAAGTTCAGACAGCGTGTCATGTTCACGATTTATACTTTGTAGGGAGTTTCCAAGCTGGTCAATGCGTATGACGCCTTCTATCGTAACGGTGGTTGTGTCAAAACAAAGACAACCCCCGGTGTTTATGATATTTACTGATACTTAGGATACATCAAACTTTCCATAATAAAATACACATGCCTCTTTTGTTCCTGTCTTTAAAATTTCAAACGTGCACCAAAGTATATTCCACATCTGGTAGAGTATAATTCTGGTAAAGCTGTAGATTGCTTGCTACGAGGTTACCTGCAGCCAGAAGTCACTAAATTCAGCATTTGCCTAACAGGAAAGACAAGAGGCCATTACAAGAATCCAGCCGAAAGAGCACGTGGGTATGACGTATACTTAACATTTACATTATTCCACACGAATGAACAGTGTCTCCTTGTGCCGCTACAGGCGTGCTCGTTGGTCAAAATGTATAAGGACAATGTGAAATTAGCCTGTTTATTGGAGATACCTTTAGGTCCATATATCAGAACCTACACAGGAAACCAACAACCTTTAATAAGTCAACTAACATTAGTCTACCAACGGTACATAGCCATGGAGATCGCTTTGCATGCTAGTAACTTATTAATTATTCCCCTCAAATGTCAGTAAAAAGAAAAGTGTTAGTCTCATGAAACATAAAAAGTTACCTTGTAGAAAACGTTTGACGTTTATCAGATTATTTATTCAGTCAGGTAACCTATGTATTCTCTCGGGGTATTTTCCTTTGTCGTATATGAACTATATGACATCAAACGAAGCTCACAATTTCGATGAGTTGGCATGCAATTACAGGATTTAAGTTCATCTCACTATCACCTTCAAAAAGACCATGGGCACGGGCAAAGATAACTCATTTATTTATTTCAGTAAGATTTAAGGCTGCCAGCCGGATAGTTCAGTTACATAATGGCATCAGGTGTATAAGTGGTGGGAACCATACCATGAGTAAAGGATAAAACCTGGAATTAAGATAATCCTAAATAAAACCGGGCAGGGCCTGGAGAAAATCACCCCTCTTTCGCACTATCTTCTGATATAAACTGCTATAACGGCATGAAAACCTCAACTCAGCATTTCCAATTCACTGAAACTAATTTCACAGTATCAGCTGTTTTGGAAATTCTCGGCGTATGCAAAGCCACAACACGGTGATTATTCAAGCAATGAACAATCTCATTCCTTAGCAGTCATTCCTGTTAGAACGTGTAGATGTCATATGTATATTCAACCAATGATGAAATTATCATTACTCTTTATTTTACTCACAAAGAGAGGAGACCATTTGTCATACTTTACTCTTCACACATGTGGCAGAACACACTGTCTTATCCAATAGGCCGTCGAAATCATTTTAACATCCAAGGTAATTATTTGAAAATAGATTTATTTGTACTTTCATCAAAGGCACACAAGATGGTTCCAATCACTGCTGATAAAACTATTTATACTTCTCAAAGTGTTGATAAAAATAATGTCATCAATATGCTATGAGACGCTGTTGCTTTGAAGCTTAAAGCTATTTAGACATAAATTAACAACACATACATGTCATGTGTGCGTAGGAGACTTCCGCTAGAGGTGACAGTACATGGGGGTATGATCAATGGGCCACCTGATATCAAAACAGATATGACACACTGAAAACTATAGCCTGCCAATATTAATGTATGCCGTCAAAGACCTTCCTTACATTTAATGGTCTCCCCATATTTCACTGTCAATACTGAAGGGAACATAGTTATTAAGTACTCTTTACATTTTTTCACATAAATTATTATCTAAAGTGATAAAATTCTCTCAGACAGATTGGGCATTTGTAAAGTTTAAATTTAGGAACAGAAAATTTACTTAATAATTATAAAATCATAAAAATGGTAAAGAAATATTTATTGATTTGATTCCTGTTTTACGCCGCACTCAAGAATATTTCACTTATCCGTCGGCAGCATTTTGGAGGAGCAGGACTGGAACTCATAGCGACGGCATTTTTGAGAGGCTGATGGGTCATTGCGCCGTGCTGACACGCTAACCACCTCGGCCGCGGAGGCCCCTGTGAAGATACATGAATATGGCAACCACTGGCAACAGAAGATCTGAAAATTGTTCTTGTTTGACTTCAGTAGGTGCAAAGAATTAAATAAAATTTAAAAACAAATGTGAAGAAATATATACACATGTACACACAATGTGGAACGTTTCACCCACATAGAGATAAACATTAATGCGTCTAAAAATACTTTGGTGACAAAAATTAAACATACTTATTCATCATTTTGAATAATTACAGACAAATCCCTCTACTATAACGGTTTACAAATACTTCAGGTTTTTGAAACTAAGCGATGACCAATGATCACTCCTGACACAACGAGTCCAACCCTAACACTCCATTTGACAGCACGGCCAATCAAGGACGGGCTATCACCAGCATTTTCAGGCTCGTGTGATTTTGTGCCATAAAATGTCTCATCCAGCTCATCATCTGTTACAAGGTCTGGTTGAAGGTTATGTAGAACCTGAGAACAAGCAAAAATGGCTTGAAATCCTTACCCATAAAGGGGTAATTAATCGCACTTTTCCCGATCAATGTTGTGACTTACTAGTACATTATCCTTTTTGTCACTTCCTGGTGTCTAATACAAACAGTGTTGTGAAAATATTTTATCCTGATGAAGTTCTTTGTGTTTAAACAGATTAATGCAAAAGCATGTGCAGCCAGCATTAAGACATAGAGAAAGGATAGACTGGTCTCTGCTGCCAAAATGAAGACCAACATGTACAGGAGAGCTCTGATATTCAGGGACTGGTAGGTGGTTCAATAGTGAGGTGCCGGACTCAAACCACAAAGTACACGAAATAGGCTTAAATCTTGGCCTTGGGCAGAGAATTTACAGATTTACCCACTCCCACTGTCCACAATAATGAGTTAAGTGTGTTTGACGTAACAGCTACAATCCACCTGATGCTTTCCATGCTAACAATTAGCCAAGTCCTTAAGGCTTCTTCAACTTAGCTGTTCAGGGTGAATTGTCCATCAGTGCCATATCCACGATGTTGAACTCCATCTTCACGGCTACCAAGCATTATTGAATTTTTAAAATATTTTTGTATTTCTGTGCTCTCTGTGGCTTATTTCTTTTTTTGTATGTATAAATAGTGGCACAGACTTTAACTTTAATCTGTATATCATACGTGAGGAATCGGCTTAGTGGTTTACTCCTAGTACTTCAGTTTCCTCCACCCAACAAAATGAACACCACTGTATAAGTGAACAAATCTTAAGTATATAATTAAACATTAATGAAATGATTAATAGTTATTTTATTCCACATGTACATGTACAAGTGGGTATGCTCACAGACTACAGATGTTATTTCAAATTTTGTTATTTCTTCTGTAAAGAAATCTTTACGACTAGGAACTGATAAACATGTGTATAAGAGCAGGTCACCTCAGTGGCTGCACGAATTCCTGACTGTACCGCCCCATTCATATAGCCACAAAAAGCTGTAGCAGACTCTGTACCAGCAAAATGTATCCTGTAACCAAAGGGTATGAAATGTTTAATAACTTGAAATAAATATAAAAATGACTATATACACAAAACTTTACAAAACATTGCCAGAAGCAATATTTTATGATCACAGAAAAACAGCTGATGGGTTAAATAACTGACGCACACATTATATTTATATTGAAAAAAAATATATATATATCGGGTGGGGAAAAAAAAAGATGGGCCGTACTTTGACACTCAATATCTCCGAAACCGTCTTACGTCAGCTCCTAAAAATCTACACACTAAAAAGCCAGTTTGTCCTAAGTATAGAGACCAAATTTCAATTTCATCCTTCAAGATTTCTGTTCATTGGACCGAAATCAAAGTATAGTCAAAACGCATGTTCCGAGCATTTCAAAATGATGTTCTACCTTGTTTTACTTGAAAAGGTGATCAGTTGGTCCTCAATCTTCTCGGTGGACGGCGGGCAAACGTTTCTTCCATGAACTGATTGAGCCCTCATTCTCCTTAAGAGTAATTTTTTCCAGCAGTCCTTGATGCGGGCTTTTAGTTCATCCTCAGTGAATTTTTCCGTTCGACCCTCATAAACCTTCTCGCTCAGAGAATTCCACACAGAGTAGCCCATGGGATTGCAGTCGGGGCTCTGCCGTGGCCACTCTTCCTTAGTTATGAATTGAGGAGTCACTTCCTCAAGATGCTGCTGTGTTGCACGGCTGGCATGGGATGGCACGCTGTCTTGCTGGAAGACACAGTCATTTTCTGGGTACAACCGGCGAAAACAGGGGGAAGGCCACGATCAAGAAGTTTCATGTAATTTTCGGAATTCACCTTAGTCTTTTCGGTATCAATAAAATATATGCGGGTTTTCCCGCGCCAACAAACTCCGCCAGGAACCATCAGCTTCTTTGTAAACCGACTTGATTCAAGGTACAGCATCTTAACATGGATGTCCCGCTTTCATCTGCCATAAACGCGTCTACTGCGTCCAATCTCAAATGGAAAGTCTTTTTCTTCCATGAAGCCAATTTTCTTCACCTTCTCCGTCGAAAACTTATCATCAAGGTTTCTGCAGCGCGTTTTTCTTTTCTGTCCGTTTCATCCCATCTTGAAGTCTGTATTCGTTTGTACGATTTTAATCCCAATTCTTTTGTCATATTTCTCACAGAAGTCCGAGATACTCTAAGGTTCCTTGCAATCTGTCTCTGTGATTTGTGAATGCCGGGATTGTCTTCCTGGGAACTAAGTGCCTCTTCCACATACTGAAGATTTTCTTCCAGGCAGTTTTTGACCGCCCGCTGTCTGACTTTCTTTCTAGAGAACCTGTCCTTTCTAACTGTCTGATCACATTGTCAACAGAACTTTTATTCCAGTTTTCCACCGGGAACTCTTCCACAATTTTTGCCCCACTCCAACCCTTTTCAGTGAAACATGTTGCGAACAATTCCTTGCCCGCCGCAGAGAAAACCACTAGAGCCAGACAATTTTTCCAGACGACACTTGACTGACGCGTGTCACACTGGTGCAGCACGCGCTCTACTCTAGACACCTGACAGGTGATGCAATGTGGGTCATTGAGGCTATGTTTTCATTTTAACCCTGTGTACAGACTACTCAAGCTATGACCTTGAAAACTGGTCAGTACATTAACAAAATCATGCCATTTGAATGTCTAAAGTTTGAAAGGGTTTGAACAAAGGATAATGGAGCAATGCAGCATCAAAGTATGGCCCATTTTTAAAGCCAACCCGATATATATGTATAATATATGAAGTTACATTAGAAATATTTTAAACCATAATCTACATGTGTACCAGAGTAAAATATTTTCAGCCAACTTTCTTGTGAGATAGAATATTACATTTCAAAACATATTATAGTTGAAATAGCAACAATAAAACAATAAATAAAGAAACTTGTGAAGAAGTTTAAAAAATTTCAATGTGGAGGTCGTGCAATGGTCGACTAATGCAAGGTACATGCGGTGAGTGTTAACTGGCTGTGGTCAAGGTGCATGGCATACTTGTGGAACGGGTGTCGGAGTCCACTTGAGAAGTACTTCATTCCCCCTGGCGCCACACAGCTGACTGGACTGCCCTCACTGTAGGGCTCCTTACTCCAGTCCTTCTCCTGATAGTCCAAATAGTCATAGACGATCTGGCCCCACACCTGGTGCAGAGTGTTCAACACAGCTTTCTGACGATCCAATGCCTGCAGGAGCACAAGTAGAGGCCAAACTCATATTACTTCATGTAGCTAAATGTAGTCTTGTGATTACATTTACTAACGAGGACAAGAAGCAACTCTTACCACAGTATCTAATTATTCTTGATACAGTGCCTTTTAAATGTTACACATATTCCCAGCCTGTTATGCAACGTATTCTAGTTTCTGTATTTTGAGAAGTGAAATCTTTCTTACAGAAACATCTATGTATTGCAACAGCTCTAATTACCAAGTTAATAGGAAAAAGCACTTAAAGCACTATGGTCTGAATTCAAAAAAACACTGACTGACCGATCATGGTTTAACACCATGCTCAAAAAATCTTCACTTACACTGTATAACAGTCAGTTTTGTCGGTGGTCCAACCAGAATGTCATTAAGCTGTGACATGTCAGAAAAGGGAGCATGTAGCTATTAGATCAGAATTTCTCATTTCTATTTCTCCCACTTCTATCACCAATAGTAGGTAATTTAGTGATTGATGTCATTGGTGAGGAATGCAGTGTGCATACCTCCACACGGCTCCACTCTATTGCTGGCGAACCTCCCATAAACACCACTAAAGCTGGATTCCCGTTGGCTGACGTACAATCGTATGTAATACATACAGGGCCTTTCAAACAACCTTTGGTTCTGATTGGTCCGCCATTTGTCACCAGCTCTCCACAATCACCTCTATTTTTCCAGAAAGCCTGTTCAAATTAAAATATTTGATACCCTATTTATTCTAATCTTTGAGACACCTGGTCTGCTCATTTTAGCCAATATATATGTAACTGTAGCAGGAATATTGAGTTTCTTTTTTCTCACATGATTAGACCATCTAGTTAACATACTCATGTCTTTACTTTTCCCAAAGGCTGGTAATCAAATGTAATATTCTACTTTCAGCATTTCTAATATCTGTCCCAAAAATTAGAAGAACTATGGTACCTTATACTACCTTTAAACATTTGAATTTCTACTTCAAAGAAATGTGAAATGTTAATACCATTGATCAGAACTTTTCAAGGAAGAATTACAAAGAAGAAAAAAACTTTAAATGAGCTAAAAATATCTTCACTTTTTAAAACTTGCTTGAAACCATGAAATTTAATACATTTTAATATTTTAACCTTCTTTCTTTACCTCTGGCTATTGATAAAATTATGTAGTGTTCACTAACAAGTACACATGTAAAAGAGACATTCTGAATATAAATACAAGGCATATAGTTGCAAAAAGCGAAGGGATTTTTACTAATTAGGTACAGTTTTCAGAGGTGTGTGATGATTACTTCCTTTAAAACATTTAGCCTATAAAGACTTACCTCTGGGTATGTAATTATCACCTTTATCAGCAGACTCACAGGCATCCGTTGGCAAATTTCTTTTTTCTCTATTGGTAATGGTGGTTGGAAATTAATACGAACTGAAACATACAGAAATCACACTTAGATAAAACAGGACCGGAGATTTCCCCTCAAAAAACATATAGCCTTATCACTTTAATATCACATTCATTTACTGTGTACATGTATAAAACTCCACCATGCATTCATGTGGAAAAATAAACAAGTCATAACTACAGGTAGCATTGATTGATTGAGATATGGAATTTTGTCCTCAGGTGAGTCACTTCCATTACTGTACAATAAAAAAATGAAAACAAACTGAGTAAGGTGGAATTTGAACAGTGAAAATATACAGTTTTAAGGTCAAATGCATAGTTATAAGTGGCAATGTAAAAAGCTGGAATGAGCTTCAAGCAAACAAGTACATTTTATATGAAGAGTACTTTACACATACAACTATTAGCTTGTAGGATTCGGAAATAACTGGGAGGAACAATCCTTGAAAATGAGTTCGATTCTACAACAGCAATTAAAGGAGAAGAAAACATATGAATGATGCAAATATCGCATTGTTTTTTTAACATTAGGGTTCACATAAAATTGATTTTCACTGTGTGGTCTAGGTATATTTATTTGAAAGGGCTATTGCTTGATATAAAGTGACTTTTGATAGAAATCATTACCTGTCTGATGAGGGGGTGTTGAAATGACTAGCCTCTGACACCTGTACCTCTGTCCTGAACCACACCTCACCCTCACACCATCCTCTTCCTACAAACAGTTGATGACATGAACAATACAACCAGGTTTAATAGGGTACATGGCAAATACAACCTGGTGATGACACATGACAAATACAATCCAGTGAGGACATATATGACAAGTATGACCTGGTGAGGACACATGACAAATACAATCTGGTGATCAAACATGGTAAATATAATCTGATGAGGACATATGACAAATACAACCTGGTGAGGGCACACAGGCAAATATAACCTGGTGAAAACAGATTGCAAATATAATCTGTGAGGACTCATGGCAAATACATGTTGTGGAAAACATGGTAAATACAGCTGGTGAGGAAACATGGCAAATACAACCTGGTGAGGACACATGGCAAATACAACCTGGTGGAGGACACATGGCACATACAACCTAGTGAGGATACATGGCAAATACAACCTGGTGAGGACACATGGCAAATACAACCTGGTGAAGACACATGGCAAATACAACCTAGTGAGGACACATGGCAAATACAACCAGGTAAGGACACATGGCAAATACAACCAGGTGAGGGACACATGGCAAATACAACCTGGTGAGGATACATGGCAAATACAACCTGGTGAGGACACATGGCAAATACAACCTGGTGAGAACACATGGCAGCACAGCCAGGTGAGGACACATGGAAATATAACTTGGTGAGGACACATGGCAAACACAAGTAGGTGAGGACACCTGATGACAGGAATCAAGTGATACAACTTGGTGAGAACACATGGCAAATACAACCAGGTGAGGACACATGCATATACAGCCCTGTGAGGACACATGGTCACACAACCAGGGTAAGGACACAAATACAAGCCTAGTGAGGACACACTGCAACACAACCAGGTGAGGGACACATGGCAACACAACCAGGTGAGGACAAATGGCAAATTTGTGTCAATCTCGAAAAAATGAAAACCCAAATCGGAAAGGTAAGCATGAAGTCAAGCTAGGTGACAACCTGAGTGAAACAACTTGACCTACATTTACCGAGGAAGGGGAGACACCTCCATACATTTATTGATAAACTCTTTTAAACAAATAGATCAGATAACTGCATAGCATTTTCTTGCACACCCCATGTAATAAAGCGGGACCTCCAGAAGCTGTACAACCAGATGAGGACACATGACAAATACAACCTCCAGCATTATGGTGGGAGGAAACCAGGGCAGAATCTGGGGAAACCCATCACCATCCACAAGTTGCTGGAACACCTACCCACATACGCCTGGAGAGGAAGCCAGCATGAGCAGCAATCGCACTAGTGAAAAGGGTTTATGGGCCATTGGGTCATGGTGGAACATGAGCCATCTCGATCATGGAGGCCCCACAACACCAACTACATCATGTATTCAAGATGCAGTGGACATGCAAGAAAAGGGGGACTGCTGGCTCAGATGGTTAAAGCACTGGCTGTGTATGTCATACGGGCTCTTGACCACTGAGGTTGGGTGTTCAAATCCAGGTCTCACAGTTTTTGGCTGCAGCTTTACATGTAAGTCAGGAGACAGGATGTATGTCCTACTTCAGCGGAAAACACGTGTTTTACCCTTCTTTCCGCTACCCATGAACCTGGCCAGCACAAGATAAGTGAAAAATTCTTGAAGATGGTGTTATACACTAAACAAATATATAAATAAATAAATAATATATATAAATGCAAATAAATTAATAAAGTAGTATATATTTCTGCCCAATATTTTTTTATTTATTTTGATTTGTGTTTTAAGCTGTACTCAAGAGGGTTTTTTTCAAATTCAGTCCTATAGACTGAAAACTCTTGGATCAGTTGCAATGTGAAAAATAAGCCTGGCCTATCTGACAAGGCCTAGATTTCACTGGACTGAGTAAAAAAGCTAAAGCTTTCAACATGTGCCCTGATTCTCCAGCACATTCATACACACAAAAATGAATTTGTGGATGAGATTTAACATCTTTATGCGGAGAATGACAATTTCAGATTGTCGAGGCGTTTCAAATTATGCTATCAAAATATTCCAGAAAAAATATGAGCTAGTTAAAGTGTAAGCTAGTTTGAGATGTAAGAAAAGCAATACCTACCTGATGTACACTGAAAACTGGCTGATTTGTGAGAACATTTTTCTCTTTGATAAGTTTTGTCAACTCCTTACTTATTTGCTGTGAGCCTCCCTGAAAAATGATAGATTATCCACATGTGCAGAAACTTAAAATAACATTAGCCAAGAACCACATCGAAGGGAGGACAATCCAAATATATATGATATGGTATTAATCATGCAAGAGTTATTTTCTCTTGGTCTTACAATAATGGTTATAGACATAAAGTTTGAGTCCAAATTTGTGAAATTAAAGAAAGACAAACTTCATTTATCCTGACATGATTAACACTTCTATAAAAGCTTCATTTAAAAAAGTACATTACATGTTTATGGCATGGTCATCATCTTCACAGCTGAAAAGTGTATAATTATATTCAGATCAAGAGTTTACATCAAGCAAGAATTTCATGTATATACATTACACTAAAAGGAATCAAATAAAAAACAGGGCAGCCCTATCACAGCTGACAAGCTTTTAACACTGGGTTACTGGTATACAGTTAGAGAGGTGACACAGGCTGAGGATGGATAAGCTTTTTTTTTTTTTTTTTTTTTTTTTTGATTGGTGTTTTACGCCGTACTCAAGAATATTTCACTTATACGACGGCGGCCAGCATTATGGTGGGGTGGAAACCGGGCAGAGCCCCGGAGGAAACCCACGACCATCCGCAGGTTGTGCTGGCAGACCTTCTCACGTACGGCCGGAGAGGAAGCCAGCATGAGCTGGACTTGAACTCACAGCGACCGCATTGGTGAAGGATGGATAAGCTGCTTTTTAATAAATATTCTACTAGTACCCTTCTCCATTCTCTTTAGTTTGGGGTTTAGGTGACAAAAACTACCTTGATAAAAAATCCTGAGCAGACTCTTCTGTTGTCTCAATGAGCCGTTCAATCCCCCCAGCTCCTGCGCAGTACGTCACGTAATACAGCAGAGAAATCTGACAACATTCAACTCCCAGAATGCACCTCACAGCAGCTGCAATGGCATCTTTGGCAGCTGTTTGTTAAAACAGTACATTTGATAAAACATGGACAGTAAAATATATTGTATATTTGTCTTATGCATGTTTTTAATTTATTGATTTATTTAATAAACAACATCTCAGTCAAATAACGGTGGACAAATGTATAAACAACTGGGTCCTGAAGCAATTATTACATCTCGCAAAGCAGGTACCGGACCAAAACCCCAGTTTGTCCAGCTAGAAACAGGTTCCAGAACATGGGTTTTTGTGCACTACAGAGATATCCCAGTTCAAAGTAAGCAAAATCGCATATGTTGAGACAATCACAAGCACCATCATGTCATCAGGATTAACCAAGCTGCCGTGCACTCTATAACCCAATGACACAGCTGTTTCTGCTTACATGTATGCCTTTCAAATCCTATTTTGCCTTTTCAATGACCCATACGAACCCTTTCAAATTTACACTCAATCATCTACAGGTACCCGTCAGAATAAGTCTTTACTTACAGAACTTTCTTCCCATCAATACCACTGAACTACCTTAATGCTTTGTATCCAAACTTTCAGTGCTTTGTACAAACTTTTACCTTTGGTCCACAAGTTTTCTTGTATAAATGTCTCCAGTGTCTTGCTGTCCCACAGCTCTGCCTGTGAGCATCTGTAAGGATTGGACATCGATACACATTTCCTCATTGACTCTATCTGTAACAAACAATTCATCTATTAAGACATCTACTTTTCACAAATATATGGACGCTTTTCAATTTCTTAGCACACCCCAATTCTAGATGCTAGCATGACATCAATTTACACAGCACTATCAAGGACATGCAAGATTGGCTTGTTTTACCTTACTGTACACATTTATCTTAAAGTTTTACATTTTATATGTATAAATATCAACCATTCCTTGAAGCCTAACTTGTGAACCCATCCACACATGAACAACTGGAACAAGTCCTACATGAACTGTATTTCACCTAAAGACTAGTATTTATCAACTGACACAGTTGGCCTGAATCTGACTGATTCACTTGATTAAGAGTTGTTTGTGAAGTTTGATTAGTTTCTCAACAGACAAACTAAATTGTTGACCTCAAAAAAATAATTTTATTGATTTCATGTGCTTGTGAAAGTACATTTTTTTATTTCACAAAATAATGTGAAATATAGTATATAGGGGCCTCCGTGGCCAAGGTGGTAAGCATGCCAGCATGGCACAATGACCTAGGAGCCTCTAACCAATGCAGTTGCTATGAGTTAAAGTTCAGTTCATACTGGCTTTCGTAACTGAGAAGGTCTTCCAGCAACCAGCAGATGGTTGTGGGTTTTCCCCTGCTCTGCCCGGTTTCCTCCCAGCATAATGCTAGTATAAGTGAAATATTCTTCCCTATGACATAGAACACCAATCAAATAAATATAGTATATAATACCTAAAGAAACTCAGGGGTTAACTTAAAAATTCACAGTACTATAGAAAACATATTATCTACATGTGCATGTACTTCATCCAATCCTTATAAATACTTTAATCAGATAAGATTTTACATGTACGGTTCAGTACCTTTGTAATAAATCTGTGAAGGTCCACAAGAGCAAGGGGAGATAATGAAGGTAGACTGGAGGAGTAACTTCGGAGCCTATAGCCACCCAGCTGCATGTACTTCCTGCCCTCTGTATACTGACGGCACAGCTCCAGCCCCAATTCATTCACCAGGTCTACAATATGGGTCTGGGAGCTAAAATATAGACAAGATTTCACACAACTCATGATAAACTTGTTAAATACACTTAAGAGTCTATAAATAATGGTGAAATCATGAAATCATTGTACTGGAAATTTAAAAGTGGGAGAGGGGGGATTTATGCCTTTATTTAACATACATTTGGAAACAATAGTGGAAGTAATATAACAGTTTGTGTTCCAGCATAATTTACACTTTGTATGATACTGTCCCATGTACACATGGTACTGACCTGCCTACCCACTGGCCTCCAAGGTCCCAGAGGTCTGTGCCATCAGCAGTTTTTAGCTCCTGTGTTAATGTGCGGCCTCCTACCCTGTCTATAATCAGATCAGAACCATACTATATTATCTACATAAATATTAATATTAATTATTTATTATTATTATTATAAAATTACTTTTTATCAAAAATACATAGCATACAAAAAACGTAAATACAACAGAGTAAATACTTTAAACCATAGCCACATGAAATATGTCTGAGAATAATATTAAAATAAACTAAAGTACTAAACTACCAGCTGAAGAAGGCTTAATTACCTTTAGCTTCTAATACTACCACTGTCATGGTGGGGCACCTCTTCAGGATGTGATAAGCTGTTGTTAGACCAGATATCCCAGCCCCAACCACCACCACATCCACCTCTGTCTCCACAGTCGCCATTACTGCTCAGTTACTGATAAAATAAAAACTAACTAAGAATGGGGCAAGTCATCAAAAGTATTTAAAGCCCATACTGAAGTGATACTGAAGAATTTATGCTTGAATTCATTTCACATGGTGTGATAATGTATATCTGATTACAACAGATGCATTCCCTAAATCCTTCTTATTTGCCATAATTCTGTACCACAAGTGTTTAATAAAGGTTAATTGCATACTGGTTGGAGTACATAGCCCACACTGAATAGATAATATCAGATGTACATGTATATACAACAGTAATTGACAAGTAATGCAATCCAAAAAACTAATAAACTAAATAAAACACTGAACATACCTACATGTACAGGTCGTGAACTCTCGGAAATTAAAACAATGTGATATGTACTCAATTGGCAGCTGAATGCCAGCGGTATTTAGAAGTCAATACACTAGAATGTCATCTGAGTTTTCTCATGTTAACTGAACAATTAAGAAATAATGTACCACAAACTTGTTTCTTGCTGAAGTTAATATACATGATTGGTGTTATGATGAAATGCTGTCCCAAATTTCGTGAAGACTATCCCATTCATTCATGATAAACGTTTAATCATTAATCTCACTTCTGCACGTATAATATATCGCCCATGGGCATGCGGGTGTAAACAACAACAACGGCGCTGCCATTCAAAGCCAGATAAAGATGTCTTACCTGTTGAAACACATTCAGTTCACAGATATGGCATTCGCTTTTTACATTGATGTATGTCAGGCTGAAATGGCTCATGCGAATGTGTTGTTAAACTATAAACGACCCCGTCCCATTGTGCTACAAAAGTACAAGTACACAGCTCATCCCATGTGGGTCAAAAGACAGTGCGATTCATGATCATGTGACTAGGTCACGTGACACCTGTCAACTCACGCGTGCACTCGGTAGCTCATATATACTGTTTAATTCCATGAGCTTACCTAGAACAGCTTTGTACTTCCCTTCTGGCTTTAACATACTACTGCAGGGAACCAAATAATTTGTCTGTCCGTAGTCATAGTCGTCTCAGAGGTGTTCAAGGTAAGCTTACGGAACAAGACAGGGTTGTGATAGTTAGTAGGCCTATACGTAATCACAGCCCTATACAGCTAGGTACATCATTACCAGTGAATGTATCTTCTTCATGTATTTAACACTTAAGAAACAGAATTAAACTTAGATCAGTTAATTATCAGAGAATGTTTATAGTTAGGGAGAGCTTTTTTATGAAGAGTCACTGTTACTATAATTAGATCCTTCCGCAACGGTCAAGTTCCTAGACCGACGAAATGCAACGGTTAAAATGACGTGCATAATAGGTGCGAGGCATGCTGCATGCTTGCAAATACCACCCTTCAGCATCCCTTGAGTTAACACTATTATATGTTGAAACAGGTGCATGAGCCTATCATAATTTATAGGAAACTTAACTACAGCTATTAGAACTAAGTGCACATGTACGTTCGAAGACTATCCATTTTAATCCTGGGACTAATATTATAAGTCTGTTATACTAGCCCAGACTTAATCCCAGCTTCGAGCGAACGTTGTTGCCTCCGCAGATTTGGGTTTGTTACAATTTATTTACGCGTGCATTACATTGGTATTCAGAAAAACGGCATCTTGTTAACATTTTCTTCAGGTTTCGGCTCTATCGTTTACTGTTGATTCTATTCGTCAATATAGGCGACGTACTCAGTATTATGGGTAAAATATTATTGTTGGGATTGTAAGTAGATACAGTATATAAATAAGGGATAATATTTTGATTGGCAATTTGTTTGTGAGATTTGTCTTAAAACGCTTATGGGGTGAGATAAAGTTTTTCTTATCCCAGCGTTTATTAACCCCTGTGGATAACCCCTATATAGTAAGGCAGACTTTAATTCAATAAGTCCGAATGGTTAGAAATATATTTATTTATTTGATTGGTGGTTTTTGCCGTACTTACGACTACTTCAGTTATACGACGTCGGCCAGTATTATGATGGGATGAAACCGGACGGTGGGGGGGGGGGGGGGGGGGGGGGGAGACCTACGACCAGCAGGTTGCTGCAAGACCTTCTGACGTACGACCTGAGAGGAAGCCAAGATGAGCTAGACTTGAATTTATAGCGATTGTATTAGTGAGAGGCTCATGGGTCATTGTACTAGTTTATATATGTGACGACTATAATAGGGTTCAAGCTACAGTAAACCTGGTCGTCAATAATTATGATGGCGAAGGTAATATGTTGGGAATGATTCTAGCAGTCCAAACATTCATATACAACCGTCAACCACAATGGGCGTTCCGGGTCAATCATTCCAAGATCGATTTACAAACCAGCGTTGGCCACAAACTACCAAAAGAACTAAGAAGAATATAAATTAGGAAATAAGTACGGATTAATTCAAAGATGAGCCAAAGGTAAAGCCAGATTTGTTTCACTTGTCTGCGTGTTGAAGGTAACGTTAAATTTCTTTGTATACATGCACCCAATGGCTTAACTCTGGTATCGTGTTACAAATGAGATACAAAGTCTGATAAACAGATACTTACAACCTCCCACTTCCTGAGAATGTGGATAAAAAAATATAGGAATAAAATATAGGTCTACAGAGATTACAGCTGTTTTGTAAACAATACACGCTTATACTGATTACCCCTAATCCGATCCTCAGACCGCGAAGGATGTCACCACCATGAATTCTATACATGTAACACAACAACAGAGAACACATGCTACACAATTCATTGAAGTTGTAGTAACTGTTTATTGGACATCTTTATATGATCATTATGTACACCTGATTAGAACTTTGTCACGTGCATAGTGATCAGTCTGATAAAATAATTCAACATTTTATTTTCTGCATTCAACAAAACACCCTTAATTCATCAACTATATATGTAGGTATTGCTTTTTCCTAAAATACATGTAACCAACATACAACAATGTTAAGTATAAATAAGTATATGTGACTGTAATACACATGCAAATAATTATAATAATTTGCCTTGAAGGAATTTTGCTTAAGCTGACAAACATTCACAGCTTCTGGTTTCAATTCTCTCCATTTTTAACACAGTTTGCACTTATTGTAATAACTCTTTGTCTCTCAGCAATCAGTTGATAGGTAGAAAATATTTAAAATGACGTATAGTAGGTGATGAGGGCTCGAAACGCCATTCAGGGAGCGTATGTGTACACGTAAATACTATGTACAGCATAACAGCGTAATTAACAAGAGCGCGCCATGTAAATGTATGTAGATAAACCAACACCTGCATGTATCTAAATATATAATGAATACAGACAACGTTTGAAATTAAAACACAAGACTCGAATTTCTGAACAAAGAAATAACACAAGTCACTGCTCTTCATATAGCATACTATGCAACATTTAGGACTAAGCATTTATAAGGTAACAGCAGTAGACTGGCTATAACATACAAGCATACATATATCATTTATTAACAGTTTATTCACACACGACTTCATCATATTTAGCAGATACAGGGTAACAACTCGTAAAAAAGCCGGGTATGCAGCAGTCAAGACATAGAATATCCATATTGTCTTGCACATTTCGAAACATGTAGGCAACTTATCCACACCCGTTTGGTTTTTTAATCGCGCTGAAGCGTCTTAAGTTTATTGATTTATAGATCATATACCACAACCTGACTGGCTATCCGTCATCAGCTTACACTAGTGTCTCATGAAAAATTCTTCCTGCGTCTGATGGCTTAAAATTAACTACCTCATACTTCATGAGGACGATCGTAGTGCCTGCAGATAGTTAAAACAGGCTTCTTTAAAAACATTCACTGTATCCTTTTGTCTTTATGCGATTAATGTTAGTGATAGGCATGTTCTTTTTGCGTCGGTTTAACAAATTTACTTATATCAGTTACCAATGTAATGCTCAAGGTAAAGAAAATGAACGATCGTTTTTTCTTTAAGGCGGAGTTGTTAAGTTAGAACTTATCTTCTGATTAAACATGTCGCACATAAAATCTAAGAGTAACAACATAAACAATGAAACATCCAATTCTAACAGCAAATGTGAAGTACACATTTATTTCATAAACATTCTATATAATGCTATCGTCGATAATGTAATCGAACAGCATATCCATATAACAGCGCAAAGACAGGTCCAAAGCTCCGATCACATTGACAATGATATAGCAGTCGCTGTTATACAGGCATATAAAAGGCAGGGGCGGTAACTGCAGTTCCAGAGTTTTGAGAGAATGGCGCCTTTTTGGCCGTTGGTTAGAATGGGTAAAGATACACTTACAATTAATTTGCTGGTGAAATTATTTAAATGACCACGAAAATCCCATTTTTCTGTGGCAGTGAAAGAGGCTAAAATGACCCCAGACATAGCACAGGATTCTAATTCCAGGCCTTTCATTGGTGCTTTCCTGATGAAGGAATATTGTAACACGAAAAATACTCGTTAAGGATTAGTGATAACACTGTCTTGAAATCTGAAAACACTCGGGAATTTAAGAAACATTCACTCCGTCATTTTGGCAATGAAAAGAATTTTCATGCGTTGCAGTCCCTTGAATTTCCACATCACTAGGTGCTCACCATATTTGGTTACCTCAAAGCCCGGTCCATTGTTAGCTCCTTGCTGTAGCAAACAGATCGTTGACTTACTAGCAACCTGTCTGGGAACAGAATTGTGTGGTCCCAGCCAATAATTTGCTATAATTTGACCCCTGTAATAACTGTAATTTTATTCATAATTTGTGCACAACCACAGTAACCTTCACAGCCCAGTGAAATTCTCTGACACAACAAAATGAAATCCAGGAGGAATTTTGTAACCAAGCAGAAGGTGCTGTCATATGTGAATTAATCAAAATGGCCACACAGGGAATATAGATATAACACGACGGACTGCACAAAATCATAATACCTACACTATGTTAAAGGATTAAGGAACCACTGCTGCATAATCCCAGTATTCTTATATGTATTTACACTAATGAATATCAAATGGATTGTGAAAGGCAATAAATGTGCAAACGATCAACTCTATATTGATGTAGTATAACCATCCAAACGTAAAATGAATATATCCCTGTAAAATAATCACTGTAAAAAGGTCTTTGCTAAACTTTGCTCTCCTCCTCCCTGGAACGCTTCCGGGGATGAGCCGATGTTGAATTCTGGGTAATGGGCGGTGGAGGGGGGGTAGGTCGTAGGCATTGGGCTAGATTCACAATTTCTCCCTGAATGTTAGACAAGGCCTGAATAATATTAAACAAAGCTTTTTGATTCTCAGTCATTAAGCGACGAATAAATTCGACATCGTCCACTAGTTTCGAATTTTCCTTGCTACTTGACTGTAGATGCTGTAATCGTACATCCAGCAGCTTTTGAGACCTCTGAATAGCATCTAGCTGCGGAATGTTCACAGTTGTTGCCAAGGGCGCGCTGCCGGAAATTGAGGAGCGGCGAGTGTGCATCCTTCCGCCGGATTTTTTCCTCGGGTGATTCTGAGATGTGGAATAGCCTGGAAATAACGTAAATTTGTCATTAATGGCCGGATGACTTGAACACTCATGGAATACTGTTGCATAATGATTTCAATGACATCCGAGATGTTATAGTTCTTTGAACAAGAAGCTCCAGGGCCGAGAAAAAACGGTCATGCTAAAATGAGGTTACAAGAACACAGCATTACCGCTCGTAATGGCTTGCTTCAGCTTTATGCACTGCTCCCCATAGCAGAAAAACAGCATCACACTCTGCAGGTAATCTTCTCACAGCCCATGGAGTAAGACATTTATAGTACATACAAGAGCATGTTTTAGCAAATATAACAGAGCCTCCATTTTCATCATATCAGCTACATGGAATCAATTTTGTTAAACCTTAGCCTTATTATCAAATGTTACAGCACTGTTTGGACACATTTTGAACCCAATAGACTGGAAAATAAGGTTCTCTCTGAGTTCTGCGAGTGAAAAACAGTGATTTTATTTACCTCTATCCCTATCCTGAAAGTGTGCATCTGCTTCTTGAATAACCGGCGTGGCGAATGGGATCTTTGATGGAGGGTCCGGTGGGGGGTAATCCGGCGGTGCAGCCTCGACGATCTCTATGGCTTCTCCTGGAATATTTGCTGCAGAGTCTTTAACTTATAGAAAAAGAAAAAAAACATCCTTGATGAAGTATGTACCGATTATGCCCTCTAATGCGCTGTGAATTTATTGGAAGCAAATGATGGTGTTCTAAATTCTACTCTTACTCCTCAACTTGTAAGTTCATTTGGTCGGTCCTTTTGGTGATCACATCATGTTCACATACTTGATTCAAGTGAAGAGATAAAACGATTAAAGGACTTACCATTTTCGTCGCGTGCTCTCTCCAGTTTAAACAGATACCTCCGAACCAATCTCTGCATTATATCAGCGTAAGACGTCTCTTCAGCCTTCAAGTCCATGTTTTTGCAAACTGTTTCTCGGCGTTTCTGTACAGAAAGACATAAAATTAAACTGCCCTAGTTTGAAACACAACACACAGTACGCAAAAAGCTGTTCAGACACAAAAGTATTATAAAATCAAGGCAAGCATGTAACTAGCTAGAGCTACACAAGTACTTTACTGGATCGTTATCAAAACAAAATAAGCCTCGCATGGGGGTTTCTCTTCACAAACTTTCATTCAAGTAACAAGTGATAATATGGAAGGTGGCCCCACTAAACAGTTTTGGAATACAAACCAACCTATGATTTCAGTTGCAGTCAGCTACATATATGTTGGTGCAATGAAATAATCAGAAAGTTGTTCCGTGAAAGTTGCACTGATCATATACAGCTGTAATAAAGTGAAGTTGAAAGTCGTTTGTTGACAGCTGGTAAGAAACCGTAAAAATGGAAAAGAATCATGTAGACGATGCTAAGTGGAGAGAATAACAGCTATAACTGTACATCAATCAGCCCAACTGAACCAAATATACGACTGTCCCAGTCGTTGTCTCACCCTCGTTTTAATATTCACGAATTGATAATATCAACACCATAATTATATTTATGTTACCAACATTGGTGGATTACATTGCCATGTCAATACAACTGTTAAATAGTGTATTTTTCGTCTATACTGGGGACGGTCACATCAGACCTTTCTCAAAGTCACAGACACAGCCATTTTGCACCAAGCCCTGCTATCTGCTGAAAATCCCACCCATCCAGACCTTTGTGAACAGTTTGTGGTATCTGGCTCGTGCATTAATTGCACTCACCTTTGCTCGTAAGTTGACATTCAATGGTCTTTAACGTGTAACACAGGCATGTCAATATTTTTTCTTTTACATTTGATAATTCTTGTAAAGAGAGGATGGGATTTCCATTCGTTATTTTAAATAAATGACGTATATCCCATATCTGCATGTATGTTTTTTCTCAACAATGAACAAACCATCTTCGTCTATGATCAGGTTTGAGCAGCATAAATGAATGTTTTCGACGCGGATTTTCGGTATTTAGCGAGATAGACCAACTGAACATCAGATAATAAAGAAGGAGTCATAGTCTTTAGTGCAAAAGATCGTGGCGGGTCTCCGTAGGGTTGTCAGGCTTCAAGTGGATATTCCCATCTCTTACTCTGCACCTCATATCGAATAGTTCGTTTAAACCGACAGGGGAAACTTAATTTAGAAGATGGCCATATAAATCAGAAACAGGTCCAGTAAAATCAATAGGTATTATCCTGGCTGTGCCATTGTTCAGGTGATAACAGCACTGATTATACAGGGCAAAGAAACAGACCCGCACGGCTGTATATAAATGTTTTGGTGAACTATTTGTGTAAGGAATTGACCTGAATATCCCTAAACCTTCTTAACTCGGCCCCTGCCTGTTGTTGGACACACTTCACGTCAGTCCCTTCTCCAGAAACAGGATATCACGCTGGATATACCTCGTGTAATTCACACAGCGGTTCCGGATAGGTCTGCAGACAGGCGATAAATCATGGGTAATAACCACCCTACGCCAGTCGGCCTTCCAAGCAATTGCATCCGCGACAGTTTTATGGAGATCAATGCAGCCATGCCGCTGCCTTATCAGAGTCTTAACACAGCGGACGCTCATCGTTAGTCAAACGATGCGCAAACAACGGGAGGGTGGTGCACAACGACCTGCACCGTTCAACGTTTATCCTACCAAACCATTACAATTATCCCATTCCAGGATACCCGAATGGTTCTTTATGTAAAGACTTCCTGTTCGTGAACACCAGTTAGAACCTCAATACTACACGGAAAGGGGCGGGGTAATTTCGGTATTCAAACCGCCAGCATGATTCTTACAGCACCCATCTTGCCTGATATACGTTCGCTCACCAAGATAATGAATTCCATCTCAGTGAATTCCTATTATCATTCGAACTCCTTGTACACATAATCAATCATTCACTCATTCAAAGGAACATTCAGACCGTAAAAAAAAATGCAATTTTGAATATGAAACAAACAAACAAGATACACTCTATTTTTGCAGAAAACGTGGCAATAAAGCTCTGCATCTCCAATGTATTTGTTAAGTGTAAGGTAAATCGTTCTTTCAGAGAATACACCCACAGCCTGTCCAGACTTCGCTGGGCACAACCTGTGCACACCACGGGGGACACAACCTGTCAGAAGCCATGTTTAGTTTCCGATCCGGATTCCATTAAATGTCCAGTAGATGTCGCGTATGTTTGATTTTCTTGCCGTCCTGGTACACTGCACAGCAATACTGGCGAACTGGTTCGTGTTAGTTCTCCCCACAGGTTAGATGTTTACACGGCGCCACTAATCCCCTGCGTGAGTGGAGCGCCCGTGAAACACCTCACCCGGAAGTCGACATCCATCTTGTCTGTTCTCGTTACGAACGTCCCATAGCCTAGGCAAGTTATTATTGGTGGACACTGAACAAATCTTGTATCTTTTTGTCACGTTAAACGAGAAAGCTTCTTTTATTAGCGTTTTAGCATTTGTGAATAATCCTCTTGTCTTCACAGAAAAACGAATGTTTCCGGAAATATTCAGCGACTGTACTCTTCACAACTGTGCTTCGGGTTCCGCTTGTCATCAATTATCCTATTGTAAGGAAGGTGCATTCTTTGTATAGAAACTTTTCTGTTGTTTAAAGGAGCAAAGTAGTTTGGGGATGAGGTTGTTGGAACTATCGTTCCACCAAAACAAACCCTGAAACTTGATACTCACATTAAAGTGAAAACGTAATCCAGAATCTTACCTTTATGAACGTCTGTCGTTTGTTCTTTTCGTATTCCAGCATGCTGTTGGTTCGAGGCGCGAACAACTCCCGACAAAATCTCCAGGCATAGCAGAAGGATTTGGGAGTGGGGATCATATTGAATGGAACGGGCAAGGTACTGCCCTCATCCATGTAATTCATCCAAAGCTTCGTCCGAGCAAATTTCCACTCGACGTCACAGTCAGTCTGTTGAACAAAAGCAAAAGACCGATAACGAACTGGTTTGCTAATACAACTAATGTATTTCCGTGACTATGGATACAGTGTCAATCTCTGCACCTTTGTTTCATAATTTTGTGTTTAATCCTGTTTAACACAGGGCTTGAATAAATTATACACATTGCATATATAAGAATTTTCTACCAAAGCACAACTTCTATACATATCTTGATTAAAATCTATTAAAAAGTTATATACTTGGATAGTGGTTAAATTTATGCACCAAAACATTCTTATATCTTTCCAGCATCATTAAAAACTATTGACTGCTCTTCTTTACATGAGTCTGTCTCAATTGCACATTTCATATACTTTCTAAGTCTTTGTTGGTTTGTGTTGAATGCTGCTCTGGAAATTTGTCTTAAGAAAGTTCATTATGGTTAACGATTGGTATACGATTGCATTCTTCAACATTTAATTTAACAAGCTATGTACTTCTACTAGTACATGTATATTACTTTTTTTTATTTCAAAATACATGTTATTGGGTACATTTGCCCTAAACTAGCAGCGTCGACATGCGCTCGTCACTCAAAGTACATTGTACATTATCAGCAACAAATTAAGGTCCTTAGGAAGCAATAGAAATTGTTCCGGTGGAAGCATAACAAGCTTATTTTGTGGGAAACCTAGTATGACCATCTTTAAAGGTGAGTCAGAATATGCCCAAGTAATACGACTGTTTGACGGTATGCTTTATGACATGTAATACCAGCATGTGTGAGTTGTGCAAACATCAAGTTGGCATTCTTTTGCCATAATGTTCATATGCATTTTCAAAAAGTTCATATAGACTAACATATTATAAGCTATGAATGTATAATAGTTTAATATTGAATGCGGATGGTAAGTGTTGCATTTCCTATATACATGATAGAAGAGATATTTTTGAAATATCCTTTGTCACTCAAAAGCTTAAAGCACAGGAAGAACTGTGGGTGGATTTAAATAAATTTGAACACAAAGTTATCTCCCCTGTATGATGAAAATAAAATTTGGAAGCCAAAAACTCTGTTCACACATAAAATCCACATAACAATTCAAGTATTGCGGAATAATCTGAACACCTTACAGATTTTATGATTTTATAGCATTTGAATAGTGTAGATAGTTAAACTGCTGTGGAACCCTGGATGTTTCAGTGAGGACCACTGTGCCTTAGTGAACCCCGTTCGGTCAGAAAGTTTGGAAGTTATGGGTCATAATTTTGGTCCATGTATATAGTATTCATTATTACCTGATGTAGGTCACAGTTCTAATGGATACTGAGGTGTTCTCGTTATTCACCGAGCGACGAGTTTCATTTCATTAATGTTTTGCAACAGTGTAGCTGCAAATAATTTCTTTTGCTTGTAAATTTCTTGAAATCCTTAACTGATATAAATGTAGTTTTGCAGTAAATAGTTACTGCATTAAAATCCGGCATTGCTTGGGAGCAGTAAAGTGTAGGGTCAGTGATATTTTGAGATGTGACATCAGTAAACTCATGGCTGTATGTTAATAAGGTTATACGTGAATCGAGTTTCTGATAATCCTTGTCATTTGTTCTACAGAATACCAGAATACTGTGCAATAATGTATGTGAACGGTTTTTTCGGGTAATCACAGTGTTGTACTCAGGTGATTGACTTAGTGTGATCAATTGTTTTTAATAGCACTCGATAAAGTTGTGTTGATACTCTGGGTGTACTGATAGGTTAGATATGAAACTGTTCTATCAATATACAGGTTCCATGAGGTACCCACACCTGGTCACTTTTTCCATGTTTCACTGTCACTGAATAAACTTGACCATGCACAGCAGCCATGATGATGTCTTATTATTTGGTGATATTTCCTCCTAGAACGGACCTAACCGGTCACATGTACAGAGCACTGTGAGCTTATGTTTCGCCACTGGCTATTTTTGGAGACGTTACTTTGGGGCTTGTATCGCTCATTGTCTCTTTGTGCGACTACGTACGTTTCATCCCAGTTTACCGTGAAAGTAACTTTGTATACTTCTGAGGAGTGAAACATACAACGACAGCTCGGCATCACGGACACTACTGTCAATCCGTCCGCCCTGACAAGTTACACATTCACAAGCAGTAGGGGAATAAACCACTGTTATAAAAGACGTATCTGTGTAGATTGAGGAATTCATCTTAACAATTTATTCTATATTTACGTGGACTGGCTCGCTTCTCGGAGCCTGAATATATTCCATCCGGATTTGGACGCTGTAAGAGTCTACTTATATATTTGTAATTATTTGTATTGTTTTGTATATTATTGTCTGTTGTATTATTTGTCTATTTTGGTACAATATATGTATTGAACTTATTCAAGCGTCTTTGTGTTTCTTTGTTTGATCTTGTGTAAGGCCAATCGCTGATCTGAGAGTTAAACATGCCAGTTGTTTCTCATCTCTACTCTCCGATAGTGGTACCCTTACAAAGGGATTTGGTACCCTTACAAAGGGATTTACCTTTATGTCGCTATACAGTGATTAACCATCACGTAACATTCATACCCAATTTTTCAATTTCAAAATCATAAAATCCTCCTTGCAACCATTTCCTCGTGCCACGGCATCTTTTTTAATTTTATTTTCCTGACGGGAAGGAGGCTGGGCCTATCTCATGATCACTGATTTTACAGGCAACTGAGAGCTGTAGAATGCAAATGTCAATATGTTTATCATTGGTTAAATGATCTCCTTCTCGCATATATCTCTTTCAGAAGTGTACCGGATTAATTACTCTTGCAGGTAAAGACTAGGCCATTGCTTACCTGGATGTCTTCGAATGAGTGACTCATCATAGCGATGAGCATGTTAATGAGGACGATGATGATGACGACATGATAGATGCCAAACATGTAAGTGCCCACGGCCTCTACTATCGAAGTGCTGCTGTCCATGAAGGATGTGCCACCTATGGAGGCAGTATAAACTGTAATCAAAATCATCAATTATGCATTAAGAATGCACTGTATTCTTTTCGCAATGAACATCGGTGAATGTATAAACATGTCGCTTTAATCTGTTTTATTTTATATAATTTAAACTCAGTTCTGTAAAAGCAGATCTACTCTGATAGCGCGATGTATCAGAGACTAGTTTACATGGTCTGGAAAGGCGGTGTTCATTACAAAGCAAACCGTTATAAATCAACCTAAAATCAAATCAGACAATTTACACAATGGACGCAATGGTCAGCACAGAGTTTTCCACTGGAACAAATAAGAATGAATGATTTTGGATTAACGTCAAATTAAGCCTTTAGCATATCTATTGGCAACACTGTCACATTTACTTGTTCTATAGACTAATCTCGGTTGAATGCAGAAAGACATTTTAAGATCCACCTGCCATTACTGCATACATTCTAAAATGGCATACATCGTACCATATCGTACATACATTCAGAAATGATCGTTTTGTACTAGCCTTGTTTCTCTGTTCCCAACATATTATAACTTTCATCAGTACACAATATTCTACTTCGTTCGCTGTCTAACGTGAGGCACCGTCGTACTGGAAAGTAAAACCAAATGTCATTACAGCATCTGTCAGTGAAATCAAATATCTGTGACAAAATCATTATGACAATTACTTGGAAATAATCGGCTATGTGTGAGACGTGTAAGGTAGTTAAGGCAATTATTTGCCACAAGTATTGAATATAAAACACTACTGCAAGGTTTTTTTACCTGGAAGGATTACATAATGAACCTCACACAACCAAATATACAGTTGCTTGCAAACAGTACAATCAGTTGACATATACGTGGAACACTATCTACCCTCCAAAAAGCTCAGACAATAGCGTTTTAACAATAACGATAGAATTTCTGTTTACTGTGTGGGTCGCAACGGAGCTGTAGTTTGATATGAGGGCTGGAAGAAGCGGTATACTCACCACCGTCAGGCCCGGGCTGCTTGACCACTATGTCATTTACGCTGACTTGACCAAACATTGACCAAAACAGACTGTAAAACGTCTGTTGTAACCTGGAAGACAAACGCACGTATTTACAGTGACAGATCAAATGGCTTCAAGATGGAGCAAAGCGCCACTTAAATTGACCGGAAATGAAGTCTAAATCACGAAATTGTCGCCTGAAAGGTTTTTGTTAATCGTAGCTACTAGTATTGGTTTCCTTGAATTACCCTTGAGTGTGGATAAACGATGGAGCCTGTGCCACGAAAACCAGGCACAAGTCTACTCAAAGACAAGACGAGATTTCCCAAAGGTCAACACACGTACTTCCTACGTCAATAAGTATAAAGGTCCTTTAGCATTTTACCATCATGTGAAAATGACATAAGTTTAACTCCCACAACCGCTCTCTTAACCAACCGTGCTTTAACTGGAAAGGTGTAGTAGAAATTCTAATATCTTTAAGATAAATGCATTTAAGACAATGTTCGGCAAATGAGTAAATCAAACATGCCAATCACCATACTTGCATCAAAGACCATGATGTATGTAGGAAAACAATACAACATCATCAAAATCTCCAGTAGCTTAAAACTCTTGGGATTTTTTTTATTCCTGATCGAAGTCATCTTATTGTAAAGACAACATTTTTTGATCCTATAGCTTCCAGGTTCTTTTCTATTTGTCAAACAAAGAAATTCTGAGATGCTGAAATAGGGTACATAAACTAGCGGTAATTCATCGAGAAAAGAGTGTTACGGGGTAACACAGCGCTCTATGAATAAGTCCAGCGTTAAGACTGCCATATATTGGTCATTCGCCGGATTCCTCTATTATCCATAAGAATTATTCAGATTTAATAAGATGGGAATCAAAACGTTGTTTTATCACACGAATACATGTGTGGACAGTCCATCATCAAATCTTAAAGTAGGCCCCTTTTGTGAAGGAGAAGATATTGACCTCGTAAAATTGGTTATTTACTACCGCTCTCCAATTATTATATGTCCAATCGATATATATTTATAATGTATCAGTTCGCCTTACTAACCCTTGTTGCTTTCCGTAATGGAACGAGATAAAAGACCGCGTTGTGCGTCTGCAGTAAAATTTAATAGGTCGTTACGACCCTATCTTTCCACTCATGATGCAATGTGCAATAAATAAAACAGCTTTATGAGTATGGCTCTGGATGTAAAGATAGATAAAGTAGAAGCAATTACTAAAGCTGTAGTCTTTGACGAATTAATTTCCCTGGAAAGGATTTTTTTGCCCCGGAATTCCTTCAATCTTACTTTCTAGAAGAGAGTCCATATCGGGCCCTTCGTGAGGTCTTATTTCGTCCCCACTCATTTATTCCACAGTGTTAATTCATAACAGATAAATGTTTTAATCATACGTTGTTTACGAGTCTGGTGTGACTACTGAACCTTCATTCTTACTACAGTCGTAAATAATACCCTGTCAGACTGATATCATGCCGCAGATGCATATAAAGTGAATATTACTAAGCCCCATGTAAAATGATACATCAATGCCTCACACGAAACAGTTTGTTTTCTTTGAAGACAGTGACAAATGGCCATAGGTGGCACAAATGACAAATGGAAATAGACTTATAAGATCATGTTTGGTGTGTATAAGATTCATTCACAATGTGTATTTCCCTTGTCACATTTATTTATTTGTATCCTTTAATGATGATGTCCGTTTTATGGGTGGTAATAACATGAATGTTTGGCGTAAACAACCGTCATGTGGTAATAACTGACAAACTTGCCCACAGGTGTTTTCGTGAAGATAGATTTGAATACAAAATGTAGCTTATATTGGTGGAAGTCCACGTCACGAGGCCATTTTACCTTAAGAGGAGTTATTACAGTATTACTTTACTCAGCCTGAAAATAACCTTCCCTGAACTGCACATCAGGTTACTTAAGTAACTGGTCTGAATCTCCAGATGGACCGACTGGATTGGACGGACCTGGTGGATTGAATTGGCCGGATGGCGTTTTCCTGTCAGTTTCCGTGGTCGGAGAACCATGTAGGAGGAGTGCAGAACCATGTAGAAGGAGTGTATAGAAACTTACCCGCGGAATGCTTGGGCAGCGTGGACTTGGACAACATGATCATTTAACATCATTTTAATCCTCTGTGCACCATAATACCAGTAGAGGTTATGTAGGCCCACCATGAACGCAAACAATACCTGCAAAAGACAGAATCTGATTTAACCAAGCTTGTCAAGAATAAATGGTAAAGAATGGTTAAGTTACATTGAACGTTGCTAATAACTGAGCCTATGTAAGTTCTTGATTTACAAATTATTTAAATTTGATTCAACATTGCTAAACATTGCAAAAATGACATTCCCTAGTCATGAATATGTGTGAAATAGAAATATGTTATAAAATAGTCTATCGGCTTAATTATTCGATGATTATATTCAGCCTTTTCATATGGAGCTGACGTATATGGGGTCATGGTTACTTGATATGTTATCAGCAATGCCAACGTTAGTGTCATATGACAACCTCTTTATTTTCGCCTGTGCCTTATACGTCTCTTTTTTCAGTCTTTTGTATGTTCATATACGGTATGTCAGCTCTTGGAAATTAGCTTCTGATGGATAGCAAAGGGCGGGCAGGCCGCGGGTGTAATAATTCTATTAGGGCCACTGAGTGGTGTCCGACCTCTTGATCCCTGTATGTTCATCAATGTAGACAAAGTTAATGGTTATACCGTGTCGCTAAGAAACCCCACCAGCGGGACTGTGATTGTAGTCTTTGCTGTGTCACCAGAAAACTGTCACTCCTACACGATTATAATTTGATGGAGTCAATGGAAAATTGGGCCAAGCCTTTAGGGTCATTACCTTCCACACTTGTCTTGAAGCTAACAAGGCGATGAATGACATTGAGACGATTCTTATATCTCTCCTTTTATCACACTTCCGTATATCACAACAACAGCAGGTAAGTATACTGTCCAGAGTAATAATTGTCAAACCAAAATAAATTTCAAAACAAGACGCCAAGAAGCTGAGAAGTCAAAATAAAAGCTAAGTGAAGACACAATATTACAAGTATTTATCATGTAGTCTCTGTCCACATTCAAGGTAAGTGTAACGACACAAGCCAGCCAAGTTACCATGATAGCTAATGAGATAACCCTGTGTACCCACTTTAATCAGGTGAGTTGGGATGTGCCATAGGCCTGGGAAAACATAAAAATCCGTCAGATCTAATCGTGATGTTTCATAACTGAAAAAGTCTACTATCTAAGCCCGTTAAGCCCTTTGCAGTTGCATTGTTCATTGTTCCTCTCACGTTTTGTCTTAAATCGACAAACGGTCAGTTATGTTTATAAGACGCTTTGAAGAATCGAGGTAATAGTCTGGCAATGGAGCTTTGCTAATATGCCGAATCGGGCCATAACGAAAATGTTGTGTTCGGCACCTTGGTAAATCGGTTTAATTACGCTAATATGAAAGTGTATGAAAGGTTTGCATGCCTACATGTACGTACGCCTAAGGTGAAAGAGCGCTATAACAAAAACGCCATGAAAGAAATATAGACGTATTTTTAAAGGTATGATCCACAAAAAAGGCATGTTATTATCAAACACACATACTCACGGGGCTTTTTTTTATCACAGTCAAGAAAAATAGCTTGTAAGACGAACTGATCTGGGAAGAGATCCAGACGGCGAGGATAACTCGACCCAAAAGTCAACACTGCAGACGCACTTACTCCATTTATCAAAATCATATTTGGATTTTTATGGAGTCTCATATTGAAACGTAATGTTGAGATCTGTCGAGACAACTGCTGGATTCAGTTTCTAGATCTATCCAGTCAATATCTCTATGATTTAACCATCGTTCGCTGATCCATCTTGGAATATATCTCCAGACGCCGGTACCGGTGTACACAGTAATCGGAATTCTTAAAATGTTAACATAAAATAGCTTTATCTTTTTTGACCTAACATTTGGCTGGCGGTAAAGTCTGACAGTTTTTCATTTTGATGTAGCCTACAGTCAGATACATGACTTTAATGTTGTGAGTTCCCTATCTGTACCGAGACGGACTATAGATTTATCCTCGTCTGTCATTCCGTCAGTCAGCCACGAAACAGTAAACAAGTATACATAGAACGTCACATTTGCATGTATATTTAAATGACATATAATAAACAACATGTAGAAGTTTATTTCTAATATGCCCTCGTTTTCCTAGAGCTGTACCAAGAACATGCCTCTGACTAACAGCTATTATATACACAGTCTGATTGAATTTGACTTGGATAAGTTTATTATTTTGATGTCATTAGCAATCCATATTTAACAAATGAAAATATTAAATGCTGGACAGAGTTTTTGTTAAAAGAAAACAACAATGTGTTATTGAGTACATCAACTTGTTTCATCGTTAATTCTATTTCCGACTAGGGGGTGGTGCAACAATCACTTCTAATGACATTACCATGTATTAATCATAAACAAATGAAAGACATAAAGTGGAAAACTGCACCACATGCTGGCAAGGCGCCAGCCTGTGTGTCTGAAGCTAAACATTACTACGCATCGCAGCACAACTTTGTACACTCTGCCTTGCGAAATTATTGGTCAATACAACAAGGTAGTTAATCACCCAGTTCTAGATGAGAGAGTTGTAGATGCGGGACTTACTAGAGTAAATAGCACCATGAAGCGTGTGATATCACCGATCATCCGGCCTAGGGAAATCTGGAGAGGACCCAGAACCTCAAAGGCCGGCATGAGGTAGGTGGTACTAGCGAAGCTTATCACATTAGCTATGGCGAAGAGCACATCCGAGACGATTTCCGGGTCGTTGGGTTTCCATTGAAAACGGGCTGTGAATTCAAACAAGAAAAGTCATTTGGGAAGAGCGTTTAGTATGAATATCACCAACAACTGTTTGATGTTAACACGAAAGTGAACACTAAATATCGTCGTGGTCACCCATCGGAAAATAGATAATCAAATGTGTTTGAACTTGAAAAAATAGTGTTTTGGCGAAGCGCTAAAACTTCGTTGAGCCGAAAAGGTCTCGAGATTTTTCTACTCAGGGTCATCTTTGAAAACAGAACTACTCACAGTTTGAGTCAAGTTACTGCACAATTACGCCTGAAACTCTTCTAACACTTGACTGAAATATTTGCACGTGCAGTAAGATTCCCTGCGAGTATTATAGATTATAAAACAATCAACCTCTTGACTTTCGCTAGTCCGCACTCCTCTACCTCTGCAATTGTTCTAATATGTAGGTTACCTTAGAGTGGTGCATGGACTTCAATACTAACAAGCTAAAAGCAGCTTAGTTTTTATTGACAGAGGGCGACATTTAGATACGGTTACAGATGAAATGTTCTTCTTGTTTGAGGTAAATTATAGAATTATACACGCTGCGTTCATATTACCTTGTTTCAGAACTGTTTAAAGCTTGTCCAAAAATCACCAAGCTTTTGAATGTTGATAATCATAACTTAATCATTCATCTGAAAGTAATTAGCAATGACCTGAACATACAATACATGTACTTACAGGCCTCCATAAAATAGCTCTTAGTTTCGTCCTTGTCTGATCGTATAGTGGAAAGAAACTGTTTAAATCCTGTGTGATTTTCGTTTATCAAAAACTCTCTCGCTCGACTTGTGCCGTTGAAATAACTGCAAACAAACAATGACAAACGAATAAGTCGCCTTTATTCTCAATAATAGCTTTTTGTCGATATAGGTGTCGATGCAAATATTACTTTGAAAATGGTTAAGCGCCGAAAAGCCGTCGATGGTCGTGCAACTTAGACCATCATGGACTGTGAAGCCGCATGTTCGAATCCCACACTATCTGGAAACAATGAGACTTAATAGCATGAAGATGGCATATTTCATGATATTTCATGGGATGCCAGTTTCTCGAGGATTATCCACTTTTATCCACTGGACTGATATGGTATATCAGTAAAAAAGATCATGTGATTGGAAACTGGCAGGAGATGAATGTTACCATTTGTAAAGGTAATGACTAAATAAAACTTTACTAGGCAAACTGAGCAGGATAAAGTTAAAACGGTTTAATTCTCGGTTATCAAAACACAGCACTCACTTGTCCGATTCGGAGACCTTGTGATCCGTAAAGAACCGTAGTACATACGACGCAAGGTACATGGACAAAACAATGAAATCCATAAAATTATAGTTGTCCATGACATATCCCCGTGCCCCTGAGTTGTACACTTGTTTACACTCTATCCACAACAAGCCTGCAAATACACACACATATTCACCATTAAAACACCCGTTTTTTCAGAAATATTGGTCGGCATCCAATTTTCCGAGAACACCATTCGCATCAGCTGAAGTCAAGTGCGAAGTTAAGACATTTAAAAAGAAATTCTTCTTTATATTAGAATTTCTATAGAAATATTTATGGTTGGATGTGCCATCTCGGGTTGTTGTTGCGTTTTAGGCTACTCTGGCATTTGCTGCAAAGAAAAGGTTAACCGTCTTATGATATTAAATTATGTAGTCTTTTCGAGCAGACAATTTTCTCTTTCCGGCAAAGACTATTGATTACATGTAGTCGGTGAGTTATATAATTTCATCATTTAGTCCAATTCATATTTTGCAAGGACGCAAACTGCTATTGCGTAGTAAATGTAAGCTGTAATTTAATTTTGTGCGTCTGCATCCAGAATTTTTTTGTCATTTATATTTCCTAATCGAGAAGTGAAGGAACTGTCTGAAAAACAACAAATAGAAACGGGTGCAGATAAGATAAGCTAGAGTGCAGGGGGAGGTAACTATAGACACAATCAATACCATACAGAAAAGAGGACAAAAACTAAGATTAACTTTTTACAGTAATGCTTTGTTGCAAACATCAAAACTTGAACAAAATTTTAGTTTCCATGAGGGCCAAAATAGCTGCGTAATACAAGAAGATTCTGCAATTTAATATAAAATTGAGTTGTGTATATATATATATATATATATATATATATATATATATATATATATATATATATATATATAAGTTTGTAACCACAACAAGTCATAATGTTTCAATATAATAATATGTATATCACATTCACATTGTGAATGGAATGATCGCTGGATGAACGGAATGAGCACCATATTAAGTATAAATCACTGTCAACACTGGTCATGGAAAATGGCTTTAATGGAGTAGACTACAAAACCTACATCGCTGTTACTCACATCAGCGTTCATATCTGTAGTTTTTAGTTTATTTGCCAAAACAAAAATGAAATTGAAATTTAAATTATTTACAACCAATCGCACATCATGAACTGAGTAGACGATCCGGTATCAATATTATGATTTATTTGATTAGCGTTTAACGCCGTGCTCAAGAAATGGAGGCGGTCAGGTTTATGGGTGGAGTAAACCGGAGTGAATCAGCGACCTCCCCTGTCACCTGGCAAACCTCTTGACTTAATACCTCGGCCGAAATCGCGATAGATGCATTTGAACTCACGACCTCATTGGTCAATAATCTGGTAGCCTCACCGAGCCAGCGCTTTAACCATCTGATCATTATCATGAATACGAAAGGCCTTCTGTTGGAATAATGCCAGGTGTGACAAGTGATTTCTTGTCTCCACATTTGTAAGTGGACATCAATTTTTCCTTGTGGGATGATTGCACATGTAAGAAGTACATCGTAGCTGAAGATTCGTGAGAAGAAGTATAGCTTATCCAAATATTGATAAAAGTGACTGAATATTACCGTTTGCTTTTCATTCCATATTAATTTTAATATTTGAAATTTTTGTTATGGCAATTATGTAAATAAAAATGTGTACACAATAAATATTTACAGTCCGTCATTTGTGGAAGACAAATGTAATGATATATAGAGGTGTGAGAAAGGTTTATTAGCAAAATATGTACAAGTTAGTTATAACTGACAACAGAATACAGTGAAGATTCCACATGAAATGATTAATAAAGAATAGAAGAGGAAGGAATCACAACGTGTCGAGGTTTATCGACAGTGTCGAACATTTCTCACAACTAATTCTGATAGACGACATTATGATTTGGCTTTCACCGTTAACTTTGGCGTTCGTTGACAACAACAGCGCTGTGATAAGAAAAGATGAATGTGACAAATCAAATCCACAGAAACAGCTGCCCTGCTAAACAGTGGACAAAAAGGGAATGGGTGCAAGATCGAACTTCATGAGCTGTATCACACAGACGCAAATATAGTGGAAGATTTAACAGAAATCACTGTTATGTAGGTATAAAGAGGAAATAATTTTCACTTGATTTGGATAGATTTGTTAAATTTTTGTGTCTGCTTTAAATACTACTGGCATAAAATCGAATAATACCGAAGATATAAACCTTACAATTTGTACTTTACTTACAAGATTTAAAAAACTTTGTTGAGACCAAAGGTCAAAAGCCTTAAGACCATTGGAGTAGAAAATGAGAGCAAGGTTTTCCCTCTCTTGATTTCACATTTGCAGATGGTGCCAGAGGTTACTAACTTATCGTGTTTTCTGACAGCGTGCAAGGACTCTGGTGTTATTAATCCTGACAATATAAGGGTGAGAACGACAGCAGATTTTGCACTGACGACTGTTTGGCGAGCAGCTGTTTCGGCCTGTCAGGAACGGCTGTCTGGATAAACCTCGCTGAGTGACTAATCACAACCGTGAAGCATAAGAGATAGAGGCGAGGAAAAAGAACACCGACTAACTTACCTTCCCCGAGTGATCGCTGTATGGGTAAAGTAAGGTTCCCTAAAACAAGAATCGATACAACACAAGTTTCTAAATGCGGCCGGATTTCTTGCAGACTTTTGCGGGGCATTTTACAGTTTTGTCGCAGTAACCACCACAAGAAACACACAGATTCAGCAAGGCACAGATTAGCTTGAGTCTACGCACTACCCCTCATTGACCGTCACGGTACGTAACCGGAAGGTGTTCGGTCGTCTACTTCGACAAAGAATTGAAATCTACAATTTTTATGTACAATATGTGTTCACGGAAAGCCGAAAGCTTTCATTCAAATGGGTCGAGCATTCTTAGAACTGTTGCCACTCAAATGAGTTTACCATATTCGCTAAAAATTTAATTACCAATAGACCACGTGACCGTGGCGGCCAAAGAGGTTTGAGAACAACTCGCACCAAAGCCTCCCCATGTAACAGGGACCAGAGGTATAACCAAAAACACACATTGGAAATAAAGGGTAAATTGATTCACATTTCCATTCCCAAAAATGCACTGATGTACACTTGAGACAGCTCGTACACAATGTAACTTCCGGTTTGACTAAATCTACACCGTTTGCGTCAAAATCGCAAACGCTGAGTGCTGTATGATCAAACTGATAGTGATCAAAAACAAGCAGACTAATCAAAGTGATCGAACTAATGATATTAGTGGCTCTAAAGAGTAAAATCAGTGGGTTTGTTATTTCTTTGTCACAAACGCAACAGAAACATTGAAATAATAGCATTTCCGGTTAATCGTGATCCCTGTTTTAGATAGAAAGGCCTTTGATCTAAGCCCCTCTCAGACTAACATCTACGGTCTGTTCAGTTCTCTTCACTCACCTAATATCCAAAAAACTATACAAATTTGTACATGTGTCAGCAAGGTGTTGGCGGGCCTCAAAGTCTCTTTTAATAAACTTTCTATTTTTTCTTCTTTTGCCAGGTGCTTATAGCGAGGATCTGACAGGTCATCTGTGGAGGTCATTGACACGCCACTCTCCGTGATGCGGAACGTGGCAGCAGCGAGTAGGATGAGGAAGCACATGTGTGACATTGTATGAGTCATGAACTTCGTCACGGGACATCTCATTATGGCGCCAATCTACAAGGGAAGACAGAGGCAGTATAACATAAAGATAAAACAATCTATACAACATGTTAACAATGTGACTGGCACAATATAAGAAGACCACAGCTTTGAAAGTAAAACCAGAATATGATAATACACAAACTACGGTATGATAGTGGGGAATGGTCACAGTAATCAGTGAAATAGGGTCTCTTGTACAACACATATCGGGTGTAATCAACAGATGAGGATATCAGGTTCCACAAATCACCTCGTCAATCTGGGAAGATATTCACAACTGAAAAGCAACCTTTCTACCTTTAAACCGTGAGACAAATCGCAAAGTACAGCATTCTAACTCAATTTGTAATGAGAGCTAGCGTTATCGTATCAATGCACTACATACACAAAATGGTTATATTGTTACAATCCTTGATATATCTTGTGATGGATTACAGCAAGATATTGAAACAAGACACACAAGCACTTTTCCTGCATGGAAGCAAATGTCACAGGAACTCACCTTGCTGTTAGGTGCAAAGACGTAGATAACACAGAAAAATGGGATAAGTGGGATAAATAAAATGGCGTAGATAACTTTCTTTGGCCAATTCAGTGACTGGAGAAAGCCCATCTCTGACCCATACCAGATACTTGTCATATGTTGCTGACAATTCGGATGGGCGACAAACTAAAATAAATGGAATAGGTAACGAATTAGTGCTTTGATAAAAGCTGTACGCCTCTGTGAGCATGTTCTGTCGATTTACTGTCATTTATTGAAAGAATTTCCCCAAAAGATTTGGTCATATTTGAAAATGATGCATCGTGACACTGTAATAAATTTGGATTGACAGGGACTATTTGTAAGACGATTTAAATAGTTACCAGAACCAGTAGTAGTAGTAGTTGTTGTTGTTGTTGTTGATGATGTAAAAAGAAATTCGATTAGCATGATGTAATTCTAGAACTGTTCGAATTTAATAGGACTCTCAATTCGATTCCTTTAAAGGTATTGTGTCCCACAGGGGGGGGTTCCTCAAGTTGATTTTAACTTATCATGCCATGAAACAATACACGTATGCAGCGATCATAAATACAACGCGCAGCAAACCAATGCTTTTTGTGTATTCCTATGTCCTACAGGCGAACATGAAATCCCACAGCGAAAACAAGACACGTCACAGCCCTAGATATACATGACAGCAACGACACAGTATCACGGGCGCGGCGATAAGCAATCCGGAACCCAACAACAATATGACGCTTATACCTGACAACAATGCCTACGCTGAGTATGCAGTATATGGAACACCCTGACAGAACATGCCATCGTTCTACACACGACTATGTTTCCAAGGGCAAGCTGGGTTGGTTATTAACATGTTTAGGGTCTGACGGAGGAACCACTCATAGTAAAACTGATACATACCAACTGCAGACTGGAAGCTTACGGTCAGCTCTTTATATATTATTAACAACATAAAACCTGAGAATACGCCTCTTTACTTCGGACCTTCTTCTCCTCGTAGCGGATGGCCATCTTGAGTCTGGCCAAGGGGTCTCTCTTGCCATTCTCGGGTTCACAGCCTTCACTAAGCACGGCCTCCACTTCCTGCGTGCCCCGACACAAGTCCATCAGTTCACAGGCAAAGTTCATACACTGTTCCACTAAACCCAGGTAATCACTCTGACAAGAAAGACAAAAGACAGATTGATTGATAATTTAGTTGGCTGATCCACTGATTGATCCTGAATGTCAACTCATTGGTTGCTTAAATGATTATCACAGCTACCAATAAAGAATAGATATAGGCCATTCATGTCAAAGTAATTACTACCATCGCATACAAATTGTCCTAGAAATGACACAAAACACTTGCATAACAGCTTTAAGTTTACTACGTTTTTCATATTTACTGAAAAGACAATAGAAACAGGAACATGCAGAAAATACACAAAATCAACAGTAATTGAATGCTATCTTTATTTATAATAAAAACGAAGTCGTTATGATTAGCAATAAAAAGAAATGTAGTAAAGTAGACGATTAAATTAACGTGCTTTTCATTTCAGGTATTGTCCTAAAATAACTTAAAGTTTGAGGCAGGCCTTATTTCATGCTATTTCAGAACATACTAGTATGTTCATGTTTGCCTCATCCAAGAATAGAGACAACAAGAGCTCACGTAGCTTTGAATTCTTCTTTGATTAGTGCGATGCTTTCAAAGAAGCTGAAAAGCGACATTCTTTGTGAACATGTCTACTCCTTTAGTAAAATACGAAGACTATTGCAGGGTAAGGCTCAATAGCGCTAGATCATATGGAAGAAATATTGTGATGCAGTATGTGTCCAGCATTACATCAAGCCGTTGCCGACTGTTCTCTCAGACCTTCGAAATGTGAATGCTGTCTGATGTATTTATTCTACGGATTTCAAAAATACACAACAGGTTTATTGTGGCAAAAACTTCAATGAATCACATTTGTGTCCAAGCTCCCACAAAGTAATAGGTACATACAACACAATCATTAATGATTACTGGTAAGTACAGAACTGGTGAGCCGCCTGCTCTGCTGGGTAAATTACTGTGCCACGGGACATAATGACGTCGAGCAAAAGTGAAATGAAATCGATTGACTTTATTTAAGATATGTTGAAGAATGGGGTTCCTGAAGAAAACGCAAAAGGGATGTATCATTTAAAAAACTGATATAAAAACACGACACGGCGATCGAATATTAGGCCTGGCGTAGGCGTCGCGGAAGAACTTATGTTCGTTTTTTATTTCCTCGTAAACTTTCTATAATTACAAACTCAGCTGTGTACACGTGACAATGGTTTTTATAGCTGCAAGGGATGGACAATGTTTTGTTATAAAACTCGGTATAATTTTAATCAACAATCCCCATTCCTATTTGGCTAGCATACTGGTATACATATGCAATATACCATTTGAACTACAAAAAAGCACTTAGATGCTGAAATAAAACCCTTGTTGGAGGGGGAGAGCAATGTGCTGGGTTATGGCCGTATCTCTTTCTATAACGCATGTAGGAAAAAATTACTTCCACATTAAATGCTCTCGGAGCTTTGTTTTGCAATTAATTGTAAATATACAAAATGTTTGCATACATACAAACAACAAAGGCACAATACCTCCACCGTCTGATAATCCAATGCGAGACCATAGATAACTTTACAAAGTATATATATACTTTAAGATATTTTACACTTGCGTTTATCCTGCAATACTGTACTGAGTAATGAGAATAGTGTACAACTCCAGTCAGAGCAAATTAATGCTGATATACTGGCATAGAAAGCCAGGTGAACGCTGAGCGAATGCATGATTACCCATATGTGCCTCTTATCGTCATGACAGAACCACGAGAGATTCGTCTTAAGTGAGTAGTTCACCCCTTTAACCTGTTGGCTTGTGACAATCAGCTTTTGTTCTATTTTCAGGCAAATGGTGCAGCATACTTTAGAAGAGAAAGTTCATTTATCTTTAACTTATAAAATAGAAATAGCTGAATGCCAGCGACACAAAGCTTCGATGAATGAGAACAAGACAGGTGGCCACCAATTAAACGGCCTGTGTACAGTATATTGGCCTGGGTGTTGTGTACAGTACATGGGCCTGGGTGTTGTGTACAGTATATGAGCCTGGGTGTTGTGTGCAGTACATGGACCTGGATATTGTGCACAGTACATGGGTTTGCGGTTGTGAACGGAATATATGAGTCTGGGTTTTTAAAATGGTATATCAGCATGGATGTTGTTCACAGTAAATGGGCGTGGATGTTGTTCACAGTAAATAGGCGTGGATGTTGTTCACAGTATATGGGCCTGAATGTTGTGCACAGTATATGAGTTTGTATGTTGTGCATATTATAAGGACGCTGTGCACAGTATATGAACCTTGGTTAGTATAGAAGTCAGGAAGGAACCTATCTAGAAAACACTGCCACGTAAATCATGAGCGTGGAAGTGTCCATACCGCGATGATAACCATGCCAGTTGTTAGAGCGTGTCTCAGTGAAGATGGCTCGCTTCACGGTGCCCTTCTCCCGCAATAGACAATCAATAAATAAGTGTGTGGGACTCCTCTCCTGGACTCAAGATAGACATGCCAATAACAAGGCCATGAATGAGCCGTCTAATGCAGAATCACGATCTGTCCGACTGAGAACAAACCAAACATTTGTGAGGATTCATTTCTACAGAGCCCCCATCAATCGGCACAGGCACAAGATGTCGCAACCTTGTGACAAGGCAATGCATAGTTACCAAGTCTTGAATACGACCTTATGATTAAACTCGACCCAGTAACCGTGGCATACAAAAGTGCAATGTCATCTCCGAGCTGCGTCACTTGTGTCTAATTAACTATAATAATTCAAATACAGAAAAATTTGCTAACAATGCCTTAAGAAAGTGCCAAAAATGCTGTAAAACTGTGGGGGTAAAGACAGTCGTGTTCTCTGTACTTGTTTACATCTTTGTTCAAAAGCGCCTAAATTAATTCAGAGACATTTCATGACAGATTGTAAAGATGCATAAATTCTTGGATTTTGTCATCAGTTTGCATATTTAGATAGTTTACTTCTTGTTGAAATACAGTCAGTATCTGATAAAAGCCTTGCATAACTAATCGACTGATCTGAAACCAATATGCCTTGACACATTAGCGCGTCTTGGTAATAAAATCTTATTTCAATCCCAAAAATGCTTTTATTCTGTACAAAATGATACACTCAAATTTCATTTACGACAACGAAGCAGCATGTTTGTCTGGGTCTCACTCAATGGATACTGAATAAATATAACAAAAGCTTTCCTGGCGGACCAAGGCTAATTTAAAGACATCGTCACAACAAGGGCACTTGACTGTCACTTTCTTGAACTGCGGCTCTAGTTCAATATTGCTAAATTTGCATACAAATCCCATTCTTTGCCGACAGTTGGATAGCTAAGAATTTAAATCTTAGGTCAGGAGAAAGCCGATACGTTGAAAGAAGCAATGTGTTTACTTTACGTTCTCCAATGACTTAATAAAAACTGACGCACAGGAAACCAGTAACCGCAAGGTCGGCCAGGAAAAGGCCAAAGACATTCCTCCACAATTAGACCAAGTGTATGTTGTCCTGATAATGTCTGTTTTGATACCCTAGCCTGTCTGGTGTGGTGAATTCACATATTTTAACTGCTATGCGCTACTACAACAGGCTAAACCAATTACAACACAAAATCTGATGCATCAAATTTCAAGTAAATCATTATTGCGTCAAACTTTCTATGATTAAATTGAGTAAAGCGGGTTTTTTTTGCAGAAGCAGCTTGTAAGCCAGGAAATGACTTCCAAATAAAATGTTGGATACGGCATGCAAAATGTGACAGCTGTATAAAGTTTAACCCTAAATAACGATAACGCAAAAAGTTTGAAAACCCACAATGTACTAACCAATGACGGGTATGGTAATAGCACGACAGCAATTTCACTCTGCATATCCATTAACTACTACTTGTAGCACTGTTCAGCGAATTGTGCTAAAAAGGAGACTACCAATTAAGAAACTAACGCAAAAAGGCTCTAAGACTGTATGTGCACAAATCAACTGTGCACACGGATCATTGCGTATCAGTCTGAAATGCTTATGTCTTCTTAAATAAGCAGAGATGTATAAATGAACTTTGGAAAAGACTACTGTTTTCCCAGAGATACTGACGATTTCACAAAAAGTGGGATAACGTAGTGACCTAGAGGAGAATTTATCCATATCCCTGAACAATACTCTGTACAGATATATTCTATTGTATGAGATGAACTAAAAGGGCGTCACAAATGGGTTTTATGGAGGAGTAGTTTGTCAGAATTACTGATAATGACCTGCCCTCAAATGAGCTACTGCTGAGACCTGATTACCATCAACTCGGATTTCTTGCAGCTGCCACATGTTGGCATCCTGTGAACGTAATTATCTGCTGCCTGCTGGAAATAACAGGACTTTGTCGTCGCCACGCCAGTTAAGGGGAGACAAAATAGGAGGCGCACGAATTGGCCTCACTCTTGCTGCTGATATAAAGTTTAATGCTAATTGCAGTCTAAGAGTTAATCTTGTCTTATCTAGTGATGTAGGGTCGCGTTGATAGCCCCGTCTCTTGCAGACAAGTCATTTTGTGTTAGAAAGGAAGCACGCATCAAACCGAATTTGCGACTAGTAATTTAGTTGTATGGGCAGGCATGTGCCTATATATTATTCCGCCCTCAATGACCAGAATTAAAATAAGATGAGCGCTCGGCCGTCTGTTGATCATAGTGTTAGTTGCCTTATTGTGGGCAGAGGGTTAGATATGTCCTTTATGATGCTAGATTTGCTAGATTTCATTTTATGTGTACTCAAAGCCTGAAATGTCCAGGTATTATGTATAAAATACATTTCCTGTAGCTATACATAGCATCCCAGTATTTGTTACCTGTTTATTTATTTATACATTTATTTATTTGGTATTTTCTGAAGTCCTCAAAAATATTTCCCTTACGTGACGGCGGACAGCAGCTTGGTGGACGGATATCTTATTGTCTGTTATCATTACCATCAATATTTGCAAAAAAACATTAAATTAATAACCAACGCTGTAACTTACTCAAGAGTTATTTGTTAATATAGTATTACAACAGTTCAATGTAGTCATAATGACTACAATGTTGTCATAAAGCGCTATTTTCGTGGTACAAGTTCATTTTTTCACGTAGATTGAAACCGATAAAATTTATCGATAGAGTCTTACACTGGCTCGTCTATTATGCATGGGAAACCGACACATAATCACATTTGCGAACAAGGAATGCGGTTTTTTTTTCAATTTCTAAAGAAAGGCGCGGGCGCCCCGTTCAAATTTCAAAGCCGTCAGTCCTATTCCAACCAGTACGCATATCTGTGAGAGATCGATAAGTCTATCAACTAAACATTAATCAAACCACCCGCCTTGGAAAGCCATTAATTCATTAAACCTACGAACCCCTTTGTTAAACAACAATTCATCATTTTGCCACCGCGTCTTGTCCCAAACCGTCAAGTACACAGAACCTGTCACTGCAATAACCAACTTTCCGGAGGACTGTTCCGGTAGTCCCTGGCCGTGATAAAGTTACCTCTGTTGGACGCTTAATGCAAACATTTACCAATCTCACGATCAAGGCACTAAAACCTAGGCACTAAAACCTAGGCACTAAAACCTTTACAAAGTGTATACTTTCCAGGGCAGATTCTCTCCAGTCAACTCTCGTCTCAAAATTGACATGAAGTTTATTTGGAATGACAACAAAATCACCGATCGGTATTTGAGAGGCGTCGAGTTTTTCCGCTCTGTGTTGGCAATGTTAAAAACGTTGACTACAGCGTATAAACATTTAATGACGTGTAAGGAGGACACATGAGGAAAACTAGAGAGAAACAAGAGTGCACTATGACTCCAGGCTTCGAGACATTTGTATGTCAATCGCTGATCTTAATGGAGGTTCAAGGTGACCAATCGCAAGCTCTATGTCCAAAACAACTCTTAACACAAATAACCAAATAGCTGAAAAAGTGTGTAAAAAATTAGAACGGAGTTAACAGTTTCTAATAATGGATAGACATAAAAAACGCTCTGGGCATGTTAATTTTGTCAGTATTCAAATTATATTATATTATATAACCTCTCGTTTTATAGCCAAAATATCCATCTCAATTGCGCTTTTATATAACATAGTTGCACACCTTTGTTAGGCCTATAGTTCGAGTTAGTCTTGACCAATATCAACAAAAACTGGAAAGCATATATGAATATGATATTTATGGTAAGAATAGGCTAGGTTCTCTTTTGTTGACTCACTGGAGTGTCACGCCGAATAGGTATAGCAGTCTTGGCCCGACAAGCGCGGATGTATCAAGTTGTTTTTTATGTTTTCCCAGTTTACAATGGGTACACTCGAACCACTCAGTTTAAAGGAAATATGCACATGACATATTCCTTGAAGTAAAACAACTGCTACTGAAATTACAGAACAAGGGGCACTCTGTCCCAGTCGTCACCACAACGGGACAAGAGTTTTGCAGCAGTCAATGTATTGATATGTGTCTACTGGGCTATCAGCCGTTGTATGTCCCTAGGGACGAGAAGAGAGTACGTCAGCTTTAATGAGACTCGCCCCCCCCCCCCCCCCCCCCACCCAATCTCCTTAAGTCATAAAGATAGCATATATCGTGTTTAAGCGCGATAGGTTACATTTACGGCTGTGAACGAGCTCTACTTAAGGCCTCCCAACCAGCAAGCTGGAGAAGATATTTCTCTCAGCTTAGCCAGTCGACTTAATTCATGTCTATGAGAAATTAATGGCTGTCAACATAGGCCTATTCATGAATTTCAGATTTCATTGCCCAACGTTTGGCTGAGCCGAATAAATGAACGACAGGTTTCGATCTAAGAGATTAATGTTATGAAGAAATAAACGATTTAGGAATATCCCTAAATCCTCGGCCTTGTCAATGTGCTTTTCACCATCGACCTTACTAGCGTTCTTAATTATAATATTAATACAGACGATAATTAGGTTGGTTGTATATAAGACTTATCTCAATAAACATGCTAGCAAATTCGCAGTCAAAAGGTTTTGAAAAAAAATAATCATATGAAAAATCTACAAACACCCGTCTGCCTAGCAAGTTTACTAAAAAAAAAAAAGCATTGCTCCAAACGAGAGATGGTAAGCTGGCAGAAATACTGTAACCTGTGGAATTAAAATGAACCAATCAGCCATGTGACGTTTGTTAACAACTGGAAGCAGCCAAATGTCAGATGGGAGGTATCATAAAGTGTCAGATCGAGTTTTTTCTTCGCAATTCGCTTTTTTCTTTGAACAATGTCCCTCATTGGGATGGTCAAATTCCAGATGAAAAAATGTTATTGTTAAAGTCGATTAGCTCGTTGATTCCCCAAGGGTACCGTATGAATCGGACAATTTGTGCCTGTCCTCAATCACGCTTTGGCGTGAACAATAAAACCCGTGTAACGAAACCCGAAGTCAAAGAAAGCATAGTCCCTGTTGGAACACTTTGTTTTTAGATCCTCCTGGACAGTTTCACATTACAGACACCGTATACAACCTTTCACCCTTGTACACTAACGTATGGAGCATTTCAAAACATTATCCTTGAAAAATTCAGTCAAGTTAAAATAGTACATGATGCACTGCAACATGCTCTTATGGAGTTCTAGTGCGGCATGCTTGTAGTTTGACCTTGGTGTGAGACACGTATGCGCTCGGAAAAACATCCACAGTACAGTATGCCCAGAATACAGTTCTTGCAGACGACCTTGACGTGTAATGTAGGATGTAGCTGTGGTACAATTTACACAGGGACATATTATTTGTTTCATAAAGGAAATGACTATACATGTGAATGTAAAGGAAATATTGAAAATTGAAAAGATTTGGAGAGTAAAAATTTCAATATTGATGACATGGTCAGTGGTATAAATTGTTTTTATCAGGGTTTTATAAGGTAAAACGGTTGGGTTATCTGCGTAATAAATCACCAAGGGAACATGGTGCAAAAATATCGATTTCTCTAAGATAATGCATAAATTTGCAAACACGGTCTCCCATCAAAAAACTACCAATTCTGCAATTGCTCAATATGTGTAAGACTATCTGTCCGAAAAAGTTGGTCCCAAATTAACAATAATGAAACAGACTGACGTAGATAACGGGGGGCTTTATTCGGCCCTTTTGGCTATTAGCATGTCATACTTAATCCGCCCAGCGTCCACAGAATGAATCTGTATATCTCACACAGAGTGGAGTGTTCAGGTACACTGCGGCTGAAAATCTTCATTTGAGTACAAGTGGTAGCCACGGTGGAACATGACCCACATGGCAGTGATATCTGATAAGTCTGATAAGTAAAGTTGGCGGCAAAATATAATCACGGCACAAAAAAGTGGTTGCAAAACATGACTACAGCAAAAGATAGCCCTACTTAACGAGCAACATTTGGGTGCTATTGTTGGCCTACATATAGCTACGCCAGACTGCAGCGTTTGCGGGATCAAGTCCAGCTCGGGAATGACCGGTTTTGGCTATAGCGGTGTGGCCTTGTCCTTGGCCCTTCATTCATAAACCAGATTGATGCAGGTCGTAGTTGAAACGTTTTGTTTCCACAAAAATAGCTCTAGCACACACAGGCGGTACAATACAGCCATATCCTATACTACGATGACACAACTATAACACGAAATAGTTATACGAGGAAACATTCGAGATATAGTCTGTTGGAAATTGGGTTAAACAAAAGACGAAACAATTGGTGAAGGGCATGGTATATACAGCAGAAGTAAATTTAACTGCATTGTCGGTTTGTAACAGATAAGGAGTTTTTACCATTTCCTTTAGCGTTAGACGTCTTTACAGCCTGGGTTTTTGAACGATGTGAGTTCCATGGCACACTAAAACTGGCGATCGTGGAAAATCGTTCTTTATTTGGCAACATTTGCTTTGGTTTCTTGAGAATCCTTCCGTCGCCATATTCCGGGTTGAAATTTCCTCCCCGACTTTCTTTGTTACGACAGGCCAACGGAGATAAGACAGATAAGACAGCATCGACGGTTAGGGTCTGCTGGCGGTTATCTGACCGATTGATCTTTTACAAAGCGATCAATAAAAGGACCGCAATCTGGGAAGTAATTAGCAATTTCCGTTGTAATTCATCCCCCGAGTGAAGGAACATTCTGCTTGGCAGTGCTTCTATAGTTATGACCAAGAAAAAGGTGGAAAGTTGTGTCTTGGCTGGCCCACTTTTCAGCAGTTTCTTTGTCTTTAGAACTAATATGGTTTGTAAACAACTACCAGGCCTCAGTAAACACATATACATGTACATGCTTTGGAATTCCCCTGAAACACATATAGTCTGCATTGATGCATCAGAATCCGGAATGAAAACACACACGCAACATGGCAATTTGTACTTCCGCACCTGTGCCTTAGTTAGCACAGCGTGATTTCACGTTTCAGTCCTGCGTACATCGCGGGACCATGTGATTTATGTAGAAACATGCCGCTTTTATGCGATTACCAAGCATTTGTAAAGGATTGTTAAACAAGCAATTCATGTTCTGTTGTCCCCGCTATGTCCACCCATGATCAGTCCGTCTAGTCGACGTGCCGTTGTCAGGTTACATAACGGTGTTAGTCTTCAACATCCCATGATTATCCCAGAATGACAAATAATTCACGTGTAAACATTGTGTTTTGGATTCACTACAACCATCTCGCCAGACGAAATAAAAGCCTTTTTTTAAAAGTGTGAACAGGAAATATTAAGATATCACAGCATGACTTAACAAACACATAGCGCTTTCAAAACCTGTGTTCTAAATTTTATGAGAAAAGCGCTTCAATTGTGACCTTCATGTTTTTTTTTCATAATAAACACCATATAGCGTTCTTTTTTCTTCCTTTTAAAGATACTTTAGTGGAAAATATGTTTGTTTCAGTTCTTCAACATCTGGCCAACTATGAGTCCCCAGACTTTGGCTTTCTGGGCTTAATTTTTGCGATGTGACCTAAAGACCCTCTGCGGCTTGAGAATCCTCGAGAAAGCCTGTGTGTGTTGTTATCAAATTTGAATAAAGTATTTATTGTCTGTGTGGGATAGGCTGATTCTAGCTTGGGGCAATAAGAGCAGAGCTTATGACAGATCGGAGTGCTCTGGACTGATCCATACATCACCCACCAGGTAATTGAATTGTTTCAACTTTCTACATTTGCTTCTCGGTGGAGCCTTTGGGGCCAACTGTGATGTAAGCTGCCTCTCTTGGAACACAGGACGATTTATCCCACTGATTTGATGTACATATTCAACCATGGATCATCTCGGACGATGATAACTTCAGCTTACAACCGGCTGTGCCCAAGCCTACATAAAAACACCACCGCCGTATTGATGCCTAATTTTGCGACCGTTTCATCGTTCAAACTGTCACTTTATCCTCATCAAACACGAGAACATCGATGTAGATTTCTTTATAAGCACTGCATATTGTCATATTTTCAGTCCTGTATTAAGCGTGAGTATGAATAGCTGAATGGGTATATTATGGCATTGCACTCGTACACAATAACGACAAATATAACAAGAAAAATGGTAAAAGTTGGAATTTCAAACTGGACGTGTCGTCGCTCAGAAGAATGTGGGTGACATATCGTTCATAGTATTCATCGACAATATTCATTGTCCGGCAGTGCAACAGTCTGCTTGTTTTAGACAGTCGCCTATGTTCAGTTGTCTGTAAAAACAGTCATACACACTACAAAAATCGCCTTTAGTGAGTGACACGTAACAACGTAAGCTCAACACATTGATATGTTTGAAGTTCACATTACTGCCAGGAAAATAAAGTTACTTTTTCTAATTCATAATGTCCACAAACTCGGTTTTGACGGAAAGAACGCATCAGCTCTTTTAATTTTTCAAAAAATACAGTGACATGCTGGATATGGGACAAAGTTCAACATGTTTTGACGGAGGGCGACACCAGTTATCTAGACTACTATTGATTTTACTGTAAACCTTGTGTCTGGCTCTATCGTATTTAAAATTGTTTACACGTTTTATTATAATATAACCACAGCAAATGACTATTATTTTATCTCGTGTATCACAGTACAGGCTGTGTTACTGTATGGAGTTCGTCCTAAGCGCATGCTGGTGCACTTATTGTAATAAAATTGATCTCCATGCACATTCCCCAGAATGCCACTTCTGGCGATCTGGCGATGCCGTTAGTCGTTCACCACCCATACAACTGGCAGCCATCGCAGTGGTGAAAAAATCTTGTACATCGGGATACAAAAAAAATACAAAAATCAAATGAACCAATCAATCAATCAATGCAAATGGATGCATTGATATGAACAAGACAACGTGTAAGCGGTTTCGCCCTTGCAAAAACATTTTGTACATATAGTCATTCTTGTATACGAATAAAATTATTGTTGCACTATAAATTATTGCATACCAATTCCAAACCGATCAGATGAACTTAAGAATGCTTTTATTAGAAAAAGAAACCTCACTACTCCATTCCACCTCATGCCCGCCCACAAAGTCGTGCATAACTAAGATATAGCTGACATCTATGAGAAAAAGGCTGACTTTTTTAACGAGTCATCTTTAATGGTTGATGGATGTGAGACTAAGATGCTATTACGTTGTCTTGTTCATATCGATTTTCGACAGCGATCATCTTTATACTTCTGAAATTTTTGCTCAATGTAGTGTCAGTTGGTGCGAGCAGGACCGCTTCTCTTGAATACGTTACTGATGTACGCTGAGTTTTACACTGAGCACGTTACTGATGTAACCTGATTATTACATTGAACACGTTACTGATGTGACCTGATTATTACATTGAACACGTTACTGATGTAACCTGATTATTACATTGAACACGTTACTGATGTAACCTGATTATTACATTGAACACGTTACTGATGTGACCTGATTATTGCACTGAACACGTTACTGATGTACCCTAAGTATTACATTGAACACGTTAATAATGTACCCTTACATTAAACACGCTACTGATGTACCCTGAGTATTACAATGAACACGTTACTGATGTACCCTGAGTATTACATTTTTGTAAGTCCTGATTCTCTGCCAGGTATAACGACACATGGATCGGGATGGAGCTGACGGCAGTTCGAGTGACACTTGTTCTGTACAAGAGCAGACATATAATGCGCAGATCGAGGTCATGCAAATTCTTTCTTATAATAGAAGTAATTAGGTGGATAAGAGTGCCTTTAACTTGTCACCGGCAAATGCTAAATGATTATTTCCAAAAAGTTAAGGTAAAAAAGCTCATAAAAGTTTCCAGGCATGTCTGAAATGTCGAACAGTCCCAATTGTTGTGATACAATTATACCCGTCAAGATTCATGGCCCAACTACATCATGGCAAAACATCCAATTGGATGAGATTCATACCATCTTCCTGTAAACAGAAGAACTCTCTTTGTCAGTCAAGACGATAGTATTAGTATGAATAACTTCAGGAAGTTTTTTTTGTCTTTTTGCGAACATGAAAAAGGAAAGCACAATTTTCCCCAGCATCACGCATGATAAAATGATCTCTCCTGTTGAACTCCCTGCTAAATGCTAAACATGTTCGTAACACAAGAGAGAACCCTCAGTTCCCATGCTGTATATCAGGGTACTATACCTGAAATCTGAAACCAATGGGAAATTGTATGGTATTTGACAAACGATGTATTGTCGTGTGTGGAGTAGGTAGATAATCAGTAAGGACTTCGTACCATATTGCCAAGATACTTACTATTTTCAACTTTTTTCCTACTTCAAAACATGAGCAAAGGCCGCCAATTTGTTTGACATACTATCTATCAGCTCATTAAATGCTTTCTGTGGGAACCTTTCAGACTGTATGACTTATTTAGCTGTCTCCAGGAGTCTTAGGTAGGTTAAATGAAGTGGCATGATGTAAATCAAGTGAGCTATAGTAAAAGTGTATATTTGACCCAAATCTTGAACAATTGCGGCCATTTTAGTTTCGATTGCACTTTATCATGACACGACAGTAAATCATTTCTGGTTAATCCACTTCGAGGGGCAAAAGCCATAAATTGTCATTTACCCTACAGAATGGAAATGCCTGATAATAAAAAATCCCATAGAAACGATTTCAAAATCGATTAAAAGATAAAAGTATTCACAGAAAAATGTCGATATTACGTTGCAGTCATATTTGCAATAGCCGTATCTTGTAATGAAACGCCATGAACCTGCACATGCACAGTGTTTTGGAAAGCAAATGGTCCAATGGTCTCGTCAAAAAAGCTTAGAATAAACGGAGTTTGAACGAGGAGGAATGGCTTCTACTGATTGCAAACATGTACTAAAATATTAAATGTCACTTCAGGGAGAATATTTCAAGTATTTTCAAACAATTAAACAACATAGGATATTTACCATACACTCTTAATATTGATCGACGGACTTATGTCCGCCGCGTGTATTGTCCGCTGAGGTTTTTGTGTGCGGGAATTTTGCCCGCGGGGCTTTTGTCCGCGGGTTTTTGTCCTTCCCCCGTGGAGGTGGTACCAGTTGACATATTTTATGAATATTTTCACTTCATTCAGTAGTGGGGGCCTCCGTGGCTCAGTCGGTTAAAGCGCTAGCGCAGCGTAATGACCTAGGAGTCTCTCACCAATGCGGTTGCTGTGAGTTCAAGTCCAGCTCATGCTGGCTTCCTCTCCGACCGTACATGAGAAGGTCTGTCAGCAACCTGCTGATGGTCGTGGGTTTCCCCCGGGCTCTGCCCGGTTTCCACCCACCATAATGCTGGCCGCCGTCGTATAAGTGAAATATTCTGGAGTACGGCGTAAAACACCAATCAAAAAAAAAAAAAAAAATCATTCAGTAGTCATTCAGTTTTGATTTGTCTAAACCGATGGCCGATTTGTACATCTGGGAAAGGTACATCGGATAGAAAGTTGTTGACCATAATCTCAAGACGTGCCACCACAGAGGCATGGTTCTGCACTTTAATACTGCATTAGTAGCTATTCTGAGAAGGCTGTAGTTTAATTCCCATTTACAACCACTGCAACAGTTAATTCGCCAATTGTATGCTGTGTGCATAGGCCTAGGCCTTCATTTACGATGACACGTCCTTCTCATTAGCTGAATGACCTCCAATCGATTTTTATTCAAACCATGAGACCAAATTGGTTTGGCAACCCAGCCAGATAAAGTCTATGTGGAGTATATCGGCCTGTGTGTGAAACAGATTGCCATATTTTACCATTTTGTAAGTCTGTGCCAAGAGATAGCGCAATTCCATTGACTGCACACAGTGAATATATCTCTGCCGTTCGCGTTATAACTCGTCATTTTTTACGAGGGAAGGGAGAACTCTATCACTGTAGCTACAGCCATCTAGCTATATCATACCTCATGTTGTGGTCATCAGTCCCACATCATGCAGACACAAGCCAATCGTTTTATGGAACAGTGAATATTGCTCGGCAAATAAATGTACATGCTTAAGTTTCAACCTATGCATAAACAAACATTATAAATGTGTTGACATGAAACAGTGGAATATTGCATCTGTGGAATGTGGAATCGTGTCTTCCCTGTGTACTGAAGGTTAACGTCCTGTTGATGGTTAACCATTGATAATTCCTCAGCAGCATGTATCCGCTACCGCCTGTTACATAACTGTTAATCTCGAGGAAACATTTACGCCTGTCAAATGCCCGTAAGCCTAGGTCGCGTGGAACGAGTAGATACAAAATATTGACCCTTTCCGGAAACTCTGAAAATGGAAATCCGTACAAGCAAGATTGATGTTCCACTATAAAGTAGATATTTCAACAGGGAATGACAGTTTTCATATTAGAACTAGCTGGACATAGGCATAGAAAGGTAGTCCTATCTGCTGACGGATAGAGCATGCCCTGTTTTACGAGAGCAGTCACGAAAAGGAGAGTGTCCTGATACTCTAAAGCTTGGCTAACCTATTGCCAGTGATATCAACATTTACTTTAGCTCCAAGTCACAATCCAGACTAACAAATTGCTTTTCATGTCCTGCACAATCTCGAGCCATGGGAAAACATCATTACACAATCGTTGAATGGAATATAGGGTAATGAAATTGGGGGATTTCTGAATAGCAAGACATGTGCAATATGTTGCTTCACAAATTCTCTACAGATGTAACTACAGATTCCAGGGGCTCATGTTCTCTGCATTGGGCCTCTGTTAGCAGCAACGTATTTGATCTATCACAAAAGCATAGTTAATCACATTATTTGGAATGTTCTTGACCAACGTCGGTTTATGTGAATGTAGGTTGTTAATGTTTTGCCGTTTGAGAAACCGCATGTTTTGGCATTTAACAACCCAGTGGGATTTAACAACTCATGTGGCATTTAACAACCTAGTGGGATTTAACAACTGATGTGGCATTTAACAACCCAGTGGGATTTAATAACCCATGTGACATTTAACAACCCATTGGCATTTGGAAATGAGGCGGAAAGTCTTTGGCGTTTTGACATAAACAACGTTTTATTAATTAATTCTACCCAGTTTAAGAAGGAAACCCATGCAGACTGTGTACCAGTTATATGTTATGGAAGACGATCAACCGTATGCCACTGACGTTTGCTTTGCATGTACATGTAGCTGTAACACGGATTACCTGTTGCGTCCACCTTAGCCATTGTAATCATAGGTTTGAAGATGAAGACACTAGACCATAGAGACAACTTTTTTTATCACCTGGGTATTGCATGTGTTTCTTATATGCATGGCCTTTCTTCAAAACATCTACTTGCTTTTTGTTACAATGCGACAGAATAGTTAATTTTCATCTACCGGGTTTGTCCTGTCAACTCGGAGGATCACTTCGCGTATCGCGATTTAATCTAGATGAATTAAGAGAACCATCCTCGTCGGCACGCATTTAAGGCCAGTTTTCATTGGACAAGCGCCATTCCATAAAGTTTCTTATTATTAGATAAAATGTCATTCCAGTTTTAGATGCTCGTCAAACAGATGTTTTCCATCACATCGATGTGGGCCGGTAAAGCATCAATCCATTTTCATCTGACCTTGCTATTATTGTATTAAAAAGCCGATCTCTGGGACAAAGTATTCCGTTTCTGATTTATGGACACACCGTCGGGATTTCCTAGGTCTTTTGCACCCGAGGTAAACTGGAAATGTCTACATCAAATTTAATTTGGGACGCATCTTCCCCATCGGAGGTGTTCAAATTGTAAGCGTTCAGAAGGATTCTTCCCTTCCGCCTCTCATTTCCATCTTACTATTGGAACACATAAAGCCCATTAGCAGATTATGTCCTCTGCACAAAGACGCCTTATCAGCAAACAAATACAATAGCAGATGAATTATGCCAATTCTTACACCACAACCGTAACACTGTGTGATGGTTTCGGGCTTGTGGCAAGCCCTTGACAAACGGCCAGTTTCAGTGCGACCTGGCTTCCACGTATCATGACCTAAGCACTACAAGGGATACCAGAGATAACTAACACTGAAAACAACCTTTTTTGTTAATTTTGTTATTTCCAGACATATTAAAATAGCAATAAGCAGAAACATTTCTTAAACAAGTACTAGATTGATACACTTTGGAAACATTATTAAGCAAATAGTAAGTAATAGTGTCTTGCAAAACAACACTGTACGATTGCCAAAATGCACAATTAAGGACAACACACGAATGTTAGCGTATAAAAAAGATGCAAAAAAATTTACAGCAAGAGAAGCATGAATTTCATTACTGAATTTGAGTGGACTACCTATAAACCACGCCAGTGATAGTTCCCTTGATCACAGCAATACGCAAGTAAGACTTTCGCAAAAAAGAACTGAGACCGAAAACGTTAAAAACAAGGTAGATTATCGAATTTGTGAAGAGTGAGTTTTGAATACACTTAGAGGAGAGACACAGATTTGAAATTGCGTGTGGAAATCACTTTTCAATCTCCAGTGAAATCAAGCTCTGCACTGATATAATTTCAGCGTAGAGAATTAATTCTGAATCTACAAAGCGGGTTAATTCAGTCGTCACAACGACGACTCAAGTCGCTTTACAGAAAGTGCTGTAAATTTTGTGAATGAGCTGATCAAATCGAAATCCAATCAGTGGCCAGATTTGGCTTTATAATTGGACTTATTGGTCAGGACTGATTTGACCCCACTTACTGCACAAATCAGCCTCAGAGCCGACTTAAGTCACCAGGCCCATCCATGATCATGACTCCATTTCCGGTACCAGAAAAATCAGCCGGAAGTTCTCTCACACGCCGCCATTTATGGGGAATTGTCGTCCAAACACTTGAAGCTCGCGTCTTTCCCGTACGACCCCGAGATCAGACGTTATTTGGACACGCGCCAGATTACTGACAAGATCAACGCTACGCTAGCCTCCATCATAGCAAATTATGAGCCGGCTGAGAAAAGTAGTATTGCAAATAAGTAATGAAAGATACATATAATTATTTTGGGAATGCTTAATGCCTGACCTAACTATATCACAAGTCAGGAATTAAGATAATAATCTGACATATAAGGCTATCTTTGCTTACTCATCGACGTCGATTTCTGATATCATTGTTATTCTGAACATGTTCTTTGTTATTCACTTCCACTTTTCAGTATAACCTAATGGCATCATAATGTAGAAGGAGAACTTATTCATGTACCAGCACCAAAATAATTAAGCCACCGACCCTAGAAGGATAATCATGTAAGAGCGATGTAGTGTCACTGTGGCGGCATGTAGCAAATGTGCTGCATAGAGCTGACAATCTTGTTAGTCAAATAAGTGAATACAAACGTCTAAGTGCGTCCGATGTCCACTGTAGAAGAAAATAACGGTGTAGAGAGCTAGTGGCTAGAGAGTCTGCCTCTTATGCGGATGTTTAACAGATAAACACTATAAAAAGCCGTTTTCATGGCCTCGGTTTGGACTTTATAATAAGCGTTAGAATACGTGAGCCCTGAGTCAGTATGCTCTTCATGCGACGCCATTTTAACCAAAGCTGGTATTTGTAATGCTATGCACAAAATGCTCAATCCTATATTCCAAACCAAGACGGTTGAACAAGATGATCTTGGAACGATTTTTGAGAAATTGTGACATTACCTTTTCCAGTATCATCTGGAACCTGTTCTAGTCACGACGCAACAATTGGAGAATTAGTGGCATTAGCGTATAAATAAATGTGAGAATTTAAAACAGCTGGTAGTATGCTGTACACAAGAGTTCATACTGAGAACAGTATGGCCGACATCTTCAGTCTATGAGGGTTTTAGACAGCACTCGAACATAACGAAGAGCTTATCACATTGGGAAGTAAGAAGGCTGTATGAAGCAAGGGTGGTCGACTGACGGTATTACTTATCGGGACAGTTCAGCTGAAGATTCACGGTGGCCGGGTTTGACACATGGCAGCGATATTCTGACTGGTAGGCACATTGTCTCCATCAGGAAACTACCTCAGCAGTTTGCGAGTTTGATTCAAACCTTGGAGGTTCCGAAGTCTGTGCAAACACAATTACACAGTAGAGCACCGACCTGGTCTACACATGTCATAGAACAGAACAAACGGTAGATACGGAAAATGCTGGCTTACTTCCAGGTTATGTCACTTGCGTCTACAGAGGTAAATAGAAGAGGATGGGTAAACTAGATTTATGGCTGCTAATGTCAGTATTTCATCGAGGAAAATCGATGGGTTAGAAGACGCAAGTCAAGTGGAGTGGCAGTTCATACATAAGTGGAATATACCATATATGCTAAAGTGACCATCTAATGGAAATTTCCAGGTACTTGTTACTGATTAGGCTGCGGGGAAACCACTAAAGGGTAGCTTTGTAATTCATACATCTGACCTCAGTTATCATAGTCTGTACTTATGTTGCTCTCGGATAATAACTATTGTCTCCTGTATGCCTGACTTGTTAATTCTTCACAAAATGGGTGGATATATTATCATCACAACTCATCATTGCGGCCAAAATGAAAACTGAAAAAGTTTGTGCGCGTTTCAAAGTATATGTCTGACACGTATTGTAGAGCTAATATGTAAATTTATATGTTCTAAGAGTAACCTCTGCAATATTACACTGATCGGATCCGTGAAAGGTTTTTCATGTTGAAATGAAAGTGAAATGAACAAAACTTCAACCAACTTAAGTAGGGCAAAAAGTGTAACACAAAATGTTTTCGATATATTGGCATCAGACATATCAATGTCTACAGGACTGAATGTGAATAGGGCCGCATGGAAGTTTTATCGGCTTGTCGTTCCTTTGCCAAATACCTTTGTTCGAGGCATACAGACAATGCGTATTGATAAAAATTTTCAGCCTAGCAACGGGCAATGTAACTGGTCATACTGTGGAATCTAGACGAACAGACGACAAGGGCTGGCTACGCCGACATTGGTAAGCCACAGATGACAAGTATCTGCCAAGAAAGCTGCCGAGAATGTATTCGTGTAACTGTCATGAAAACTTGCAGCTTAATTTTTCTTTTTGAGACATGCCTAGCATTGTATTCACACCAAGCTCGCCACTTTTCGCACAGTGAAAACCGTGGTGTACGGGTTTCCAAGTGGTCTCTGACACGCGATCAGCGAAAACTTATAATAGGTCCAACCTCCAGTGACAAACTGTGGAATTAATAGACCTCCTAGTCCAATCCAGCTATATCTCACCAATAAACTGTTGTCTGGGTCTCAGTATATAAGTAATTTTACTTGTAGAAGAGCAAGTGCTCCGTTTGCCGAGCTTTGGCCTGATTTCCAGCACTTCGTACATTCATCAAAAGACATACAGCCTAAATCTGGCAAATTCCCCATAATGTGTCCACATATGCGAGTCTGGTCATCTACACAGCCCCACAGAAATAGCTTGTAAATGAACCAAATATCTTCCCACAGAGAGGATAAATTCGAATCTATACCCAGGACAAATCGGAAAAGAAGCCATGCCTTCCTTCTTCCACACTACATCCTGTTGTAAGTTGTATTAACAGTTTTATCACGGGAGAAATCTAAAACGCCATTAAATTATTGAGGAAAAACTGGATAAATAATGTACCAGGTTATCTTTGATTTAAATCGCATAGTTCTTAATTTATGACGCCTTAAAGTAAATGCAAAGTTTCAAGAACACTCAAGTCATTAATCAAAAAACAAATAATCAAACATATAATAAACATCTAATTCCCCCAAAACATTTTTACAGAATCTAATTAATATTTCAATATCTTAAACATGTATATAATTTGAACAAGCAAGAAGCAGTCTACATTTCCAAAGATGCCCAAAGAGATGCGTACAAAGCAATACACACTAAAGTAAATTGTAATCTAAAATAAATATTCATATTTTAGTATTCATTCCCAAGTACCAAATAAGAGTATAACAGACTTTTTCAGTACAATTCACTTACTTTTCATCACTGAAACTGTTTTGGTACATTTCATTAGGCTTTGGCCTGTGAGGGTTTCCTGATTACATTTTGATCTTTTTTATGTTTGTACTTACAGGATGACTGCCGGGTATCTGGGGAAGCTCATTCTGCTCATTTTGCTTAACCATAAAAATGACCACTGTCACATGAGTGAAATAATCGGGAATATGACGTAAAACACCAAAGCAGCAGTGTATGCATAAATATATAAACAATGAAAGCGGTAATTTAAAGATTGTCCTGTTTGATACATGGACTTCGCACCACCAGAATTTGAACTATTTAACGATTTAGGAATGCCAAGAACCAAAGTGTATCAAAAATGGTTGTGTTTGATTCTGTAAATAAGATCAGCTAGTCGAAAAACAACGCAGTAAGCTTTCACTGGAATATCTGTGTCCCGCATGCATTGAGCTGTAAAATTTTACTTGAAAGATAAATTGAAGGAGACCCTATTGATCGGGTGAAAGGCACATGCATCCTATATTTCTTGAAGACTATATGGTGATTTTTCGTCACGTTGCAGAAGTGGAATCGGGATTGGGAGAGTTACTGAAGCACGTGACATGAATAAGACATCAGTCATTTGTAATTTGTCATGATGAATTCGTCATCTATAGCTTCAGTTGAAAACAAATCAATGCTTTAAACTTCATGTAACTAAAAAATTAGCATTTTGATGTAGAATGCTTTGTCTGAGTTTAATGATCAGAACACATATAGTATTAGTAAAAAGGTGTAATTATTTTCTGGACCAAATAGTATGTTATTGTACATATATATTTTGTCAGACAAAGTCATAAAGTCAACATTAACACAATCAGAATATAACCCTTCCCTTACCTTGAATTCTTTCTCCACTTCCGCCAATTTCATCATTTCCTGCCTTAGCTCGAATGTCGTCATGATGGGGTCTGGACTTGACAAGGCCATGTAAGCCGGACTCGCCAGCGCTCTGTAGGCATTTAATCTAGAGCGGGATCGTTTTAACGAGTCGTAGTTTTGTTTGGTAACACAGTCTGTACAATTGCATGATATAGGGTGAGGTTTTTCTATTTTATGATTCCTCGACAAGAACATCTGAATGATCTCATGGTTGTTGTAATGGGCAGCGAGAGTCAATGGCGTCACATCCGGTGAGAACTGGCTTTTTTCTTCCGTCCTGAAAAACGCCTCCCCGCCACCCAATCGTTTTAACCTATCCTCTCCGGCCATGAAATTTGGGTGCTCAATTATAATCTTGACGACCTTCGTTGCCCCCTTACTGATGGCGTGAAGCAAAGCCTCCTCTATACAATTAAAACTGAGGTTATCCAATAGAATTTCGATCACATCAATTTTCTCACTGTCTATAGCTAGATGTAAGGCATTTCTTCCCATGTAATCCACACAATTGAGGTTGAGGGTGATGTCATTCTCCTCCACGGATTGCCGCACCACCCCAACGTCTCCCATGGATGCAGCGTTTAGATACACCCGCTCTTCGTCTGTCAGCTGAAAACAGCAACAGCGGTTAGAACAGGGCAAAAAGACAACATGAATGAAAACATACAAAGCGCTTGTAACACATGCATCTAAAGCAAAGTTTGCCCTTGTGTTCGCTGCTTTACAAAAAGTATGGTTCAGTGGATTGTTGTAAATATCTGCATTTTTCAGGAACATCTGTATACAAAAAAACTACATGTATCTTGGCATATTCATTCAACAAAGGAGCCCAAAATCTGTTTCATTTAACTTTTCCTTTAGTTTTGGATGTGCTCATAACCTACATGTATATCGCATTTGGTGATATTTGTTATTCATAACTTTTTGTGACTTTTCACAAGAAATTAACATTTGTGGGAAGAATTGTAGTCGTTTACAGTCAAAAGTTACAGTGATGCGTAATAAAATTTTTTAAAAAAGAAGAAATATTAACATATTTAGAAAAATACACCAAATCTAGGCGATTCCGGTGAAGTTTGACTTAGTTAACTGACATAACGAAGTTATGACCTGTCTGTTTTATTGATCACTTTGGACAGGGTTTGTGACCGGAGTGAAGTTTCATTACCTTGCAAGCAGACAGCTTTGGACAGCTGATGGAAATTGAGGTTGTTAACCTTTCTATTTAAACTGATAAGATGTCCACAACTGATTGTGGGTTTATTAAACACAAGAAAGTATTTTTATTCCAAGGAATATAAAATGTCTTATGGGTCACAGCCAATTCCGGAATGTAACAGATTTTCCATGCAAAACACAACAGAGATTTGCTCAATCGATTAAGTGTCTTTGATATATAACCGCTGTAATGATTACAGGCTAGCACATAATTTCAAAATGTTAAGTCGTACAATATCTAAATATCTGAATGTGGACAAGACCGAATAACGGTCGATATTTTTAGAATTATTTGGACGAACATACTTTTATAAAAGATGTTATGTTGATAAAGGCTTTTTGACTCGTTTGAAGTCAAAGTTCTTGTATAATCCCTTGCTCTCGCAGAAGAATGCGACTGTTGACCATTAAGTATTAAACTGTTAAAGCGTGAGACAATATCCAGATGTACATGTACCTCAGTAAACAGAGAAATAAAAGATCTGGGCAGATATCCTCTGAGCACTGGGGCAGTGCCGTGTTCTTGTACGGTACCTTTTAAATCGAATTCTGAGTACAGGCCCATGTTGTAATTTGCGCAGTCCTCATTCGTGAATACGTAACACAGGTTTTGGACCTACTGGAGACTAGGTGGTCAGTTGGCGCACAGACCAACAAATTACCGTAAAACCTGGTTATGTAAAAGCCTGGATCATTGGGGTTTGCCATGAATTTAGTAAGAATGTGTAGCATGCCAAGACACTGTGTATCCAAAATAACAAAATCAATAGGACTCGCATGATCTGTGTAACTTTCAAAATGATTGTATTCTTGGATGGATTCTGACCTTAGTAGCTCTTGTAAGCTGCATGTATGTTACCTTAGCAGAGTATAACAAACACATACATCGTGTTATAGACAGTTCTGTATGCCCAAAACAGACGTGAAAAACGTCATTAAATTTACTAGGCTTACTAGGATAGTGATACATTTAAAGCAGAACCTCTTTCTTATCTAATCACAACGAATTACGGCGTTTCCAGCGGAAAATTCGTTCTCTGGGCTCCATTGACATATACGTGCCGGCTATTAAGTCTTGCTTTGTTGCTAGTGATATGGCGAGCATACACAGTTAGTACGAGCTCATCTCCATGGTGTTAAGGGTAGTACGCCACTTGCCTCGTCAAAGGAAGTAGTGTAATTGGAAAACCGCCGTATTGATTATGTACTCTATGTGGATTAACGACAAAATGTAACTTTACTCAACTTCAATTTCCAGAATTTCTCGGAATCGAACATTCTGACAGAACCTATTGTGTTTTGTAAGAAAGGATATGAAGTTTCCTCCGAACCTTTTAGGGGTAAGCCAGTTTTTTACTCACCGCTTATTACTTAACTACGGTACGGAGTAGTACAATCAATAGAGGTAAAGATTCAGGGATATATCCGCAGTTTAGAATTTCCTACTGAATCAAAATTATATAGCTCAGGACCGCCAATCAATCATAAACTGTTCCAGCGTCACCTGTCTTATTTTAATCAGTTTGCTGCAGTTCTGATAATGAAAAGTGCGCTGATCACACGCACCAAGATGCTTCGAGGAAGAAAAAAATACCAGTAACTTGTCGTATGCCAAGAATAGGTTTACACATACCTGCTAAAAACGCCTACAAAAAAGACAAGAAAAACTGGTTTAAAGCCAACCAATCTGGGATTTCATGTGTTTTCTCTCCACTGCTGTATTAAGCTGTGAAGTGCTCTTCCCGGGTATTTTACCCTTGAGTGGTTTGGTGGTGACTGAAGTGAATTCAACCGAAAAATGAAACCTTAAAGAAAAATGGCCTACTTTACGCCGATGAACAAGTAATTGTCTAGTAAATAGATTTCTTCTTTTTTTTCTTAGAAAATCTCCGATATCTGAACGAAGCTGGATGTAAGCAGCTGATCAGTTGACTTCTCTCTAAAAAACATTAGTTTGTTTAAGTGAGGTCTTGGTGACCTACACAGTATAATCACTGAGCAAGTGGTTACCCAGATGTACCACACACTCTTGTCTGGGATAAATCTGCCATTTGTGATTTGCTTTTCTGAAATCAAACACATAAAACTGACTCAAGGATTTTGCAGAAATACGATAAATAAAGAATATTATGCTAAATACTGAACATCTTACTTTCCTTTACTTGTGATTTATATCAGCTTTCGGAGACTTTCTAGACCAACTGCATTCTATACACGGTTAGTGCGAACAACAAGGCTTCAACGACTGCCCTGTTTGAAGGTGTAGAAGTTGGTTTACTTTGGATTCGATTTCATATCACGGCGGTATCGCGTTGTAGCAGATTGGCATCATTGGTGAACATATCTGTAGCGCTGTCAACTATAACTACACTGACAGTACTTATTACATACATATGCATATGAAGTCCGACATAGCCATATGTACGCAAGCAGCGGACCGATCAGTGCTGGACCAAGACATATACATATTGAACGTCACCAAAGGAACTGTCATGACTGCAGATATTAAAATCCAAATATGGCATGCCCCGAGAAGCATGCGGATCTCCAGCATGTGGCACATGAATTCATAATAGACACAGAATGTCGACACTGGTTTACGGTTTCAAGCTCAAAGCCGGAAGGAGACAATGATGATGGCTGGTTGACTTTATTAAGTGGAACTCAGAATCACCTCAAAATTGTATACCTTTAAAAACCCTTGTCATTATGTATCCGCGTCTGGCTGTATGTAATTTATTCCACTGAACAACAGCGTATTTTTGCGGTACATCGAAAATATCTGAGGATTGGTCAATATTACACTGTCATATTCAATAATTCAATAATAGCTATACCCTAAAAGAAAAAAGATCTGATATCTAGATCATGTTTTCAAGTATTCAAGAATTTTATGTTTTGGAGTATATATTCTGCAACACATAGCACTTGTAACGGGGCGATTCACAACTTTTAACTTTGCACCTGGAGACATTCACCAATCGCTTAATCCCGTGCTCAACTCAATTTGGTTGTTTTAATGTCTTCATTTCCGTATTGTGCTATTTCGCCAAGGTTCATTATCCCCAATAATCACTGTTATTTTTCACCACGCTCTGTTTCTTATCACTGAAGGATAATGGTCAATAAAGTGGGATCAAGGCGAATAGAGCCAACAATGTTCAGGAGCTTCCCGTTTCTGAAGCGTTTGTTCAGAGAAACAAACCGCCTTTGTCCAAATGGACCTGTCATGTTGTCAATGACAACGGTATAGTGCATTTGTTGATTTGTTTTTGATTCCGGGATTAGATTTGCTTACACCTCTTACAAAAATTCTATTCCGCCATTTCAGTATTATCGCTGCAATAAACATGTTTTAAATATTTCTCCCCAGCAGCACGTCTATCATTTCAGCATCTCATAATTTGAGTTATTTAGATAGAATAGGATATATACACATTAATTTTATAGAATTTATGGTTAAAGAATGTTTACCTACCTGCACATCCTCAAAGTTAGTGAAGAGCGAGCCCTGTGAAGGCACAGCTGTGGCCGAACGCCGAGTCTCCGTCATCTTGCAATCTGGACTCCTAGAAGGAGATGAATGGATGACACAAGAATTAAGTAACTGAGACATCCTGGAAACATCCGGTCATTTAAACATTTCCCGAGTTAACAACCTTTAACAGATCACCCTAAACACAAGAGTTCCCAACGCGGCGAACCTCGGTGCGTCCTAATTGATCCCTTGATTTCGATTTCTTGACTGGAATCGTCAGAGTACTAAAGTCCTCGTACCAAAGCCGGCTGTCTGATCTAGCCACAAGTTGGTGAGTTTCGCAGGCGTTATACATCCGCATCTGAGCGCAGCCTTGTTGGTACTGACAGAGAACCCGGCTTTGTCAAAACAACGGCCCAACCACGCATGAACGGCACAAGGAAGCGACAGCCTTTTAAGAGCTAGAGATGACAGACCGTAGCTGAATGGTCTCAGTGATACATACCTTAAAAATGAAGTTGAAGTTTGGAAAAAGAGAGCGGCCGATGGGTCAATTTTTTATATAGATATGGACAGGAAAGATTGACTTTGGTGATTTATGGTAATCGAGGATCAAGAGAGGAGAAATAGGACCTAAGCCTCAGGACGATGCATGGCGTTCTGAAACACCTTATTAAACCCTTGTACGATAAACCCCAAGAGCGACAAATAACAAAGCCGTCCGTCGGAACATACACCTCAACAGCTTTCCATGGTTAGAACCTTTCCAAACCTTGGTTGATGTTTGCTTAGATTCTTGGTTATACTTCAACAAGGCTGCCACAATTTGTCAGCGCTAGCCATTATGCCAAGACTCGAAACGATTTCTTTCCATAACTGTCATTTAAGAGCTAAATACTTCGATCGACGTTCCAGGAAGCTAACGTCCCTGTTGATACTGGGAAAAGAATTCGAATAGGGAATAAGGAAAAGAATTCGAATAGGAGTTGTGTTTACCTTCCGAAATTGCAATCCTTCACTACGGTTCGAGCAAGTTGAAGTCAACAATACAAGCACTATTAAAGCGGTTGTGAAGCCACGTCTTTAATGCACTTTCTTGGACCATTCATCTTTCGGCCAAGCATGAAATTGATTGTACGATGGCCATAAGACGGAAGTTGTTCTATAGCGGCTACCTGTAGCTTTGTTCTAGCCTCAGAGACACGGGGTTGTGTTAATTAAGAGTCGCCCTTTCCTCATTACATTCAGTCGTATTGATTTCAATGACGTGTGCTCTATGGAAATGATACATTGCACTGAAATGTTCGGCCACCGTGCACTCCAGCTTATTACTTCCGGCCAGACGACATATAATGATGAATGTGTTTTTAATCAATTATACTTTAAGTAAGACTGTCAACACATACTTATTCGGACTAACATTAAGCATGTTCAAATGAACAGCAATTGTCCCTTTCGACCTGTAATCTGGAATTCTGCTCCATAGAGCAATTGCTGATTAATTACACCGCCCAAACTGAACTGATGCATGGAAGGGAAGGTAGGGAGGAGAACTCTTGTAGACAAATACCCGTGCATGTGACATGCACTACATTTAACATGAACATTTGAAGCACATGTAATATGCACAAGTCAAGTACATGCTACAATTCAAGTACATGTAACATGCAGAAATCAAATACATATGACATGCACAAGTCAGATACATTTCAAGGCAAATACATGTAACATGAACTGCATGTGGAATGCACAAGTCAAGTACAAGTCAATTAACATGTATAAGTTAACTACATGCACATTTCAAGTGCATGTAACATGCACAAGTAAAGAACAGCATGTTAAAGTCAAATAAGTACATGTAACATGCACGTCAAGTACATGAAGGCTTGAAATTTGTTTGGAAAAACAAGTAATATGATAATTGAACAAGCGTGGAATGACTTTGGAATAGTTACAAGTCAAATAGACCGTCAGGAAGTTAGACATAAGTAGCATCATTCAATAAAGCCCCGGTGATGTAGACCACCCTCTGTCCGTCACATTCTTATCGTATCATTTCAAGGCAAATTCAATGCGTTTTTCGCAAGTAAAGTCATTTCACCGAAGTGGCGATGTTGGGGACAAAAAAGTACATCTCAGCGTGGGGAAGTAATGACCTGGACATTTCTTCAATAAATATATCGGGCGCAATGAACACCAACGGAATGCCAATTTCTGACACCGAGGAAATGGTAGATCACGTGAGCTGCGTTTTTAGCGGTGATTGGCGGTATACTGGCAGAGCTGTTCATAGCAGACGATGTGATATATCACATACAATGTGATGTCCGGATCAGAAACTGCATGGCAGTAATCAAAGAATCAATACACTGCAGCAAGAAGTTATTACATTATTCAGTCTTTCATAGGATGGCTTATTGATAAACTTCACAAATAATTTTCACAAATAAGTTGTTTTCGCCAAGGTTTAAATATGTGTAGAGATTTGCAAGACGCTGCACAATAAGGCCTATAGATGGCAAGCAAACACTTCTTGAACGAAGCAAAAATATCACGGAGAAATCCCATGCGTCATAGCAATATAATAGATTGATCATCAAAATATGTACGCGTGATAAGTGGCAACAATTTGACCAAACCATGTATGGGAGATGTTGTGTGTGTTTTAGGATTTTTTTGACGAATATCCTATTTCCACGATTTGATTAAACAGCTATCAACGCAAGCAAAATAAGAAACGATGTTCTTTTATCTGTCGAACACTTACATGTACAAATGAAAAACTAGTATTGTGACGAGCCTGTGTTATTTTTTTGTGAAGCTTTTTGTATCTACTTTTTATCTTTGTGATCGTCACTGTTGATCTTTCACCAATATGTCTTATTTTACAGATGTATTTGTGAGAGATTGCTCCAATGGCCAAGAAGTTACCTAATTATTGTGGTATGTTATTATATGTATTTTTGATCGTTTTTTTCCACCATTTAGAAGCGTAATGGCAAACTAATCTTATTGAAATGACATATATATATTTGAAACATCAAGATATCGCATAGATCATATAGGCGTATTGCCTTACTCTCTTCGGTAAATACTTATCTTTTAAACTTATCGTTTAACTAGTTCTGTTTCTCGATTGTTTTTGGTTTCTAGACTAATCGATTGGTTGATTACACATCAGGGTAAAGAATCAAGTGTGCTAAAAAGTCGAAAATGTGTTCAACAATCAAAATTTGATCCTTCTGGTAAATAATCGCTTGTTGAATATTCTTCAAGACAAGAACACATGCAAATATTTTACTCCGTTTAGTTTATCAAGTTAGGCATCCTTGAAATGAAGTTCTTTTGGTATGATTTTCCTAGAAGTATGTGTAAACGGACTTATTTTATTTGAACTATCATGTGCATCAGTTGTGTATATAAAACAATAACCAGTAACCCAGACTAATTTGGTTCAGAGCAGAGCAATGATCGAGCTACAGTTGGCGGCGAATGAATATGCAATCTTTCAGGGTTATGAAAGTCTGCGAGTTGGGTTGGAAAGCGATTCCTGGAAGGAAACTTAGAAAAGGGCAAAGAAAAGCCAAGCCTTGCTTGCCAACTTCGATCATGACTGCCTACTGTCAACAAGCTCTTGAAGCGAGTATTTTACAATGGGGCACTTGTCGGACAATAGCGATCGATAGAAAAGACGTGTGTTCGAACCAGCTGATACCAGGCTGCAATCGCCCCTTTATCCCACTCTTCTAGGGAATCATGTTTCCCAGTTTATATCAAAGATCACCTCAAAGATGCTGAGTCAACATGGCTTAAGTACGGAGTCGCGTCAAGAGGCCTAGAGTCCCTCTCCCCGTATCACAAACTTAGGGATGCCCAACAGGGGGTAAGTCAAACACTACGGCAAGCTACCAAGTACCAGCTCGTCCACGTTTTCGAATAATTACCCCAGATATCAAGACAATTTTGTAACTTGTGTGGGATCGTTTCTACATGCACCGTCTCAAACAGAAATGAAAGGCACTCCACCTTGGTCCTGTTCCCAACCAAATCAGAATGATTTGACCATTCCGCTGGACAGTGTTTGTAGGCAATACATTGAAGGTCAGTCACTTGAAATAATAATGATTTCTGCATATAATATTAGCGGGTAGGTGTTAAATGAACACTCTGAGTGTTTCAGGCGGTTAACTAGTAGGGAATAAAGTTAAACTGCTTCCGATGGAAAAGAGTGTCTGCCCACATACCGACGTGACAGTATTCACTGGGAATCTCCAAAAATATAAAATTTATACATGGCTTTTTCTGTAAGGACAAATGTTACGGGAAGTAGTCAAAGGTAACACAGGCATACTGATGGTATTTAAATGAATACATTGTGTTGAGTATCAGGTATATATTACCTTCGGAGTATCAGGTATATATTTCAGTTAAGTGGAAACCTTGTCGTTCCACAAAGCTAAAAATGAATGGTATTCCCTTAGGTGCCATAAAAACAAAAACAAAAAATTATTATCGACAGCACTGATATAAACGTAGGCTCCGACAACTGTATTCCCGTTATCACAAAAATCACACAATCTTCCTTGTTTCAAACGCTACTACATTCAACCATTTTGGAGATACATAACAAGGTTACAGTTAAGTGCATCTTCATCACCTCCATTATTGTGATCATCATCTGTAGTATGGTAATCATGACTTCCAGTTCCATGATCATCACCTCCAGAATGATGATCATCACCTTCATTATGGTGATCGTCACCACCAGTATGGTGATGATCACCTCCAGTATTACGATCATCACCTCCAGTATGGTGATCGTCACCTCCAGTATTACGATCATCACCTCCAGCATGGTGATCGTCATAACCAGTATTACGATCATCATCCAGTATGATGACCATCACCACCACTATTACGATCATCACTTCTTGTATGGTGATCGTCACCTCCAGTATTACGATCATCACTTCCACTATGGTGATCATCACCTCCAGTATGGTGATCATCACCTTATACTTATTAAATTTTGCACAATTTGAACACTGGAGAAATGTTGATTTGACAAGAAATTGTAAGCTAGGCAGAACACCAGACATGCCCTGAAGAGGGATTCTTGGAACACAGCCAGTCGTAAATGAGCAAGATACTTTCCATCTTTATCCACACGGTCATGTCTGAGGTCGGTCTGGCAATTACGTCGCGATCTCACAGCAACGTCCTTCAACCAAGTCACCAAAATAGACCCACTGTATCTAACCAAGTGATATCGAAACACCGGCTCTCGTCTGTCAAATTATCAGTGAGTTAGTCAGAAATAACTGCGTGAGAAACTTTGCTAAGAGTCAATAGTGTAACATTGTAACGAGAAGGCCAAAAAGTCAGTAATTTAAAAGGGAGAAAATTTTGCAGAGAAACATGTAGCCATCAGTATTAAGTCCAGAGCTTGACAGTGATGTTTAAAGGTCATTGTGACAGAACAGCAATGACTTGAGAAAAACCACAAATGTTGGATTAAAGTTTGCTTACATGTGTTAACTAGCGCAACATCCGACTCCTTGCTGACGATTCGACAGAAATGTGGACTAAAGTTCAGCCAATCATTTTCTTTGTAAACTATTTTGATAGACGAGAAGACATATTAACTCAGCTAAGTTGATTTACATATTGTCAACGGCCGATAAAGTTGGGACCCTAGTGGTTTACTGATATGCGCAACATGTGCTCAGACACAGTGATTACGTGTATAGGCCTGGTTGATGTATATACAAGCAATGTCATCTAAAGGACAGCAATTCTTCCAGAAATGTCACGGAAAAGTGATTTTGCAATCTGTAGACTATACTTAACTGTCAGTATTTTAAAGGCATATCGGTCTCGGTAGATATATTTTTCATCTGATTGCGCTGTCTGGCATTTCCAATGAAACTGCCCATAGCTCTCCACACGGCAGCGGTCACAGTTGGGTCCCACGGCTACTTCAGAACAGTGCTTTACATCGATCCGTTTGGAGATAGAGTAAGTAAGACTTTACACTTGACCTATAACAGTGTCCGTTCCCCACTTCCAGCAACAAAACAAATCGACAGGCATCAATCACAGTGGCACTTGCTCTTTTGGTGGTATATTTTTTTATTCTATCATAGATGTTATACAGAGTACTTATCTGAGATTGACGCTCGGCATACTCCCTGTGTTTAAACTTAATGAAGTAGAAGTGGCGTTGTTGCGCTGTGAGCACTAACAGGGCTGGGTAATGAGAAGATATTGATTTCAAGATTGCAGAAATCTCTCTGAGACTCAGTCTTAAACTTCCAAAACTGTTTACTGTTTACCTCAGCCAACCTAGAAGATTTATTTACAGCAGGAAATCACCTAAACAAATTAGTGCCTGCACACGATTCACCCATAATGCCTTGCGCACCAAAAGTTGTTGCGATTTGTGGACATATTGATTGGATATAGGTTTGGGTTGGCTTTTCAAAATATATTAATGTCAATGATTAAACATTTACCTTATCCATCATACTTTGACGAATTACAACAATCAATACAGTGTCAACCCTACTGATTTTTTTTCTCGCCATTTACTAAACAAAGAATTATCAACTCACCTGCAGTACAACCCAACTGCAGTATCACAATGAACGCTTATTGAATTCATTCGTTCACACAGCACATTAACATTAACAGTTTGTCAGGAAAGGTTAAGATGTTCTTATAAACATTTGCACAATCATCTTCACAGATATTAATATTTCCAACATGCCGTATAAAACAACATTGCCTATTATGTTCTTTTAACTTGGGTATGTGTTCTTACGTGGTGGTAATGGACCATATTTACGAAACAATTTTGCTGTGTGTTGAGTATTAGCAGATAGATTCTTTGCCATTTTCTGCTCCTGTTTATCTGCTTTTTCGGGGTCAATCCATCACAATTTAGTTCATTCCTCAGCATCATCCGTCAAAAACATCCGAGCACAGACGGAAATGAGGGCAAATCGAGTCTGGTAAATGTGGTATCGGTTTTCTGGCCTTCACCATGAGTGATTCGCCCAGGCGTACCCATGTATGCAGACTGGCAATTCACACTTGGACTAACAGCAGACAAATACGGGGGTGTTTGCTGAGAAATATGGTACTATAACAGACACGTTACTTCTTGTGTCTGTCTGTACACGAAAATGTTTTCCACGGTGGGCCGGTGTTTCCCAGCAAAACCATCGATATTTACCCAGGTTACTTTGAAGCATACTTGTCACGCACGGATGAGATTTATTTATTTATTTATTTATTTATTTATTTATTTATTTTGATTGATGTGTTACGCCGTACTCAAGAAAATTTCACTTATACGACGGCGGTCAGCATTATGGTGAGAGGAAACCGGACATAACCAGGGGGAAACCAATGACCAGCCGCAGGTTGCTACACACGGATGAGACGTTGTATATTCCATTGTCAGTGTAGGCACAGAATTATTTGGCAGTTGATACACTCTCAAATTGGAGGCATCTAAGAATTAATGTAGTATTTAACTCTAGATTCCATTGCGTTGATTCTGGCACTATGATCTATTCCTTGACTGCGTAAAGTTGGCAAATGAAAACATCTTGCACTATACTAAGTGATCATTTCATATGTCCCCGTTTCATAACAATTTATACATATTTTAAGTTCATTCGAACTGCTATGACTACTCCCCACACAGCGGATCCTTTACCCCTGTGACATTTTAGTGAACATCAATTACGACGAAATTGACTGTATGTAGATAATCTTTCACACGTACACTACATAAACAGTACACACTTACCTGCTTATAGACTTAGGCTCTCTACCGGATTCCTTACAGAATGACTAACTCTGAATAAACTTGATACCCAATATGTGTTGAAATAACACCTGCTAACGTGGATATCGAGAAAATTGCGCTACCTTTGAACAAGCTCTCTGGCGATACAAGACCTTCTGCTCGAGTTAAATGAAATAACATGTTGTATTTAGGGAATTAAATAGTGCCGTGTGCTAAAACCTAGACGCAATGCCCAAACTCTACCCCAAACATGACGGCTGCTGCACAGTATTATGCTGGACAAATATTGCCATCTAATTATGTTCAAGCAGTCCGTTTGTAATTGACAGGGATACTCAGGGCTCGTTCAATCTCTATTCGTCTTATCAGCATTCAGAAGTAAGATGGATGTCCCACAGAGTGACTTTGTGCATTTGATCAATTAAATTGACGCCTGACACCTTAGTCCTGGGAGGATCTCACCTCTGACAGATTTATTAGTTCCTACATCAGAGCTCTATATCTACAGTTCATCGGAAAGGCAAATATAATAGAGATCTAAGAGAACGCATGCATTAGGGACTTAATTTTGATTTTATTAACGCACATTTTGTAGGTTTTATTAAATCTATCAAACTGTTATTTATTCGGGACTTAGACTTAAATGTTGAAAACTTCTAAGGAAATCATACCCTAATCAGAGAAAAGTGTTTTAGAATTTGTTTACAAAATAGAAATCTAAACATAAACACATGGTAATATTCAGTCGATGTGATACAGAGATAAGGAATTTTTTATTATTGTTTTATTACAGTGACAACAAACTATAGTCTTGCGTGCAGTCTACACAAAGGATGTGTCTTAATATCCTAGTTTAATCTAAACGGCTTGTGTTAAATTTCTACAAATACATTTTTCTACGAACAAAATAATTTCGTCATGTAATCAGAAAAAAATGATGCACCACCTCAATCACAACATATGGAGGCTACCAATTCTTCTAAAGTGCTAGTAATTTCATTTCATTTGTTGACAAAAACAAAAACATATTTAAAGGAATTCACTCAGCAAATAGGAAATAAAATCTTTCAAGAGAAAAGTTGCAGATTATTGGCCTTTAGTGCTGGTCTCTGAAGAATAGAATGACGTGTGAGATATCTCCTAAACACCGCCAATATGCCACCCAATCCAGAACATCCGTGAAAACAACAGGTTGGGATATCAAGTGGGTTTGTATAGATTAGATACATATTGATCTGTGTAGGTTTTGGCAGAACAGCAAATTAGTTTGCGTATTCCGTGTTAGGTTTTCACTGGTCCACTACAGAAATTATCTGTTATTAATTGGACGTAAAGATAATTACTGTAATGGCTTAACTGGTATGGTGAAGTACTCGCTATACATTACACTGTCTTATTATATTTGAGAAGGATCAACCATGTCGCAGTGACGGCAGTTCGCATAATCCTAAAAAAAACACTAACAACCAAGATGATTATACTGTAAGGAAATTCATTGTTGGGTTTCCTGCCCACAACAGCCTGTTCTTTACTCGAAGCTTTACCAATGATCAATCAGCTAAAGATTCGGAGCGCCTATGTCAAATTACACACAGAGCCGTAACAAATAACGCTTACATTCCCAGAAAAGTAGGCCATATTTCCTATGAAAACTGGATACGGGTAAGCGGCTGTCAGATTTATCTCCGGTGCCGTTTACGAGTGCTCATTCTACCATTGATATTGCCAATTAAAGTTTATTGAGATGGTAAAGATCAGTTGACGTGCTTCCATGACAACCGGGCCTCTATGGACACACGATTGCGGTTTTGCCAGGGTTGTTACTACACTGACCATTTCAAATTGTAATATCGTACTGACTAGCGTCAGGCTTTCTACGCATAGAGAACATTACTTAACTGACTCACACGAACTTCGTGCTTCTATCTACTGTATTTATGCTTTTTCAGTGACTTCGAACTTGTAGTGTAGAAGTTGTTAGTTCATATATACCGCACTGTCTTTTCTCTTCTGAACAATACCGAATACCCGGGGCTTAATATCGGAAAAACCTTAGTATTTATTACAAGACGGATTGGAGGTTTGGTATGTATTGTCCCAACCAATCGTCGATGCAAAGTCCAGCCGAGAAGTCTCCTACAAAAGGCTTGAGCTGGGCCCTAATTCAGGCAAAAACTGAGCGATGGACGACGTCAAATGGAGAAGTGTTGATAGGCGAGTTGAAATCGTGTTTCCTCACATCGGGCTATCAACCAGTCAACCAATGGATTAATCCAGCAGGTCAGAACTAACGCAACATTGATATGCTGCTATCGACGCCTGCTGGGACCACATATCACTTTTTCTATACTGTACCGCTGTCAGCACGTGAGGGCAATATGCAGTAAGATTCATACAGAAATTCCACAACCATAACAGGTGCTCAAATAGACAATGTACTGCATTTTTCTCTAAATATTGTCTTAGAAAAGGACAAGTCTATATTAATGTCACGTTTCTGAATATGTAAATCTGTGGGTTTCATAGTCCGCTTGATTTTCACTGAGCAATTCCATTATATACAGAAAAAAGGCATTCTTTCATTGATGTGTTGACCTCTGCACGTCCTACTTATATTCACACAATATTCAGTGATTTAGCTTTCGTTATTTTTATTTACAGTGTATTTTAAACTGCGTACTATCATTTTAGGTAAATCAAATTAACAAAGATTTACTTTTTTATGGAAAACAATAATATTAGGTTATTCATTCATTTGATTGATTGGTGTTTTACGTCGTACTCAAGAATATTTGGGAGGAAACCGGGCAGAGCCCGCGGGATATCCAAGACTTCCGCAGGTTGCGGCCAAACCTTCTCACGTACGACCGGAGAGGAAGCCAGCATGAACCGGACTTGAAACTCGTAGCTACCGCATTGGTGGTGGTGGTGGTGGTGGTGGGGGGGGGGGGGCTTCAGGGTCATTGCGCCCTATTATTTTAGGTAAAGCAAATTAAAAAAAAGCAATGCGTTTTTTCTGAAGACTATAGTTTTATGTAAAGCAAATAAGCAAAGCTTGGCGTTTTCACTGAAGACAATTATATTGAACGTCAATCTTCGGAGACGGTGTTCTGTGATTTACCCAATGGCTCACCATTCCCAACGATGGGGTTTTGACACCAACCTAGAGTATAGAGAACTCAGTTTAGATAAATAGGTAGAAGGAAAACCGGTGTTTTGTGTGTCATTTGAGTGGGTGTCTGAAGCGGGAACGCAAATTAGTACAGAGATGGGCTTTTATGTGTTACTTGTGTGTGTGTCGCGAGTGTCTCCTTTGTACCGTTCCCATGTAAATGTTTTAAGTGTGATGGCAACACATTCGCCATTTAACTAGAAAACTGTCGTCGCTGCTCTAGTTTTACTCTCCATGCTGTAGTTTTTATATTACAAACGAAACACCTGAACATATTGTGAGTTATTTACGTGCATGTTTTTAAAGGACACACACTATATACTGTGTTTTATCTACCAATGTGTCTTAAACGGGAACACCACCTCGTATTGACTGTGAGTGTTATAAAACTAAATACTTCACCACAGAGACGGCGTTTCGTGCATTGTTCTGTTAAGACTGTCGTTAAAACGAAAATATCATTCACTACGTACATGTTCATTTTTTCGGTTGTTTGGTGTTTTGGTTTTCATCTTAAAGATGTCACAAACTAGGTCTAAGACATTAATTACTGATAAATGTTCTGGGAAATGAAATTACCATGTTCGCCCATAACAATATTACATTCGCTGGTTTAGGCATTACATATATTAGGTTCCAATGGGAAGAGAAACAGGGCTAGTGGAGCGTAGGGGAAGGCGGATGAGTTTGGCATTTTCTCGAAAAGCTTACAGATGGCTGAAGACGTAAGCGGGTTGTCTTTATGGATAAGCGATCCGGAGTGGCTATAAAGAGACGGCCAGTAGAGTTTTACTCCACGAGTAGACGGTGATAAACGTAGCACAGGACGGCTATATATCGGACAGTCGAAATCTTCACTTCAGAGAATCTCTGCTAATTGACCGCCTTTCTCCAAAGGAGTGCTGTTCACGGCTGCCTTAATTGTGCTTTCCGGAGTATTGTCCCTTTTACTAGGAGCTACTTCTGAGCACTCTTTAGTCAGGGAGGGCGGGACACCATTCTCCAGGAAAGCGTGCCCGGGCTCTCATACCGATCCATCGATCAACTCACACAGAGCCAGCGTGTGGTATTGAGGAGGGACATAAAGAAGCCCAGCCAATGGTTTAATCGTTAAGCAGGAACATATAGCGGTAAATCACTAAGTAATGACTGCATCTAGTGAGTACAACAACGTGTAAATGTAAGTCCTCGTAAGTGGCTTATGCCTTCAGTCTATATCACTGCGACAAAAGGGTAGCTATTCATCTTCACCTCCAAATGAAATCGCACGCGAACTGTGTAGTCCGGTTTTATCACTTTCTCATTCTCTTGGACGTCCTAAGCCCAGGAATGAAAACTTTGGTAGGTCAAATCGAATATCTTAATTTAAGTCTTGATGGTAGTGATATTTGTTTTACCCTTACATTTTCAGCCTGAATCGGTCCATGTGCCCCTACATTCTGTCAGCAGTCAGGAAGATATCGGTATTTGTCTGCCTGTCTTAGATCAGGCGCTATAGCTATTATCTAGTTCAAATACTTGACAATAGCCACCATGGACAGGTCTTTTCAGCAGATGTCTGTAGACCCCAGTCGGTGCCAAACCCAGTCATGTAATTGGCCCCTGCTGGCCCAATAGACTTTCTTGTCATGGGTCGATATCAAGAGGAGCCCTAGAGACAGATACATGAAATGACGTAACACGCACTTCAGTAAGAGCACTTCACTTTTCTTTCTCTCTAAAAGGTACAGACCGGGTTGCCTGCTTAGAACAGAGAATATTAGTTCTGTATTGTACATTTTGGGTTCACATACCATATTCTTTTATCTCGCTAAAATGGTATTCAAACAACATTGGCTTTTAAATCAACAGAATTTGAATCAACAGGATGTTGCCACAACTCTTAAACTTTGAACATGTATTTGGGAGTATACGGGTGTATAAAGAAGTGAGCCATATCACTGTTAATACTGTGATTTGTCCATGAATCCAGGAAAGTCGTCAGTTACCACAATACGCCAGTATGCAATGTTTCCAGTCTTTGCCAAACACTTGTTGTAATTCGTGACAGACTGATTCTATGTTACGTATCCTGTCAGTGACATTAGGATTGGACTGGTGAAGCGGGGAAGATAATCCAGATCGTGAGTGGGATGAAAGTTGAAGGGGCAGCAATAGTTCTCTGACCACAATTAGGACAGTAAAACTAGGACAAGTCTGAGTCCGTAAGGTCTCTTAACCACCTTCTTTCTTGGCGCTGATCATAGAACAGACTGTCTGGTCAAACAACCACTCTCCTAACATACATCCCTCATTCCATCACGCGCGGTGCCAAGCAGGTGGAAATGAATTTCCCTTATCAAGTATCGAATGCCCATTATTTTACCAATAGAATCGATATATTCCTGATAATGGGCCGTCTCTCAAGGCTTTGTTTCCAGTCCTCCGTGGCTAGTCGTTTAAGACATGATGCCATTGCCAGAAGATACACATATCAACCACGTTCAAGTAAGCCAGCTATCATCCAAGGCCGAAAATTAGAAGCGTAGATTGGTAGTAGGTGTCTTCGACTCAAAATCCGGATCAGAGTACAATCGTGCCAGTGTTACTGATACAGGGATAGCGGAGGCCTCGTCAGACGACCCATCCGAAATCTTCCAATTTCCCTGCTGATGTTGTGATCTGAGATTACGCAGAATTCAAGACTACCATTGAATCCTGGACACAAACAGTCCGGCAAATTGAGCTAAATAGACCTTTAACAAGATGGACGAGTCACGTAGGTTTCTTGACTTAATTAATAGCTTATTTCTAGGGATGATGATTACTGATCACTAATTAATGAGAAGCTATAGCTATATTACTGTGACAGTGGTATCTAAAGATAAAGCTTCGAATCTAGTCCACGTATGAAATAAAAATAGCCACCATAGGCTTAAGTACAGAATGATTTTCTGGGAAGAGCCCAAGGCTGTACTTTATTAAGAACTGATTGTTTGATATCTGAAGACACTCGTATCCACAATAAGGTCAGATAGGCCAGACATAAAAGAATAACGTCCCATCGTTATAGGTAGCCAAGCAGAGTTGCTCCGCAATAATATAGAATAATCTAGAAGCTAATGCTATTGGCACGATGTACTGAAGGCTGTACTTCATTGTTTCATAAGAACGGGAGGGGTTGTATCCCTGCGTTTATACCGTTGATTCCGTTAGGGAGACCAACACTGGCTAAGAAATGACAGTACTGCAATAGACAGGTGTGTAAAGCAGGCGATACAAGAGTTATGTCAATATTGACATAGGTCCCAAGGTGAGTCAGTAATTGCAACTCTAGCCAACCTCTCGACCAAACGTTAAGAAGTATTACGGACAGAATAGCCTGTCCTCTTCCGTGTTGTTAACGCAATTGATGTCGTGAAAGGTTTCTTCAGTAAAGTTATATTTTAAGACACTATTCTTATGGGGAAAAATAAAATCTTATTGTTTGTTAATCGATTGACACTTAGATGATGTTGGTAGCTGTGGGTAGGAGATGGGTAAATGGTGTCGTCAGATCTATAGTGTGCACAAACTAGAAGAAGACTGATATTAGGTTACTTAGGAAAAAAACTGACGGAAATCATTTTTATTCTGGCAACTTACGTTTGATAATACAATTCGATTGTGATTTAAGCAACGCCTTGCAATAATTGTTCATGATATCTATCTTGGATCACACTGCAAGAAAGTGTTTGTTTGTACTGCAGTTCACAGAAAAAAGTTCGTGAGCTAGAGCCAAACAAAAGAAAGTCAATTTGGGCCTACTCTGTTTGCGAAATGTTACTGCCAGGCCAGTGACAGAGATCCGGAGAGAGAGTAAAATCAATATTCTACACATTGTACCCACCATAAAGCAAAACTGTTAACCGCGTGGAATAAACATGGTTAAACACCTTAAAACCAGTTTATTCCTTGGTCGGCAATATTATATATAAAAAGGGATAGGTAGAATTTCCGATACCTCAGCTTCGTGCCTCCCATTCTGAGAACAGTAACTTATCTGAAACCGTTCACAGTGTCTAGAGACAATTACCTGTGATACATGACTGGACTTAATTTATGGTATAACATGCAAAGGCAATAGGAATGAAATAGTCACCGTTTAATTTGCCGTTATCATTCAAAATTAAGTCAACTTATTTTTAACAACTTGGCGTTACATGAACTGGCCCTAAGTGTTTCTTGAACTACAGCTGGCCTCAAAACAAAGCATGCACTGTACAACGTCTTTCTCATATATGCATTTTAGTGTTTACTATTTTGTCAAATCTTTACCTGATGTCAAAACGTTTTTAAAATCTGTTGTAACTGAACATGAAAGTCTTGCAAGAGCGCGAATTCACAGATGACTTAATAATTCCACATGCACATAAATATTTCAGAAATTGTTAACAACTCTCATGTTGATCAAGAAGAAATCTTATGAGTATAAAATCATAGAAAAACAGCAGTCGCAATGTTTCAGAAGAAGTTGAATAGGGTTTTTTGTAGCGTGTTGTAGGATGTAATCATCTACATAACTGGGTTTGATCACGTAATTGACTGAATTAATATATGTTGTAATAGTAATACAAATAGAGGAGCTTCATTTTACAGGTAAGTGCCTGTTTTTTATTTGTTAAGAGGCTTTTTACTTGTTCATTGAAAAAATTATACTAGACATGATACAAAATGTACTATATATAAAAATGTCGGTCAGATCATATTGTTGGTCAGCAATCATTTCAATAAATTGAAGTGTCTATCGCACTGACATTGGCTCATGTGTTGTGCATGCTAAAGGAGGCCTGTCAAAGAGCGATCTGGGGTATATGTATGAAGTACTAATGCACTCCTCCCGCCTCCCTCTCCTCTGATTAAGAACCCACTGTGAGGCCAGCATCCAAGCATCCGCGCCAGTATCCGTACAACGGTTTTCTTTCCAGCAGCCGTCTGGTCGGCAGCCATGTCAGAAATAGTCCCTTGTGGACCCCATCCAAACGTAAAGCGTGTGATATTCAGTTTAAACGATTAGGTTGAATCGTTCAGTCTAATTCTTTGTTCAGCTAAGAATTACAGTTTCAAAGCATCTCTATTCTTGCTACATTACCGTTGTCGGGCTGAGGAGTTGGGTTTCTTAGACAAGTGGTTTACCGAGAGGACGTGTAGCTGTTTGAATCACCGCCTTTTTCGCAACACTGTAGCGAAGTGACACAATAAAGGCTGCGGGTCATTTTCATGTGGTAAAAATTACATGCTCAACGCTCGGTGTGTGACCAGTACTTGGTTTAATTGAAAAATAATTGAATTTAAAATAAATTTTACGTTTTCTCTAACCGTACAACGAAAATGTCAAGAATTTAAAATTAAAATTTAAAAATTAGTGCACATAGAATACCAAAGAAATCTATTCTTGGTATTGAAAACTATTATAATAATTTCTTTCAGCCGAATGGAATAATTGTTAACGTCTAACCTAATAATTAAAATCATATTTTCAAATACTCAGAGAAACAGGGCTATCTAAATTATCAAGGCCGCACGTGTAACTCTTGTAATAGGCTGTCGCACTGTATTGTCAACCTGCTGCTCAGTTTATGATAAGTATAAATCGTACGTTCAGGGCAAATCGTCCTGTCGTGTATCAGCCGTTGACCTGTTCGTGCTCACTTGATTCAGCACTGGAAATTGAAAGATTATTGCTCTCTGAAAGATGTTTAACTGCTACTGGGGCGATTTGATTTTATAGTGTGTTTTTACTTGGACTGGCATATCTCAGATGGAAACCAGCTAAACTAAAATGGCATGGTCGCTATTGTATGATCAACTGGCGCGTTGAGAAAACTCACCTGGAGTCCTGTTGCTCAGATGCCGATTCTCGCCAAATCGATACAATTTATTTTTATTTCTGTGTCGAAAAAGCTTTATTGTTTCACATCCAATTTGCATGTATGTTGTATTTCATAGCGTCTTTATCTCAGCCAAAGGTTAGACGTTACCAAGGTGACGCCGCCGCGGGAGGTAGAAAAGGCTAGTTCAGCTAGCCTTTTACTTTCTTTAGCAATGTTTTACTATGACTATTGTAAGATGGATCCATGGAATGTGTGGGTGTGTAGTGCAGTGTTGGCATTGGGTTCGTAGTAACATTGCGTAAACAGAGTACGCTCACATTGACGTCATTTGTCATTCACAATTCCTCCGACTGATATTGTTCCGCTGTTGGGTAACCACGGAGAACAAAAGTCACGCTGGTTTTGATACGCCTCTGTTTTCCTTGCGTCATCCTTTGAACTAGTGGACTTGTTATTGCAACTTCTCTTGAGTAGCTTGGTTTCTATCAAAGATTAGCCAACACTCGAGTAATAATGAAAGGGCTTATACACACAGGGGATCTTTTGAAACAGTCCCTTGTTGTTAAGCAATGAGCCAAGCGACTGTGTAGTTAATTCGTGAGAATAAAATGGCTGCTTAACTCGAACACCTGAAAATTGGATTTCATCACAAGCTCATTTTTCACAATTTAAATTTGACAGTTTTCTATTAAGGATCGTCAGTCATGCATGGTGTAAAGAACGCTATGCTCTGGTTTATCTCTGAAGATATATTCAATATTTGTGTTTGTGCTAACTTCTGATAGGTTACATAAATCTTATCGTCTTCCTACATATTTCTGTTATAGAAGGTATGAGGAATAACTTACACCTTTTAAATCCAACAATGTGGTGTTTAGAATTCAGTTCGCATCTATTTACTTAACTTCGCTTTTTAAAATCAGCATTTAAGGGACAAATATGCCGTGGATGTTATTTGATTCGATAAAAATTATCGATTTAATATTACATCATAAAAAGTGTGTATCATTCGTCAACAGTGGTAAATATTTTACCACCTTGGAATTATAAAAGCTTTGGTAAAATATTTAAAACAACAAAAAAGTGATAATGAATAAAAATGAACAGAATTATAGGTCGTGGAAATATTCAGTAACGATTTTTCATTTTGACATGTGGCCGATTACGCTTAGGATGTATGTGATCTAGAGTACCATAACAGTGATCTTGTCTGTGAAAAGGATAGTCACGGCATCCTTCTGCTCACCACCACATAAGTATCGATTGACGCAGGGGAGAAGAGACAAATGCGTACGTGCTCAACTGGAAACAAAGTCTGTTTTGTTTACTCGCGACTACAGATTGGTGTGTCTCGGTGAGAGAGGTAGTGGATCAGAAGCGCCCGTGTACTGGATTAAACCTCTCCTCGACTAGCAGGTTAGTTGGGAAATACCTTGACGGGTGGCGTTACAGATAGCAAGTATCTGTTGAATCCCAGGCGACGACATTCCCTTTGATCCATCTGTACAAAGGTCTTCTGTTTAATAGAGATTTTATTAATACGGACTGGTTAATGCCATGCCAATTAATAACAACATGTGGCAGCTTTAAATCCTGACACCTCCCTGCCAAAAGGCAATTCGCTTTTACATCAAACAATTCTGTTTGATGTAAAAGGAACATGGCGTCTGACCGGTCTTGTGTCTCGCTGAGGACAACCTTCAGGTCACAATTATTCTGCAGCTATCAGCTTCATTAAAGATAAACTGCTTTAACTAAATAACCAGAACTTTGGCCACTCTAGATTCCTCCATACATAAACCTGACCGCTCTCGTATAATTGAAAAAATAATTGAGTAGGGCGATAAATAGCAAGCCTATAAATAAATGAAACTCGTACTACTATTTGTTTTCAATCCACCAATATGGAGTGGATTTTGACTGGAGAAATCAGTAAGAGAATGAAACACAAATATTTTGAAATTACATGAAAGGCCTTACTTCAGTGATTTTGTTGACTAACAGAAAAATTATAAGCCCATTAATCACCTTCTGCACATAAAACTCGGTTTCCTAAAGGCTAAGTTTAGTTTTATCGGTGTGTTTTGTGTAAGGTAACAAGGGTGTGTATCTTAATTGCAATACCCAGTAATTAAAAGCAAATTGTCGTGTAAACATTCATATGAGTAAAACGATACAGGCCCCGAGTTCTTCACAATTTTTGGCGATAAAATTGAGATCTGCATAGATTTGGCGGCAGTTTCTTATAAATATAGCAATGGTTTAATGACCTCTTCACAGTCTTGCTGATGGCAGCTTAGAAAACGTTTCACAGGAAAGTAAAAGGGTAAAGTTCAAGCGTTTGTAGTACTAGTCCCTGTTTCTAATACCCGTGTTTTTCACCTCGCGTGGTGTAATAACGAGTTTGAATTCTAAAGGACTGAAAAAGTTAGGATATTTGTACAGTGCCTCTTCACACGCCAAGAATCAACCTAACAAATTTCGTAGAAGAGTTTTATAAACCTTGCGGCAAAGGCATTCATCGCGACGAAATTGACATTTTAGTCACTAAGGAACCCAAATTACCAGTAAATGTTCTGTTAGCCAAAGAGCCACCGGCCTTACTGACAAAGCACACACATTTTTAGTTTACATTTCTTACGTCAGATCATCTAAACTGTGATATAATCATCGAATTTCTCAATTCAATAGCGGAACTAAATTCTCTGCACACGCAAAGAATCAACCTAAGAAATTTTGTAGAAGAGTTTTATAAACCTTGCGGCAAAGGCATTCATCGCGACGAAATTGACATTTTGGTCACTAAGGAACCCAAATTACCAGTAAATGTTCTGTTAGCCAAAGAGCCACCGGCCTTACTGACAAAGCACACACATTTTTGGTTTACATTTCTTACGTCATATCATCTAAACTGTGAAATAATCATCGAATTTCTCAATTCCATAGCGGAACTAAATTCTCTGCACACGCAAAGAATCAACCTAAGAAATATATTCATAACCTATTTCATATAAGAGTTTTATAAACTTTGCGGCAAAGGAGTTTTATAAACCTTGCCGCAAAGGAACAGCGCGTCGAAATTGACATTTTGGTCACAAAAAAACCAGTTTAAAACCAAATTATCGGTAAACGTTTTGTTAGCCAAAGAGCCACCGGCCTTACTGACAAAGCACACATATTTTTATTTTACGTTTCTTACCTCAGATCATCTAAACTGTGAAATAATCATCGAATTTCTCAATTGTACAACGGAACTAAATTCTTATTCGAAGGAGAGCATTTAATGCAACACTGCGAGGCCTGGCGTTGTCCAAACTGCGGTTGACATATAGATTATGGCGTGGCTGACATTCCTGCCAAACCTTTCCTTTTTCATCACAACCGACATACACTTAGTAGTGTTTCCTTAAGCCGTAGCTGGCAGGCTTCGGAACTGGCTGGAACGGCCATTTCATCAGTAATCCAGTAACAGTTACTGTGAATTCATCAGAATACTATCTCTTTGCAAGTCGGTAGCTCTACAAATTAATTTCTCATTTCACAGCAGTGTCTTGTGATGCAGACGATAATTTAGCCCATTTATTTCTTACCCCCAAACAAAACAATATTGACCCATGGTTGCTTATTTACAAATCCTACAAGTTTGGCGATGTAATATCTGATAAACCGAAAGACCGCTTTAGCAATACAAAGAGAATGAATATAATTCATTGAACTAGAATTATGTTCTGGCAAACGCAATCTCGTATATTAATCACCTAGTTTTGGGCTGACCGTCCTCTAATCATGCAGGTTTCATGAAGGTACTTAATAACATCGTTAGGGTTTTTTCTGTTCCATTTGTCATATAGCTCTGCCAGACCAAGGTGCTGGTAAAACCCACTTCATTAAGAAGCATACTGAGCAGCGATTTTTCTGAAGTAAATCTAAATTAGCTATCTTCTTTTAAACCCAAATATGCTCCAACCAGGAGCTCAATGAATACACTTAATTACTATATCAGACACTGAGTAAAGTTTGTATAACAAAAAAGTCTTATTAGGCGTACACCAGTTTTGTTCCAGGATACAGCTTTGCTCCAGTTCGAGGGGAGTTGAATAATCACTATAGAAAACAATTTTGCTTTGGTCGATAGCTGTGATCTCTTGCTCTGGACACGTCATCTATATTACCTTCAGTTTAATGTACTTGTCAAATAAAACTTAACAATTACATTACCAAGTGCTGTTGGGGAAACACGGATGTTATTGTTGATAGCCACGTATGTAACATAAAATGACAACTAGATTTGACCTGATGACAGCAAAAGTCAAAAGTTTAATATGTCATGATTGTATTTTCTCATGTAAACTCCCAATGACTTTTCTAAAGCTGTATATTGTATCTGTTGAAACAGGGCAGTTTATTTTTCTTGCACATCTTATACCTCCAGCTGAAATGGCGATTCATCTTTAACACTTTCTCGTAAAGAAAGGGAAAGTAACCAGGTAAGGGCATAGTCTTAAAATTGGTACTATAGAGTCCTAAAATGGCATAAATTAACGATGTAAATATTTACATTATATATTAGCAAAACAGATTCTCTGATATTGCGATAAGACGTTCTTCACAACGATTGTTGACATCAATATTTTGGTACACATTAATAATAAATATATTCTTTTCAATGTCTTGGCAAACAATCAACGTTATATTATAAATGCAAGACTCTAAACCATTTTACATGTTTTCTATGTGTTTTCACATATTTCTATGTGTCTCATATTAGAAATCTAAGCACAAACACGTGTTCATTCTTGCTTTGAAAGGCCTATTCTGATCCAATTAAAAGTAAATGAACTTAATGCTAAAACCTACGTTGGGTAAGATCAGAGCAATAATTGAAATGTTGTCAGTTTTAGAGTGAAACTGATCAGTTTTCGGATAAATGAAATCGGGTTGGTTGCCGTAAGGGCGAAAATACTCACTGGCAAATTGAGACAACCCAGGGAAACAGCCGACAAATTGACTACATTCTGCAGGATAAGAACACGAGAGACCAAAGCCTTGATTGTTATTCATTACATGGCTCTAAGATTAATCTTTTTCTACCGGACCTTGAAAGACATTCTCTTGTCGTAAAAGTCGAGGTTTCTGTCCTCTGGCTTTACTTTACACCTTGGCCGTAAATGCTAAATTGGATTGATCACCGGGGAGACGGCACAAAAACTCTACTCAGATCTTTCCCATTTTCTTTACACTTGCAGCTGCTGTACAATCAATCGGCATTTTTTGGCAGAGGTCGCGAGAAAGCTGATGACATAGACCTAAAGAATACGAATGTGAAAGCAATTACATGAAATGTCCAAAGATGTAATAGAAGTCAGTCAGGATGGGCAGCATGCAGAACTCAAAGTTCTAATTGTCAAATATCAATGGAATTTTTAAAGGCATTAACAACATAGAGTGGGAAATGCAATGTCCGTTCTATGTTCTCTTGCAGAGTCCATGCCTTAAGGTTCCCTCTCAAATCCACCAAGCTCGAAGTCCACGTAAACACCTGGCGACACGACATCGGTTAGCGTTGTGCATGAGACCTGTCTTTGAACAGACCAACACAACTGCCTACTAACGAGCTGTTATACAGTTCTGCAATTCAATCGAGCATTTTGTAACGGCCAGGCGTTAAACTCGGAATGACTCTCATATCCGGCCTCCGGTTGTCATAGACACAGAATGTATGAAATGCGTTGCGGAATTTCTCCGTGGCTGTCTGCGGATATTGGTGTAATAAAGTGAATTTAGAACCAAACCTGACACAATTGACCCAGTTACCAGAAAATTCGCTGTTTCTTGTCGTTACCTCTTTAAACATTCACCCAGTACTTCATTAGATGGTACCACCGCAGTCAAACACACACTTGTAGGCTAAACCACAACAGGTCAATTTGTGGGGTACAGACAAAATTGGTCAATTTAGCGGGTTTGTTATTCAAATAAAGTGTTTCCATACAGAGGGTTCCAAGGATAGAAAGTTCTTTGTAGTCACAGCAATAAAAATGGTGAAGAAAGATTTAAGATTGAAGAAAGACATCATTTATGAATTGCTCTTTATATTTCGATTATGAATATAGTGCATTCAGGATGGCCACATAAACAAAGGCTGATGTTTTGAATGCCGTCTAATCACAATGTCAGTCATGTGTTAGTACGCATGAGTGCATTAAAGCTGAGGGTGTGTCCCGAGACAACGCTTTTGTTTCGTTTGAAGCGCAAAATATTAAAAAACCGCAGACAGGTAAAAAAAACTTTGCAATTAATATGAGAAAGTGGAATTTTACTGTGGTCATGGTTATGAATAAACGTTAACAACACACAAATGTACGGAAAGCACTGAAACATCTGCCAAGTATGCCTACATATTCTAAAAACACTGCCATATGTACATATGTAAGTACACGTATATCCCATATAACTGTGTTTGTTTCCTTTCACCTGTCCACATATACGGTATGTCGGCAAAAAAGAGGATTGCTGGAAAAAACCTTTCTAAAGCAAGATGATGCAGCTTGACGAAAAGACACCCATTTTCTTCCTGCAATATTATAGCTTTGCTTAATAATAAATTATTCCTTAAATTCACAAATGTCAGCCATGAGGAATCCTGTACTTCACTGTAGAATAAGCTAATTTGCAGATAAAAGATACATCTTTATACACGCATGTCTTCATGGGAAGAACTAAACGCGTGTGTGGCTTACGAGGTGGGAAGTTTACACAGATCAAAGACTCCCTTGCCGTGATCGAAAGTCACTGTTCGAAGATTGCCACATCTTGGTTTATGGAACATAGTTAAGTGGCTGATTCATCATTCCTGCTTCTATGGCCAGCGGTCGCAGTACCGTCTGTTGACCACTGGCGCTGCTTATCAGATTTCCTGCTCCAGGAATCGCAGTATTGTGGATTTGAAAAAGATACGGCTTGGACATCAACACCTAAAGTAGTCGACCAGCCGATGATGGCATCAGCTTTTAGCGTCCGGCCAGTGGGATTAACAACCAATGAATATATTACTGTGACTGGCCATGTGTTGCAGTGCTCGTAACAAACCCCATGCCCCGGTGCCCATCTCACAGGAGTTATCCTGACCCTATTGACCACTCAATAGTTTCAGCTCTCTCCAGATATCTATAATACATATTATCCATTTATTGCTCCTAGATTTACGGCCATATCTAGATGGCCGTAGCAATCCACAAGGGAGGAATTGTAGGAGAAGCAATCATTAATTAAAAACGGAAGGTCGTTAGTGTTCACGAAACGATGTATAGCTTTTGGTTGTATTGATCGTTGTGGAAGTTGACAAGCCCTGTTCTCTGCCAGGATGGGTTTTATGTGAGCTTTAATCGACCCTTGTCGTACATCTGCCCAATTATGCTCAGATACCCTTCTGTCCCTGTTCCCTACTGCAAATCCCCGGCAGTAAATCCGGCCATTCCAGCTCATAGAGCCTTGGGTTTCGCCGAATCTCCTAGTACCTTTCACACCATTAGCGATAATTAAAATAACTTATTTTCGAAAAAAAAATGATGGCGTGTGCTAAATCATTGCATGTACATAGCTCACATTTTTGTAAAAGATTTCGTAGAAGGTCCCCGATATTTCACGCAATTTTTTTTTCATGTCACCTTGCGCGAATGATGAGCAAATATGAATGAAAATTTTCTGGAGTAGAAATAAACTAAATGCGCTAAAGATGGAAGATTATTGAGGAAGAGCAGCACGGACGTAGAGGGCATCTGAAGTGCAGTGTTTTTAGACAAGATCTAGGTTTGGCACAAACATTCCTTCCATTTACCAAATGCAGTCGTTTTCACAATGTTGAGGACGCTCTGCAAGATTTACACTTGGTACGCTGAAACGCGACAGAGTAACTCATTGATTTACGAGGGCCAATCCAAACGAGAAGGGGCGCGGGTTCAATCCCATAGTGAGAATTTGTAGGTTGCACCTACCATCTTTGTTCGCGGGACGTTGGCAACAATAGACTCTCTAGGGCTGGTGTTTGGTCATTTGCACAGTTTTACGCTGAATAATCCACCAATACGACTTGCAAGAGTGCAAAAAAATACAATGTCACGGGCGATGCTTCTCTCCAGAGAGAACATTGCCAAATTACTTACGAGCTATCCTTCTTGTGACATATACAGATTTGCAAATAACATTGGTGGAAGACCGGTGGTCATCAACGAACTCAACCAATAGACTACGCAAAAAATGCCGCACGAGCATCATCGACCACTAATATTAACCAAAACCCCACGAATAGTGAGAGTAAGGAAATCTGCAAATTCCTTGTCCAAGGCCGGATTCGCTGTTAGATTGTTCATCGAAATTTGGAACGTTGAGAATGTCTCACAATAACGTAAAAAGTAACAGTTCAGTCATGACTACAACTAAATTACCGGGTGTATAAGTAAATGTAGCTCTTTTCTTTTATTAAGTAAATTTGTTCCAACTGTTTTATGCTGGATTTGCCTTATATTGTATAGTAATTAAACATTAACAGTCAATTTTTTCCCATTTCGATTTGAGGATATTTCATTGCAGGAAATTAGTAAGTACAAGAGATGAATTGAAGAGCTTCAGTTGTGCTAGAATAAAAGGCATGCTTTAGTGCTAGAATAAAAGGCTTGTTCTAGTGCTAGAATAAACGGTTTGCTCTAGTGCTAGAATAGAAGGCTTGTCTTGGTGCTAAAATAAAAGGCTTGCTCTAGTGCTAGAATAAACGGCTGGCTCTAGTGCTAGAAAAAAAAGGCTTGCTTTAGTGCTAGAGTAAAAGTCGTGCTCTAGTACTAGAATAAAAGGCTGACTCTAGTGCTAGAATATCCTTTTACGATTTTTGTGTTACCAACTTCATAGTTGTTCGCAAGACAAAAATCGTGAAAGGAAAGAACTCAATACTAAGAGAGCTTTTGCCAATTAACAGCAGGTTGACACGGTTGTAAAGTGATAATAAATAATTCAAAATACCTTTAAGGAAATATATGTCAGCATTCTAAGTGAATAAATGCACGAACTGAAAATGGCAAAGTTTTTGACACACTAACAAATGTCAACTGTTTACATTCGTATGAAACACGAATTTATTCGTTGTTACAATAATCAGAATTCCTAACATGCTCACTGTCCACAATGCACGTGATATAAGCAAATACAGATAAATCTATAGTCATTTGTGTTAGGGTGTATTAACTAGGTTCCATTGTTTGTAGTCATTAATTATGAAGTGGGGTACAGAATATCTGTGTGAAATCAGCACGTGTTGTCAACATTTGGTTTTTTTATTGGAGGTAAACAAATCCACCACAGCTCTGTGATACGATGAGTGGTTTAGCTGGAGGGGCTAACGATCACGCCACGGGGTGCTGAACGAGCCAGAAGAGATGTTAGTGAACGGAGCACAAATTTTGTGCTCCGTGAGAACTGTATGGACTCTAGTGAGAACTGTATGGACATATCCATGGCTGTTTCCCTTTGTGTTTTAGTGTACTGGGAATCGGTGTAACGGCAAAAAGCCAAGGTTTCAGTGGTGATACCCATAGGTGGACCACTCCTGGCATTGATTTTTTCCCGTACTAAGGTGACACGTCATGGCCATTATCAGCAGACTTTAACAGGATATCGCTTGACAAGTTGGCCAATTATCCAGGGTTCTAGTTGACATATCCACATGGTCGGGTAAGCGACAAACACCGATGCTTAAGTACTGATTCCATCATACTGAACGGGCTATTATACAACATTACATTACATCTATATAAGACTAGCGAGACAGGCTAATAAAACCTATACTCTTCAAAACTGTTAATTAATTTAAAAGCATTAAACTAAGCGGAATGCAAAATGATGTATCGCTTTTTTATTTCGTACATAAGCAATCGTACTGTATAATCCTGTTGTGGTACAGACTTCCGCGTACATAGTTTACGCAACAAATAAATGTTGACTGCAAGGTAAATGTTTCACAACTGCGAAACAACCACTTTTGTATTCCCCCGCGATCCTCTCGTGTTCCGAGCAGTTCAAACTGACAACTGATAACATTGCTTCGTTACCGCTCACGAAGATTCTTTACAGATAATTTCTAAAAGTGATTAATTATTAAAACAGTTTTTTCGTCGATGCATTTTAATTTGAATCACGTATCGAACAGCCATAACTCACATTTGCTGAATCAGTTTATTCAATCGAGAGATTGTGAATAGCAAGCCTGGTTCCCATTGAAAACGTCCGGGTGAAGTTAGGAAATCTTTAGGTGGGATCAGAGGCTGGGATAACATTCTGTACCTGTAAGCCCACCTGGGAGCCGAAGAGCAACGAAAATTAATTAGATATGAAGAAAAAACACACCATAAACACGAACATTTTATCTGGCAATCTTCAGAAATAGAGCTGATAAATGAGGAAATTGCATATCGGAGCCAGTCTGCGTGCAGTTCAACTATTGATGGGTTGTTAGCGAATCTAGATCACGTCCTTCGAGAATTAGGAGTACGGGGAAACATTACAGTATAACAGTATTAGAAACTGATTCTCCTGTTGAATGGATTTATTAGTACCCTGTGCTAGTGAATGTCAATATATTAAAAACCTAAGATGGGATTAGTTTCTATTAGAGCTTTTGATGAGTGTAAGAGAAACTAGCACGGCTTCATTACAACACATAGATCAAGCCGTAAGTTGCCATACGTTAGACTTTTAATAAAATTGTATCTTTGTGTGCCGCACTTCAATACGGAAATCAAGAAACGCTATAGACAACAAGCTTGCATTTACGATAATATTTTTAAGTATCCTATACAACAAGAGAGTAAGCTTTATTGAGTGTTCAACACGACTTAACACGATGGAAACATCCGGTTTTCGACAAAAAGTAAATTGTTTTAGAGTCTGCATAAGCGGCACGGAGTAATTCTATACACTTGCCGCGTATTGAACCAGACTTAATGTAAGATCTCTCAGCGTTGAGCCGGAAGACATAAAAACGCCGCCTAAAGACGCTAAACCGTGCTCAAGCCTCATCGTATTCGACAGTCGTCGTGTTTTACAGCCTCGTAGTTTGCATCTAACGCTGGAGATGATCCTAATAGAATACAAAACACAAATTGGCCCCGATTCATTCCACGTCTCGTGTTGTGCCCAGCCGTCACGGCATGAAACAGCGATTTATTAATACTGCGAAAGCTGGTGCCTCGATCGGCGTGTCACATCCCGACTACTTTCTGCTCTCTGTCTTCTATTTGTCTTCCTTTGGTCCAATTAGACTGGATGGGATTAGAAACTGCCAGAGTGTCGAGATAAATCAGAAATTCAGGCAAAAATGAGGACATTAATCAAGAATATCTCCCTACTGGTTGATTCCTGGGTACCGCGATGACTTTGAGCGTCAGTGTTTTAATCTACAGAAGACCCCATTGAAAACTCACCCCAGATTTGATTACAGGAAAAAAGAAGTGCAACTACACGTATTGGTAACAATAACTTGTTTACGTCTACCTGGTTTTCTTGGAATGATGTGAGCGTAGATTGGGTTTGCGTGTACGGACGCTAACCCCAGTTCGCCAGCAAGCATTAGTAACCCTGGTATTACACAGTCGGTCCATCTGACAAATACCGGAAAAAGACTGCGGATTGGTGCATCCGGTACCTATCGGCTTATTATGTTTGTAACAATGACCATGCATCGTCACTAACATGAATGTTTGTGACGGTAACCATGTATCGCCACTGACACCAGATGAATACAAAGGAATCCAATGTTAGTAATATTTCAGTCTAAGATTTACTTACATACATACACATATACCAAGAGTAAAAATGTGTTGCTCATAGTAAAATTATAGTCACACTACATCAAGCCCTGGTCATGAACTGTGAGCGTCTACTGAACTCCGCTAAAGGTCAGAATGAATCAGATTACCTAACTGCTCATGTCAAGGAAAAGATTACTTACATCGTCAAGTTGACATCGTCGAAGTCCTCCATTTTTGCCAGACGACAGTAGTCCACCATCATGCCGGCCTTAACGAGGAGTTCTCCCCAGTTCCCGAGAAACAACACGTGAAAAATCACCCGAAAATCCTGCCGGCGGAAAAGAAAAGGTCAGCGACACCTGACGTCTGCTTCATAGCTTATTGCTTTTAGTGAGACCCCGAAGAAGATAGCCTTTAGCAGGGCTATGAAATATCGAGCTCCGAAGCAAACCTAACGTGTCACTCTGGGACGAGCCCTACCAGATTTATGGCAACAAAACAATCGGTTATCAGGTGCTGATACACAAGTAATCAATGGAATTTCCACACATTTCCAATGACTGGCCATTGGAAGGTGTCGTATACTGGACCCGTTGAGCTCCGCCGAGTCATTGAGAGGGGGTCATAAAACAGGGGTCCTATTGGTGAGTCGTGTTAAGCCATATCTGCAGTTAGCAGTCGATACTAGGGCCTTATCTACGACATAATTGGTCTCCGAAACTTATCCCGTCTTAGTGACGTTCATAAAGAGCCTCGATAACCCGAAATCTTTACAGAGGAAAAGCGCACAAGTCATCGAGAGACATGCATTGGTGATTCTTAATTTCCAGCGGCTTCTGATAAAAGGTACGATAAAGGTTCAGCAGTGTGTGATGGCCTCGTGTGGTAAGCGTCCTCTGATTGCCTCGCTCATAGGCGCGGCCATGACCACTGTAACAGCTGGCCACACTTCCTGGCTCTCTCTCAGTGCACTGGGCTTCGGAATGGCCATGTGACCAGGACGGGCCATACCTGATCTCTCCATCGTCTACTCGGTGACTCAGGAACTTGATAGTAGTAGCGGAGTCCCGCCCCCTTCCTTGTCACGCTGTCACAGCTCGGTAAGACTAGGGGCTGTCTTCTGTGAGGGGGTCCCAATAGAATTCCAGCAGGATTCTCTCACTGTAACAATACACAATCCCAGCATAACTTACACCATTGGACGGGTACCGCAAATCTTTAACATAATTTCTGGAATTCCTGAATGAAGAGTTCAGAAAAAAAGACATTAGAAAAGAAGAATTCTTAAAGCAGGGGAGGATTTGGTATGTAAGAGTGATTGGTAGTCGGTCCAGATTTAAGAGGTTTGAGCAGACAGCGTTGTTATAAATCAGATCGAAATACAATTAACACAGTGAATAAGTTTTTCTTGGCAGCTTCATCTAGCCTTCTAAATTACACTCCCCCTGGAATCTTGCATTAGACCCGGCTAGAAGATAAATCTTGAACGTTTAAATCAGGGATAGCCAAGCTGAGGGATTGTATTTAAGGTTGCTTTAGTGATGGGATGTAATGGACCTTTACAACGCGGTATCCGACATGGTCAATACTAGATCTGCTCTCACAAATTCCCAGTCTCTTTACACTAAGCATTTTCCGGAACATTTAGACAACATTACCAGATGGCTCGCTAGTTTGAACCACTTCCTGTACGAGTGCTCCACTACTGAATCCGTTCTTTACTGTCCATGCAAATAAAAAAAAACTTCAGCCTATGTAGCCCAACATAAACTTTTTGAAAGCATTGGTTATTTACACTTCAGTTTATGTGTGGCGTGACGTAAGCTTATCGCGTGACTTTTGACCTTGCGTGGGTGATTCTAGGACGCCGTGACAATAATCTGCAAACACAACAAGTAACATTGTTACTTCACATAAAGACAAGCCGGGTCACACTATGATGTCTTCTGACGTCATTACTACAGCGTGACGTCATAGGCCGTGATAAAGTGCGCCATCAATCGTATCTTGGAAGGAACAGTGCCGTTGAACAGTGTAAATCATAACACTTACAAGTGGATTAAGATTGAAACATGAGTATTTCAGCTGAGTACCTGGTGTAATATAACTCCAGGGTCCATTCACTCCAGCAAGGTGACCTGAATGTATGTCAGGAACAGAATTCCCAGTACACACCTTATTATGGGGGCATCTTTTTCAACATGACTTTACAAAAACGTTTTATATTTTTTCTTACCTTAAAGAGGCAAGATCTCCTTAATTTATGGGCAAACGATACATTAACCAATATATCACATTCCGCGCAGTATTTGATTAGCAAGCTTTCAGTTTTCAGATACATTAAAGCAAAAAACAAGGTAAATGGAGCCAGGTGAAGACTTCTCACAGCAATACACTAGCGAATATAGCCAGAGTCTCTTCAAACAACCAATCAAGCGTCGTCAGTGTTTGAATACCGTATAGAGACCATAATTCTATCCGATTGTATTGACTCTGGGAGTTGCGCGTTATCACTTGGTTCTTTATTGGCAACGATCGTGAATCTCATGTAGTCTTGAACTTGTCGTGATGTTATAAGGCTTGAAATACATTAATAGCCAACCGCCTGTCAATACCAAGTACAGACGGTGACAGTTTCTTAACTTCCCAACCTTGTCTTCCTACTCACGGTTAAAACATGTTTATGTTTTTATTCTATTGGAGTCTATATTATTTATTCCTACTTATAGATCATATAGTGATTTATAGTTCACCAAAACACTCCCAAATACGTTATCTCTTCGTGTGCATGTATTGCTTAGCCTAAAATCATGAGCTATCTTATCAGACGTCAGCTTATCGCTGTTAATGCCGATGTTGTTGGGCATGATAAAGGGGATAGTATCTGCTTAATGCTCGGTAGCAGAACTCAGGCCATAGGTATTAATATAAGCGCCACCTCCCGGTGAAATTCGAGCCTCAGGTGAGAAACAGTGGAATCAACTTCAATTTGTGTGGTAAAATAAAAAAACATCTTGATATCAAGGGCCGTCCAGTTAAACCACGGGTTTTCAGGTGGCTTGGCTTCTAAATGATCAGTACCAAGTCAACCTTGAACGGGATGAGAGGATTCATCACACTTTCCACGCAGTGACTTTAATCCAGAACCTCGACGGAGGAAAGCTCTTAACACCTTGTTTGCGATGTAGAAGGCGAGGACACAGTGCTGACGCGGTCGGTCACGAAAAAACTGGCTGGTAACAGTGTTTCTTCGGGCCGGTCAGTGTAATCACTACAACCCGTCACATGGCATAGTGCCAAGTGCATTTAGTGTCAAGTAGCGTGTGTTTATACTAAGTGGATAATGGTATACCACAGTGGCTCTCGTCTAACTTGAAGTTGTTCATGAAATCATGAAGTTGGTCTTGGAATTGACGGGTATGAAGTGTTCTGGAAGACAGTGAAATGCCACACTGTAAAGAAACCATATTTGAACATCTGAAAAATCAAAGTGAAATAAAGAAGAACATTAACAGTGTTATAGATAGTAAAACTTAATAACATTTTCTAAAAAAGATAAAATGTTAAAATGCATACTTCAAATTAAACAGGTTTGAGATCTTTATACGTAATCCAGTCGTTGATGTTCTTCGGCATCGATATGAAAGTCTTCAGGATTCAAAAGTCATCGAGTTTTACCTATGAGACTGGAATCTGTGTGGATGACCCAAACACGCTCGCCCTGGCCTTCAGGGCAATTTCATTTTCCCGCCAAATCAATTTGTCAGCTTCGAAAAGATGTTCCTTGTGTTTGTGCGGCGAAGAGAAACGTTACGTTTGGTCCATCCGGGCTCTCTCGATGTCCGTCAAGTGTCCAGAGAACACCCCATGCCCGGCTCAGTAATCAGTCCTGGTTGAATGCAATCTAGCACAGATCTCCAGGGTTAAATCACAACCCGCTATTTGATTATCGCCGGAACACCCTACGCAAAAAACACAAACCGAGGTGCAATGGTCTGAATTCAAGAGCTCACACTCAGATTGTCTGTATCAATAATGCCCACAAAATATGCACAGAATATGCAGATATGGATAATGCGCAAAATACTACACTAAATGTCAGAATCGAATTAGTGAGACCGGCTGTTCACTTCACCTAATTTGTAACGGTGTTTCATATACTCGGCTTGAAACTGCTTTGTTTTCGTACCAGCTCTTCTATGAAGTACCTGACACCTATATGTGTGCGCTATATGCAGGGCTGCAAATTGCTATTTGTAAATGAATATGGCTATCAACATATACTGATGCTAAGGTGATACATAGTTCAGAGGCTGAGAAAGTTCATGATCTTATAACATCACACGGCCACATCAGATTATAGAGCACCCTGTCTAGATTTTATTCGAGTGTATTTCATGCTCTCTCTTTATTTCGCAGGGATTACACTATATGTAAAACATCTTTTTGTAAAGGTATCAGGATGCTGTTTAATTAGCTTTCAAGTTCTTCATCATCTATATATATTGGTTTAATGGCAGCCCCATTCTAACGAATGATTTGTGCCATAGCTCAGCCTTTAATACCAGTAGGTACATGTATTTACTATATTACGTATATGCATACACACACACATGTATACCACACACAATTTTTCCATGTCTGGGTTTGTCTCAGTAAATACACACCGCAAACACTCAAATATGAATGACTAAACAACATAACTCTTGAGGAGGGATATTCACAGAGGACACGGAGTCACACCATAGTTTGGGGTTGACACAGAGGGTCAAACAATAGACAGACAGGCATGGATTAGCAAAAGGTTAACATAAAACGCTTACTGAGGCGTCAGAGCCTATTACGGCGCATCAGGAAGGAGGCAATAGCCTGAAGGAACTTAGCATTCTGTGGCCTAAAGATAGTCTCCATGGAGGGATGAAGGACACCAGCTTTAATGAACATAAATATATTAAATGGCCAAAAAACTTATATATGCGATTTGGACTTTTCCTTATTATGCTGATGAATATTTAAAATGAAGAGAGGCGATAGACAGGCTGAACGGGGTCCCGGGTTCGTAATTATTAAGCTCTACATATCATCTCAGTATTTCAAGGAAAATATCCATCAACGGTTCAGGGTAAATATATGAACATAGCAGAATGTAGAACTTCATTTCTAAGGCATGCTGCCCTGAGTAATGATTTCATATCTGAACGCGACTTGATACCGCTCTTATAAGCTAACTTTTTACTTTCAGTCAGTTTCTTTGCCTTTCTATACCAGGTTAGATTATTTGATTATTTATTCTTGGTAAACCTGAATAATCATTTTAATAAATGTGTACATCAAAAGTTTTGCTTTAAGAAAACCGAAATGTAATTGGCATTCCTTGCTGTGTACAATAGGGATGTCGGTGGTGGGTTAAAGTTTGGTGGCACTATAATAGAGAAAATTTGTTAAATACGACGTTAAACCCCAAGCCCTCACTCACTCACTATCCACGTGAGAGACAAAATGATCAACATATACGTAGGTTCAGTGTATACGGAAACGACTTGATCTGTTACAACATTTTAATGCACAGGGTCTGTAGTTGCAAATATTAAATGACTGCGGTTCTTATCCCTTATTTCTGGTCAATTGGATACTAATGTGACGAAGTTAATTATTGGTCAATTAGTCGTTCACGAGGAGCGAGGTTCCGGGTAGGCAAGTGTAGTTGTAGCGTTCTCCAGGCAGCCAGTTGGCGCCTATCACCCGGGTGCTATTGTACACCACAAATACACATCACAATTAATTACTGCATAAAATGCAATAACGGTAATTAATATCACAGGAAGATCCGTTCAGCCTCTCCTCTCTCAATGCTCCTCGCTTAATGGTCTATCAAACTAGCGAAACCCGCGCTGCGATAAATTTCCGTCGACTAAATTTTATGAATGTCAAATCCAATGTGTATATGGAAGGTATACGATTGGAATCACTGCCAGAACCTAACCCCGATTTCATTGGCTAATGGCCTACTGACACGGTGATGAATTAAAACGATCATTGAGCTGATAAAACAAGATTAAAACAATGAATTTATCCTAGCGAAAATGAAAACAGTTGACAAGGTGATAGATTTGGGCGACTGCATGTCTTGCAGTGTGCGATTCAATCCGGATAACGTCATGGCATGGTTAATCAGTATGGCCGAAAATCGTGAAAAAAATTAAATAAAAGAGATAAAAATTTACCACCTTGCAAGTAGGGGGTAACTCGACAGACATTCATTGTTTTGAATTTGTTGCAGTATTACTTTAAAAATCAACGCTTAGTCTATACATAGGTCCCATTTTTTTATTCGTAGACTCTTATGTTGTTTGGCGTTGCAATGTGGACTTTGCCGTAAATACAAGCATAGACGAATAGATTATGCCCTCTTGAAATAACTAATTTTTTTCCTGATTCGAGATGGATTGATTCGTTTCAGCAGTAATTAGACATATGTAAAAAGACAAACGGGGTGTAAACCTGTTGATGCTTACACTGAAACATGCCTGTGTGCACATCGTTTAATTCTGTATATTTACATTTGTATCCCAGCCGTGACTACTCGGTCCTGATGATTGTGTACCCTGCGTACAGCGTAGATCTGGGTGTGACTCTGGAAGAACACACAGATACACGATTTTGTGAGAAAATTGAGGCAGAGTCAACGTAATATCTGCACTCACTGCTTGTAAAGGTACATCCGGAAAATTAATTTCCCCTAAAATTAACGTATTTTAACTGTGATTGTACACCGTATTGCAATACTTATTGTTTTATTAAAAAGTTAAAATTTAAGCGTTGTGGAGGAAGGCCTATATATTTCATGGAGGCGACTTGTTCATCGTGGCCTGGTTTCAGAGGACTTTTGGACCGGAACACTCCGAATAGCTCTGATCTATACCATGCAACTGTAACATTTGATTAACCTCACAATTGTTCATTTTCATTTTATTTCATTTTCTTCTGATTTCACTATACATAACTCTAAATGCTGTTCAACCTGTTCAAACAAACCAAAAAAGAGACAAAAACAACCACATGAAAATGGAACCAACGGAAATGTCGCACTTTTGGGTACTGAAATGGTTATCTTTAACACACTAACACACTGTGTAAATCCAAGGGCATGGCAGATTCTGGAGACATTTTGGAAACCTCGGTCAAGATTGACTTGTAAAATAACGCACACAATGTTTTACATGATGTTGATGAATATGTTTAATTAGTCAGTTAATCAGAAGATGAATTCACGGTTTATTTTATGGAATGTGGTATGTTGAAAAATTCCAAATGCAGGAATAATTGATTTCAAAGAAAAGACGAGTGCCGTCCACACTGACGACGATGCAGCGATGGAATAAGAAATTGGGACTAGTGAAACTAGATTTCAACAATCAATATTTGAACTCTTTTCCCTATCTGTTATAATTGTGGCTGGCAATATTAAATATAGTCTAATATACGTAGATATTTGTTTTTAAAAATAATCTGATATTGATGCCCGCGATACAGTTTTTTTTTACAGTGACGTAGTAAGGTATAACGTACAGAGCTGAGAACCAAACAGGTGTGAATTGCGTATAAAGACAAGGTAGAAATACCCGCCTTTTTCAAACAGCACTGTGAAGTAAGCGATCCATAACCAGAATGCTTCAGACTCAATAATCTATAACAACTGTTACGCAAATTCATTTATCAACCAGCGAATTAAGCGCAGTGAACGTGGCTAACCTTAGTAAGATTAACTCGATTCAAAATTGTGAGCATGCTCACCTGATGTTCTTTTTTTGCATTTTGTTCGATATCTACACCAATGCTTTCTCAATAAACTCTATATACACTTAGTTAAACTCCAGAACTTGCGGTTACAGACACATAACACTTGTGCTATATATGACTTGTGCCCACGTGCTGTGTATCAGACACAGGTTTTACTCACTAAAGACTCAAAACCATTATGCGATGTAATATATCAATCTGTAACAGTGAACTTCTGTAACAGACGCTGATTCATCAGGTTATGATGTGAATCGACTGCAGCAAAATAAACATGGCCGAAATCCTGGAGGCAACTATCAAAAATCTCCCATTGTACTTGGATTATTTTTCGAAGGCTGGCATCTGTTGACACTATTGACCGGCCGGGCGCCTTTTAGTCACGCTTAGCGAATGAAAAATGTCTTTTAGATATTCTGAAGACGTGGAATAAAAGCAAATAAGAGCCGTTTTGTGACAGTGTGTGAACGTCTCCGTAAGAGATAGGCGGTCTTAAATTCACTGCAAAACAGATTTCAATTCCCTGCTGGGATATAAGGCAGGAAGTGGAGTCAAACTTACACACAGGTATCAGCTGTAAATATGATTTTCATTGAACTGCCTGTGCAAGTATCAACATAAACTTTGATATTTTGGCGGTTGGTGTCCATTCATACGTAATATTTATTTAAACCCGTCCTAATCTCGACTTCTAGACGCAACATTGACTCTCGCAACTTATCCATAACGTTAAAAAGTAAACACCTTGAAGAATGCTGGGGTATTAACGTCTGAGGCAGACGTAACCTTTATCACACATCTTCACATATATCGAATTTTGAAGCTCCGCTGAACACTACACTATTTCCCGCAAAAAAAACGTACAGCTATGTTGAGGAATGAAAACTATACCGAGCAAGTCTTAATCAAGGAAGTGCATACAGGTTCATTTATGTGAACATTTATCAGTTCTGAAAACATGACTTCAGAACTTCAGACATAGACGAATACGACTATATGCAAAATTATAATGGCATAATCCTCACCAGGCCCAATCTTTCCCATTCACTACACTGTATATTAATGATCCGGAAGCTTTGAACAAACCGTATATAGCCAAAAATACATGTCCACCATCATTGGATTTAAAGGAAACCACAAACTCTCCAGATGGTACATCATTTCTGGACCTATATTTGTACAAATACCAAAACGGTTTCCTCTCCCGCAGACCCTAGACACAGGGAATAATTTCAATACTGACATGGTAAATTGTCCTTAATTGGACAGCAATTTATACCGAGGAGTCCTGCATATGGCGTGAACATATCTTGGGAAATTTGTTAGATCCTGTGTGTTATCTCGGCACTTGAGGAGTATGTTAAAAAATGGTCAAAACGGGAGAAAGTGGATTCTTCGGTACTTAACGATTGGCTTGAGATTGTCAAAAAGAAAGTTAGTTTAACTATACACCGTCTAGACATTGATGCTCTACCTAAAGTTAAACAGGTTCTGAAGGATGCCACTGTGCAAGAAACACTCGCTGCCCTTCATAGTAAATTTGTCATCACTTTAGCCGACAAGGCTCCTAATAATGTCATCTTTATTTGCAAGAATTATTATTATCAAATTCTTGTTCAAGAGCTATGAGCATCTACAACGACATCCACGTATTCTGCTACTACATGTACTCTGGAGGAACTATTTCTGGAGGAACAAACACAAAACCTTTCTGAAAGAAAGGCGCATAAATATACCTACCGTCACACAGAAATACCACAACTTTACTGGATTCCTAAAATGCATAAATCCCCATACAAGGCTCGATTTATTGCAGGTTCAAGAAGCTGTACCACTAAACTCTTGTCAACCCTACTTACGAGAGCGTTACAAGAAGTAAAGTCATTTTGGAATAAGTATTGTTGTGCCATAACAAAAAATTCAGGTGTCAACTGCATGTGGATTCTTAACAACTCCAAACGTCTTACAGAAGAACTCGATGCTCATATGCATATATCGTACAAAGACGTATCCACATGGGATTTCTCTACTCTCTATACTACGATTCCTCACAAAGATCTTATTGAAAGAATATCGTCGTTAATTGTCTCGGTATTTACTAAAACTGGTCACCGTTACATTAACGTCAGAAGCAATAAGGCTTTCTTTAGTTCTACTCTTTATAAAGGTTACCACTCATGGGATGTTACATTATTTATTGAATTACTTGAATTTCTCATTAACAACATCTATGTGAAATTCGGAGATACCATTTACCAACAGTGCATAGGTATTCCAATGGGTACCAGTTGTGCGCCTCTTTTGGCAGACCTATACCTGTTTTCATATGAATACGACTATATGCAGAAATTACTTCTGTAATATCTTTAGTAATATCTTTAAAGCTCGATCCTTTTCATTTACCAAGCGGTATATTGATGATCTACTGGCGTTAAATAATCCCCATATTGCTGAAGCGGTGAAGGAAATCTATCCGCCTTCACTGGATTTAAAGGAGACAGATAGTCCTGATGGTACCGGTAGGCCTACATCTTATTTGGATCTATATCTGTACAAAGACGGACAAGGTCTCCTTTCACGCCACCTTTACGACAAAAGGGATAATTTCAATTTTGATATTGTAAATTATCCTTATTTAGATAGCAATATACCAAAGGGTCCTGCATATGGCGTATACATATCTCGCCTTGTAGCATTTGTCAGATCTTGGGTTAATTGTGATGACTTTAATCTGCGTCACAAGTTGCTAGTTCAAAAACTAGTTTGTCAAGGATACTCCATCAAACGCCTTCATTGTAAGTTTCTCAAATTTTACACTGAATATAACACTCTCGTTGGCAGGTATGGACAGAGCGTTCAGAATCTCTGGCGATCTGCATTGTGATCAACCACATAGACGGCGCTGTTATCCCTATGTACATATCTATCACGTACATGGTATTTAACAACATAGATGGCGCTGGTTGCCCAGTGTAACCGTCTATCTTGTATGTCATGTGTAATATCATAGATGGCGCCTCTTGTAGCATGAGATCTTTACATATTAACGGGAAAGACGTAATCGTCCGTTACTTTTGAATCATAATCTGATCGGTTAGGGTGTGTAACGCTCGTCATTTTCAAACTGTATCTAATACCGCTTAACCTGGGGCTAGGGGCCTTTATGAACAGTTGCAATGAAAGCGCGACTGAGATAGGCCTACTTGTTTAGCTGTTATTTGACATGGAACTCATTCACGGACTACGAATTTGAACTTTGATATGGAATTCATGCCTGGAATATTCATTGTCTGCCCAGCATCATTGAAAACTGATGACGGCTTCTCTCTTGTGTGTTACCGGCTTTATTTCTTATTTGTATAATTTCTTACATACCTTTGTTAGTGTTAATGTTAAACGTTGTTGTGGAAATGAATCTTGCGATTATCGACTTGGAACGCCCTTTACGGACTATGAATGGTATAGGAATGTCGGACTTGACGCTTATATTTATGTGGCGATCAGCGTCACAAGTTATTCCATCAAACGCCTTCACTACAAGTTTCTTAAGTTTTACAATGAGTGCAATTCTCTTGTAAGTAAGTATGGATAGAGCGTCAAGAATCTTTGGCGACCGACTTCATGTTTGTGCCCAATTCCCTGACAGAGGCTGTATATTCATCGTGTTGCATTAGATCACCGCGTTGGATATAAGTTGCAATTAAAGCGCAACTAAGATACATATTTTATTATGGAGCATTGTACACTATATGAATACGCAAACACACCTTGCGTTTTTCGCAACATCACTTATAACTTTTGACTGCTTCTCTTTGCATGATTCCGCTCTATTTTCCCAATTGATATACTTCCTTAATTCTTCAAAATGCTGGTTTGTGTTAAACGTCGTTTTGGGAATAGACCTTGAAATTATTGACCTGGAACGTCCATCTTGGTTGACAACTGGTATAGGAATGTCTGTTTTGACGTCAACACCACTAATGAGAATTAGAATATAATTGTGTAAATACAAGCTTTTCTACATTCGAATGTGCTGACTGCATTTTATCTGACGGATATAACAGAGAAACACGATGTATTTCCTATCGTTTGTGACTGGATGTACAATGGGTATGTCTGGCCAGCTATGGAATGCAGAAATCGCTCCATCTCAGTAAGAAATCTGTCTTAACAGGTACAGCAGTCGTGTTCTTTTGTTCCATATATTGTGTGCTCTGGGTCTGCTTACCATGGGGCCAGACAACAAGAAGGACTGACTCACAAATTTAAACAGAATAATTACAGTACAGCAAGACTAGACATTCCACTTCTATGTATGTTTTTGTCATTGTAATGTTAAAAGCTCAACTACATGTAGGTGTTTACATCAGAAATCCTCAAAGAACGATAACATGCGTTTACGCACTAGTGTTTGCTGGTGGCCTGTGAGTAGTTGCTAGCGGCGCGACGGTTGGAAACCCTCAAGTCATAGTCAATTCTAGCGGCAGATGGCGAACAACTAGCTTGTAAATCTTGGGCTCTCTTCTATGAAAGGCTCCTGGAATATTCCGTCGACTCCACGACCATACACTGCTGGACAACCTAAAGGCTATTTGATAACCGATGAATTATTCACACATTTAACATGCTGTAAACGAGACCGAGCACCCAGCCAGAATCGGAATTCCCTTATCACAGAATTAGATCAGAAAACACCAATATGCAGGGTGTTAAATATCCGACAAATCAGCTGAGGAAAGGTGCCACCGGTCAAAATAATATCCCCCCCCAACCCCTGTGATGTCGGCGTTACTGACCCTAAAGCAAAACAATAAAAAGAGTACCAAGAGGGTGATCAATTAAAAGTACTGACTGCAATGCTGTCAATAATTAAATCTTGTTGTGATCAATTGAAACTTGTAGCCAATCATTGTTAGAGTATTCTAAAATGTACATGTTCATTTTGTAAAAATGCCTCTGATAGAGGTATCAAAACCATCCGGGTATATGCAACTGTGCGCATCTTGGATAATCCTATTTACAAACAATCCTTTGTGCTCTGACGTAAACATCTTATATTGTTAGCCACATGGTAATGTTAAGAAGATAACGTTTTTGTCCACAATGTGCTTCTCTCCAATAAGCCTTGGATTGTCAGTTAATCTCTTTGTTTGAACTGTCAAACTTGTTTTGCAAAAAGTTTAACGCCCAAGATTCCTCAGTTCTCGAAAAAAGACGGCGAAAAACCGTTGGTGCAGCTAGCTGTCATGTTAACTTATTCCTTGTAAACCAATCGATTTCCAACGCCTGACGCCTGTTTGTATTCCTCATATGCTACTGGCCTTCACTTTACTAAATAATTCAAGAGCATTGTAAATCAGGAGTACAGAAAACAAAAAGTTTATTTCTATTTCAGAGAATCTAACTCAATCAGTTTGGGAATATATGTGTTGTCATATTTTTGTTTATGTATGTGAACTTCGATATAGGGAAGCCTTGTTACTGGTGAAACCCAAGCATCAGGTCTCTGGACATTTCAATGGCCCAAGACACATCCAAAGTGTGCAGCCTGCTCTACCTATATGAGGAATTTTCACGGACTTGCTCTCGCGTTTATGGACATATCTTGTGCAAAAATGATGTGGACATTGCATTACACCAGCAAAGATTCCAATAAACACGATGGCGGTGTATGGAACCAGCAGTTCCCGCTGACACGCAGGCGTCACAACCCATGTCACAATGTAGAAGCTAACTCATTTCCGCTGCGCTTCAGATAGACATGCCATTACCGGTATCACTACTCTGCGAATTTCAGGGTTATCACAAAGGTATCACAGGTAGAGCCCTAGTCGTCTCATAGAGATGTCTCTGGCGTCGGTTACTGTCAATCTTCCAAGAGCAATGGTCCGGCAGTTTCAGACACGAGGAACTTTCCCCACCTAAAGTAGTTTGTAAGTTATGTAGTCTGTTGCTCTTCCGAGCCTTTGCGATGACGTTTTATGGGTAAACTTATGCATTGCAATAGAACAATGGTCTAGTCCTCATAGATGCTGGTCTCTATTGCACAAGAAAAGGTACTCCGTTAAACATAGCAGAGAATAATGAAAGACAAAAATACACGGTTGTATTATAATTTAGCAATATTAGCACCTTGCTATGCCAACATCATCATGAGAAGTGTTGAGCCGTAAGTGCTACTACGTACGCTCGCCAGCCATATCATCGCCCTGCATACTGACCATAATACACACTGAACTGTCTGCTTTGGGTCTTGTACGCATTGCGGATATTGCCGAACGTATACGTTCCAAAACCTCTGGTCATTTTAACCTTGACGCGTTCTGAGTGTCAGTATGCACAACTGTAAGCAAATACTCCTTCCGAATTTCCTTTTTTTTAAACACTTCTCATATTCCAGCGTACCTTCGAAGCGGCTAACAAGTAAATACATTTCAAAATATTATTCATATAAAATCGATAATTCCTGCAGAAAAATAGGTTTGTGTTTACCTTTATATTACCGTTATTTTCTGCAAGGACTGGTCTGTTCGGTCCTTATCAAAACCACTGTTTCTTGTCTCAAAAGAAAACTCACTTAATCTAAACTCACTATGTTTTATATTGCACAAGCTTAATCTATTTTAAATATTTTGGATTATCTGACCATTTCATATAATTAGATGGAGGGTAAAACCACGGAGTAATTGCCTTGTGGATAAGATTTTACGGAAACTTAGTAATGCGTACGGTTTAGTAGGTATCCTGATCACCCTCTTCACATTTTCCCTAGGGTCTGAAGACGTGAGCATATCCCGGGAGCAAGGATTATGTTAAGCAGCACAATTACCCCCCTATTTGCCCACGGCTTTCTGGATGCGCTGTCGTCTGGCCGTGTTCAGTCATCCCAGCGTTTTGCTGAATGGCTATCGTCTTTATATCCAAACTAAGTTATCTCTACATATCTTTGTGTACTTTGGATCAGCAAAAGTAATATTATTCCTTCTCTGGGACATAAAGGAAGGTTACGATAAATGAATATGTTGGAATTCCAGGAGGAAACCCTGACGTCCTGGATCTTTGGGAACAAAAGGCTGGCTCTGGGAGCGTGCGGTACTTTTATCCGTTGTTAGACCCGCCAGTGTTTTCCTCATCAACCTGAGCATTAGACATATTCGCTGCATGTATTCCGTGGATTGAGGCGCGCAAGCTTATACATATGTTTTCCGTTACATCTGTTATGTTGTGCTAAATTTTGGGAGTAGGGATGTATTCTGACATACTCTTACTGAAGTTATTACATTGAAGTGATGCTCCGTAGCTTGGCATGCATTCATATGTAGTACGCATCCATGTTAAGAGATATAAACATTGTACATTAATATGATTTTGAAAGGTCTAATAGGGTTTGTGACGCGAAGCTGCAAAAATGTTAGATGGTTATCAAAAAAGATGGCATGCATATATATATATTGATTTCATTCAACAGATCGCCATACCTCCACAAGGTTATAAAAATCGCTTCAGCGCTGGCCTGTTTGTAAGAAACGTATAGTATAAGCCTAATGCTTCTGCAAAGCAACTTGTATGTAAGGTGATTATGATTTATTTCTTCTCCACCAAAGAAGTAGGTTATGTTATAAATAACGGTTCAGGATGACGCACATTGCAAGAATTTGTGGGGTTTTTTATAATGGTTGCTGAACAAAAATGAGATATTCAGCCAACACTTGTGTCGTTATTCCGTGTCGGTGATTCTTTAACACTAAGCATGTGTTTCTGGCAGATATTGTTTATTTCATTACAGTGAAATTATGTCGGATGGCCATAACGGTGTCATCAGCAGAGGTGATGAAAACGTGAAAAATAGATGCATGTACTTGTTTAATTGGATGGGAGGCATTGGGCTTATTAAGCGTGCCCGATTCTGAGCTGTTAATTACCATCACTCATCGCTGCCATCCCCGCTTGACTCGATTTAAATTCTAAAATGAGGTGTCAATCACCTGAACAGTTATGTTAGCGGTGCTACCAACCCAGGGTTACCCGGTGCCTTCTGTGGAAAAAGAAAAGAAGAAATGTGGCCTGGGTGATTATTATTATAAAAGTTATTACGGAGATTTCGTAGAAAATAGGCCACCCATACAATAAGTATTACCTGTGGACAAGCAAATCACGACCGACTGATTTATTAAGTTCATTAGCATTTAATGGTGTTCCCAGTGTCCCCCCATAAGCTGGTGTGAGTAAAATGTCTACGACTGTAGACGATATGACGCTGACAGAATTCTGTCACCATACACGGGACTTACACGGGAATTACCTCTTTACCGAGCACTATGTATGTACTATGTACGGTAATAGCTATTTCAAACACAGAGGGTTTTTTTAGCATATTCGTTACTTAACACTTTAACGTTAACTACAAAAATGCAAACGCGACGTGCCTCAGCATATACAGTGAACTGTCTATTTCTTTGCTGCACTATGCCTGTTCAACCTTTACTTTGCACTATATATTCTCTGGTCGTTTTGTCCCTTTGTAGCCTGTACACTTTGTTCTGTGCCCCTGTAGCCTTTCAGCTGTCTTTTGTGCCTCTGTATCCTGTACGATGTTTCTTGTGCCTCTGTAGCCTGTGCGCTGTGTTCTGTGCCTCTGTAACCTGTACGCTGTGTTTTGTGCCTCTGTAGCCTCTCCGCTGTGTTTTGTGCCTCTGTAGCCTGTCCGCTGTGTTTTGTGCCTCTTTATCCTGTCCGATGTGGTTTGTGCCTCTGTAACCTGTACGCTGTGTTTTGTGCCTCTGTAGCCTGTACGCTGTGTTTTGTGCCGCTGTAGCCTGTACGCTTTATTTTGTGCCTCTTAATGCAGCATGTACATTGTAATATCTGCTTCCTTGTTGTTTTGTTCTCTATATCGTGTAGGCTTTGTATCTATGTCCTTGTTGATTTGTGATTCTTCAGAATGTGACATGCACGGCCTTCTTTCTTAATGTTTCGAGCCTTTTGTGCCACTGTGGCATGTACTCTCTTCTGTCTGCTTTCTTGCTCTTTTGTGACTTTTCAAAATATGCAATATCCTGTACGCTATACATCTCCTTCCTTGTTGTTTTGTGCCTCTTCATCTTCTACACGTTTCGTGCCTCTACCGTCTGCTTTCTAGCTGTTTTGTATTTCTGTAGCCTGTACACTATATATCTACTACATTGTTGTTTTTCGTCCCTTTTAGCATTTGAATTGCACATTCTACTTCCTTGCAGTTTTGTATCTTTTGAGACTATGATGTAATCAGTTGTAGTGTACTAAATTGTTATTAACATCATTATATTTTCACTAATTCTGTTTAAGTCTTGGTGCTAGGGCGTCTAAACTGCTACTTTTTAAGTATCTACATACACAGTTAGAAAAAAAAAACTACAACTGAGGTAAGTGACAAGAGGCCTGAATTCACTGGTTAGGTGTGAGCATTTACTGCCTAACATACCATCGTCACTGCTCTGGTTTGTTCACTGTGCTGTAGTCGTACATACTGTACTCTGTATTAAATAGCCACTGCCTTGCTGGGTTGTGCCCTTTCACCACAAAATGCATCTTCAGGCTGCTTGGTGCTTTTTCAGAATGTTCATGCTATTTTCTACTCCCGTGCGGTTAAGCAACTCTTCTCTGCATTTTATATTCTATTATCCATTATACCTTGCTTTTCTTTGCGTTTTCAGCCTGTAGACTGTACTATTTCATTGAAATTTTATGCTTTTTAAGCATTTGCACAGTACTGTCTAGCTCATTCGTTTGTTTAACTCCTCGTCCTGGACATTGTTATTTATTTCCCTTTTTCCTTTTCAGGCTGTACAATGTACAATATACTTTCTTTGTGCTGTTTTTGTGCCTTTTTATTCTATAACTATACGAATGACATTATTGCTGTTCCTTGTTGTGACCTTTAGTATGTGCATGTTGTTGTCTACTTTCATGTTATTTTATATTTCTTCGCCCTGGACACTAGTACCGGATTATATGTTGCCTTTTTCCACCTGTACAGTGGTTCATATACTTCCTTGCTGTTTTGTGCCTGTATAAATCGTTCTATTTCTAAAAAAAGATACTATATTTGGCACGAATAACTTTCATGAACGTGCTGATAAAATCCTTAAAAATCAATTATATCAATGCAAATTTCATATATAAATAATATAAATAAAACGGAATCGCAAATTCTCTGTCAACCTATCTTTATACGTTTCTTTTTTCACATCTATGCTGATGGGGGACAAAATCTACTTACACTAATCATCATCGAGGGTATAATCGTTTGGAACTTAAGCACAGTCACATTAGTCCTTGAGGGACACCAGTACCACTCGCTTGCCAGGGTGCTAATACGTTACCCAAGAGAAATATTTGCTTTAGTCGGCTATTGTTTCTTAACAAGGGTTCTTGGGCAAACCGGCTTTGATCGACTCAGGGGTCTCTTGGTTGCCATTCAACATTTGCGCTTTTACAAAAGCCTTTCATCATAAAAATATCATGAGTTTGTCTCGGAGGTATTGACCCTGCAGGAGAATCGATTCAAGTCGGTTTGCCTAAGGAGAGAGTCGTGGCCAGCCGAAGTGTTAGTGAACTCCTAGAGGGCGCTCTTCTCCCATTCTACCCTCGCCTGCTCGTATTGACCGTTTACACAAGACACCCCAGAGGCTTGTCTAGTGTAATCTGAGTAACACTGCTAACTAGGCCTTACCCACATCGTCCATGCCGAGGAGTCGTTTCTGTTTTCTTCGACAATTCCGCTATTGAGCTGATTTTCAAGGCTATCATGTATGTTGTAGTACACTATAAAGCTGGAGTACCTTCGACCTACATACGACTAAGTAACATAGTTGGAAAGAAATGGATGAGTCTAAATTTATGTGATAGAAAAAAGGCAGTATTTTCCTTTGGATGCAGATATGAACTTTATATGAGTACTATTATCAAAATCAGTACTCACCCTATATGTAAAGTTGTTAATTGATACTGTAGTACTATAAATATCTTCTTTGGCAGAAAAAAAGGAATACTTCTCTATAATGGAGACATACACTATCAAATATGGAAGCCGGATGTGGCAATGCTCTCTCCAACACATTCCCTTAAAACATGAACGGTGATATTTGAACAACCGAATGGCGAGATTTAGTCGAGATCAGGTCGAGATTAAGGCCACAACGTAAGATTAGTTCGAGTTTCCCACGAGACTAGAACGACATTCGGTCGAGAATCTCGTGCAAATCTCGCACCCTCGCCAGAATTTCGCGCTCTTGAGTGAGTCCGGCGTCCTCGTTGTCGTCTGGCTCCCTCAATCGTTCATTTCTCGACCAAATCTTGTCTGAATATCTACCGAATCTCGCAATAAGCATTGAATCTCGACCTAATTTAGCCAGAAGGCATGTTTTTTTTTATCTCGTAAAGAATGTTGTTTCTCCACGAAATAAGTAATTTTATACCCAAGCTGAAGTTTCATAGTGAGCGACATTTGGACGACAAGCCGATATTTGGATGAAATTTGGTTGACAGTGAGACATTCAGGCGAGATTTAGACGACATTCAATCGAGAAGGAGACATTTAAGCTAATTTTGCTGCGTCGTGCGACTGGTGGGTTAATTTCAACTAAATCTCTCGTTCTCAACTAAATGTCGTCTGAATGTGGCCCTGTCGTCCTAATCTCGACCAAATCTCGCCATCCGGTCTAATCGCGGTCACCAACGGAGGGTTTGCGATTGGGCCCCTGTCCATGATTGGGATTCTGTCACCGTCTGGGATCTACAGCTTCGGTATCAAAACAATATCACGAATTAAACAGACACGGTGCAAGGTTTTCGGCAAAACAGTTATGAACATACTCCCCATACATTTTAACTTCATGATACGACTATGTATAAGGATACATGTGGATAATCATTCACGTCATGAAAATCAATTAAAAGTAGATATTCAGGCGAGATTTGGTCGAGAATTAAACAAGGACGCGAGATTCCAACGAGGACGCGAGATTCACTCAACAGCGCGAGATTCTGGTGAGTGTGCGAGATTTACACGAGATTCTCGACCGAGTGTCGTTGGAGTCTCGTGGGAATCACGATTGAAACTTGCGTTGTCATCCTAATCTCGACTACATCTCGCACTGTTGTTCAAATATCAATGTTCCTGCTTTGGGTCAAATATACAAGAGAGAACATTCCCGCATCCGGCTTCCATAACCAAACGATGTCATCGCACAAGTGTGTTACGTTTTCCACTGACTGCGATAACTGATACACTGAACACTCTCAAATGATCACCATAAAAAAAACTGCATAAATAGCGTGTCCGGAAAGGATTTTCACTCAAGTTCGTGGTTGTGGTAGGGAGGGGGCATCCTATGAGGCAGGCCAATATAACCCAGAATTAACCCTCTGAGACCTCTAACAACATCCGTTTTTCCAGGCGAGCCATTGATGTTTTTAATTAGTTTGTGGCCTCGATGGAGTCTGGAAAGACGGTTTTGTTACGCTTCTATGGAGTCAGTGTGAGTATTGCAACACAGCATAAGCCTCAGACAAAAACCACTCAAAGAGCCGGTGGCATAGCTGACTGTGTAATCCATGTCGTGTTATTAACAGATCTGTGTTTACAGGACAGACAGATCAATCCTTATGCCATTCAGTCGACTTACACTTAAAGCTATGCTGTTTACACAGAATTTTTTGCTCCTACAGGATTTAAAATCGCAAAAATAAACCGCCAAAAAAGTCGAATTCAAATGAGACATTAGCTTAACAAGGTAAAAGGATCCTACAAAGACTTCCAAAGATGACGCGAACTGTCAAGTTCCAATTCCCAGGGCAAGAAAACAAACAGGCAATTCAAAGAAGCTGGCATGGAAAACCCAGCCAGTGAAGGCTACATTTCCTATGGTCGAACAAATCCTCGACATATGTGATGGTCGATTAGTTGCTCTCTTGATTGATTCATTATTTCGTCAATCACTTGATTGCAGTCCAACACCTAGGTTGTGATTGTTCAAAATCTTTATAAAAGCTGAAGAACTAGATGATAATATTTCACTTGGTTCTCGGTGGGTTTGCTAAATATAAAGCAATATTAACAATTCTTCATCTCTCTGGTTGTCCATTCGGTGCTCCCAGTAGGCCAGTAAACCACAAGCACGTCTATAAGGTCGTATGTACGAATCGCGCCTAGAACTCGAGCGTAACTTTCAGTCATGAGGTTTGTTAAGTACATGGAGAAATGCAGTAGTTCCTCCCCCTCTGTCCGATTTCTCTCACCCATAACCCAATAAATGCCAAACTATACGGCGTTAGCACCAATTTCGTGTCTTATCATGGCCTGGAAACAGTTATATTTCGCAGTCCCTTTCTAAATAAAGTCATGCTGGACTCATAACTAAAGTCATGCTTCTTACACGCTTACAAACATACAATCCTCCTCGAGGTGCTTAAAAAGAAATTGCGCATTCCTAGAAAACAATGTAAAATTAGCCGGTGTAATGACTACAGCCCAATGTCACCCTGGCTTTTTACGGTGACTTTTGATTGATCGTCCCGAAAGACCTACAGATTGCCTAGCAATGTATTGTGCACACTCAATGCTTCAAAAACTTACGATCCAATTAAGGTTACATAAGGAAATTGTATCCATTTAATTGCTTTCCATTTTCAGGTTAAGGACATATTGATGTTGCAGTTATACCGTGACATGCCAGCAAATGTTAACGAAAAAATGTTTAAAAAAGTAGGTTAGCTTGAAAGATGATAACGTCGAAACCCCCGTTGTATTTATCACAGCGTGTTTCCAATGTCAAGCATCACAGGAGAGGTTTATGCATACAAGTGTTTAACACAAGCGGTCAAATTTTGTATTCTTAATTTACCTGTTTGAGCTGAATATTCACTGTTCACAGACCCTGGAACACAACTACATTTTACAACATTACAACATTAACACTAAACGGATCAAAAGCAAGCCATGGAAGAGTATATCAAATTTTTTTTATTAATTCAAGTGATTTATATACTATGATGTTATACTTCACTTAATTGCAGCTTCTTTGATCTAAAAGGCAACAGACCGGAATATACTCCAGAGTTTGAAAACCAGAAATGTACGTGTATCTTACTTCAACGTTTATCAACTCTGGAAATGTAGCCTTACAGTACAAGTACTGGTGCACTTGCTATAACTGCATTGACTATAACGCAGCACGCCTTTGTCAGTATTAGCCCTGTATATAACTACATACATGTATATGCATGTGTTCGCTATCCTCTACAGGAATTGACGATTCGTGACCAGTTGGGAAAGCTGAGTCAGTAAAATTTTGAATACATGCCAGAGTTGACTAAAGTAGCATTTTATCTTGTGTGAAATTTAATCACCCTCTTTATTATGCTCATGAGCATTTAGTTGCGTGAGAAGCAGTCGTGGGGATTTGATTGCAGTAGATTTCCCCTCTAATTTGCCAGGATAGAACTAAAGAAGCACGCGTGAATGGATATACTATTGGGATCGTGACAAAAGCTGTAAAGTTAATCATATACAACAGAGTTCAGTTTTGCCTCAGAATTCGCCACTCGCCCCCCCCCCCCCCCCCCCCCCCCACCAGAATCGATTTCTCGAAAATAGAGCCTATATGTAGCCTAAGCAATGGTAGGGTTTTCACACTGGGACTAGACAAGGCATAAACGTGTTTATTTGCACTCATACCATGGGACGATCTGTAAACCGTTATAGTACTCAGAAAAGGCCGTGTTTTCTTCTGACGAATTTCCGCTAAGGTGGGGAAAAAATTAAACTTTGATTAGTACTGAATCCTGCCTTATTGGCTATATCTGTAACAGACGTCTGCTTCTATTCCAGGCCATAATGCATACTAGAAGATGGGCATAGATGAAACCTTTAAGAATGGCTGGGAGGGTAGACATATGACGCCTAAGTGAAATCGTTTTGAGCACGGAAATGTTTTTAAGCACGGCGTAAAATCCCACTTAAACAAATGAATAAATGGTACTGACAAAGTTTTTGCCCTTGAACAGACAGGTGTTAGAAGTGGATGAGAAGAAGTGTGTGGATGATGTAGTTTAATTAAGGGGTGGTAATTCTGTTCATATATACATGTAGGCCTATTATAGCATCTTTCACAGAATTTTTAAGTACTGAATTCACGGCTCCATTGAAGCAAAACTGCATAGCTCTAATACAAAAATTGTTCTGTTATTAAGCAGAACTCGAGGATTTTTGGTTAGTATGGTTTAGGTCATTTGGTCGATAAAAGCAGATTAAACATTTCAATATGTGTAAAACGAAAAAGTGATCGTATCATATATGGCATACTTTACCTTGTCTATGGTACTACATGTAACCACGTATTAACGTCTAATAAATACTAATGGTTGTCCTTTCCAGCTCGCAAAAGTAATCTTTTTCGAGGAAATAATCAGAAAACAGTGACTTGGAAGGTAGCAAATTACTTTTGCCAAGTCAGAGTCACACTGTGTGATTTGTTGTATCGACTTGTCGTATTCAATGTCACCAAAAATGAAAGTAGAACAAAGGGTTTTTCATATGATTAGTAGTCTACCATTCGAACAAAATCGATTATCCGTTCCGACGTTTAGATTTTATCCAATTTATCGAGTCGATACGACAAACGGCATCGCGTGAATAGGGCAAGTCACATCGCCCCATGTTGTACATTTATTTGATTGGTGTTTTACGCCGTACTCAAGAATATTTCACTAATACGACGGCGGCCAGCATTATGGTGGGAGGAAACCGTTCACAGTCCGGGAGAAACCCACGACAATCCACAGGTTTATGGCAGACCTTCCCACGTACGGCCGGGGAGGGAGCTAGCATGAGCTGGACTTGAACTCACAGCGACCGCTTTGATGAGGCACTCCTGGGTTATTACGCTGTGCTAGCACGCTAACCAGCAACCTTTAAACCTCTACTGCTAGATTACATCAAGTCTATTGATACACTGTTCTTTATATTCTTGGCTACAAAAACAAAACAGATGAATCATTAGCAACAATATGTCATGTGGTGAGGTCCATTGTTGTCCCATGGGTGTTATTTTTTATGCAGTACAATTATTTTCCAGGAGAAAAAAAATTAGAATTCAACCGAAGTTACATAGACGGCAACAGAAGTATATATAGCTGGGTGTATTTGACTTTAACAGTACTTTGCGACCTAAATAGCAGAAAGTTATTTCAAAGGCCATAATCAATATATGGTTGCATACATGTGCCAGTATATTCACAGTCTGTATGACTTCTCGAAGGCAGTAAAACTGGCAGCCTCTGCCTATAAAAAAAACTAGAGCTTATGGTTTGACGGGAATAAGTAACCTGGTGGTGAAATAGTGCACTCTCAACCTCCCATTGTCGTATTAAATCAAAGAAAACAGCTGCATTCGATAAGTATCATTACGCCGACAGGAGGACTCCTTGCTTTTTATGGGATTTGTAGGTGGTTGACGTAACCAAAATCAATATCCTGCTGAGTTCAGTTTTCATGACGTGACATTTCAAGCGCTTGTACTGTAAATTCGCCCAGAGGTACGCGTAAAAGCAAACGACAAAAGGCAGCAGGGATAGATTGAGAAAGCTTGTTTATTATAAATACATATGTATGTTGACCCATACCGTTGGTTGAGGATAGCAAAGGATTTGCTATAATCAATGCCGAATGTTGACTTAAGCTGTCAGGCTGGCCGGTATATCCTCGCATTATAGCTAGAATAAGTTAATGTCATCCAGGGTATAAATATTTGGCATACTTTTTCTGATCAAAGTCGTAGCATAAATGTGTGTTCCTTATTAGGCTATGTACACCCTGTATAAATACCATTGCTTTTATGCTTCCCGTTTCATTGTTCACTTCAACATTTCATAGCTTCATTCCTTGTTCGATTGTAACTATTCATCGGTTGACTAATCCGTTCATACAAATATATTTAAGAGGTTCTGTAGATCTTGCCCATCTAAAACTATTTCTTTCCCATCAACACAATACGAAACTACTTACTCCATGTACAGACCCATCCTGCATACAGCTATTTAATTGTAGCTGGATGACTAAACATTTAATGCTTTTTGTGATTTTTTTTTTAATTTGTTGATCCGGGGCATCGCAATTACTGCGAGTAACAGTATCTCGGCCCATAATCACATTTGCGAGGCCTCATTACAGAGATTCGCCTCTGTTCGATGTAGTGCACATTACAAGGGGGGAGGGTTAACGAAATAAACTTGATTTCGGAATAGCTATACTTTCAATCCATTCTGATTGTTGTTTTTTATCACTGGTTATTGGCGTCCACGCAGATAAATGTGACGGTAACTTCATCACATTATATTACATAATTGCACAATAATTATGTTGAAGAATAGCGGGTAGACGAAGTAGAAAATGCTCATTCAAGACAACGCATTGTCGACTGTTCACATGACTAGGAGCTAAGTCTTTGTAAATCTATTTTTCCTGAGTGAGAAGTGATTTCTCGAGAACCATCAGTCGGTACGACTTGAATAAGCAGAATTAGAACGTTTTTGCGCGTGTAGGGTATAATTTACCTGCCGAACTGGCTGATGAGCGCTGCGAGATCAAAGAGGCCTAATTACCGAAATCGTGCCTTCACAAATGTCACATCGACTAAATGAAAGTTTGAGATAATTATACATTTGATGGTGACTTGGAACGCTCTCCTATGACGACAGGTTGCGAGGCGCTGATAAACCCATTCTCACCACCTCCAAATGAGCAGCGGAGAACAAACGCTGTAATTTTATATGATGATCGGTTGTCACGAGACATAGAGACAAATTTGCCACCTGTCTCTCAACTACTACCACTCCGCTCGTTATGATCTTGTGTTGTTCAAATCAAGGAATCAACCTTTTACATCGCATTGTAGGATGAGCACCTTGCATTCATTTACAAGGCACTGGTAAATATTATATTGCAAAGACTGAACGCCGCAGGCACATGCCGTGTATCTGAACTATAGAAATGTGTCAATAAAATTCCATTACCAGCTGGTTTCATATCAAATACATGTTCGTATTTTCCTATTTATAATATTAAATTTTAAGTTTTCCATATCCAAAAGCTAATTTGATGATAAAAAACGTCAATCACATAAATCGGTTATAAGCTTGCGTTTCTTACACAGATATGGGTATCTAGCGGTTTAGCTGCACATCCTTACAAACAGTATTTGTTGTAATATCATATATTAATTTGTAGTCCTGTGTAAAAACAGGGATACAATAAACCCATACAGGTAATGAGACGTATCATTAGATGAAGGTGTGGATAGGCGTGTAATAATAAATAAGGCTATCAGATGTATCATAAGATGAAGATACGGATACGGGCGCAATAACAAGTAAGGCAGTGAGATGTATCATAAGATGACGATGTGGATACGAGTGTAATAACCCACAAGGCATTGCAGTGTATGATTAGAAGAAGATGTGGGTACCGGTGTAATAATCCATAAGGTAATGTATCATTAAATGAAGATGTGGATGCAGGTGTAATAACCCTTAAAGTAATGAGATGGATCGTAATTGAAGATGTAGATACAGGTGTAATCATCCATACGATAATGCCCTCTGGTTAGAGAGAGTATCATTAGATGAAGGTTTGGATGAGAGTGTAATAACACATAAAGCAATGTGAAGTATCATTAAATGAAGATGTGGGCACAGGTGTAATAACCCTTAAAGTAATGAGACGTATCAACACATGAAGATATGGTTTCCTCCATGACCCGCTATTGTAATCTTATGGCTCGAAGCAACTACTTTTCCCTTCTACTAGGAAAGTCATATTATGATTTTAACAAAATGTTTCTTCTTCTCACGACTATACGGCGTGGTCGCTGTTATGGAAATCTCTGATGATGAAGTTAAATAACAATGATATCCTATAAAGTGAGATGAAGGCATGTCAGCTGAATGAGTACTACTGGAAGTGCTTTGTTCGGCTTTGGAATGAACATAAGGGAAACTGAGGGGTTTGGCGTGTTGACTTATGACTTTCCGACAAGGGCTCTCCTGTTATGAAGCTAGCACAGTAGGCGCGTACACCAAATTACAACAGAATTTTCAATTATTTGTTACTTTTATAACTGTCATGTTGGATTAGTAAGGATAGCGAATTAGCCTTTAAAATAAAAACGCAGCCTGATAACGGTCTGACGTTTACGAGGCGAATCCAGTACCCTAGCCCTGACAGATCCACTCAGTAAACAATACCCGGGGTACAAATTACACGAGCAAGTCATTTACTCGATTAAATCCCGTCAAAGGACAACGACATCAAACGACCAACTATAATCCATGCTGACATCCGGGAGTTTGAAATGAAGCATGTGGTCGTAGTCCACCAATCACAGTCCGTGACAAAAATACCAGCCATCATGGAGATTCTGACAAATAGTCCTTGCAATAGGAAGTGCTAAGTGTTTGTTATGGAAAGCGGCCATCATTTAGAGAAATTACTCTGTCAGGCTGAAGCAGAATTGGACAAAGATTGTCGTCCATAAATTTATGAGATTTTTTTGTGACATAAAAATTCGGTAAATGTGAACTGTAATCGAGACTGTCACGGAGGACCTTTTTAAATCCACAATTCAACATCTGTTTCTTCGTTACAATGAAACAACCTTGCTGTTACTCGTAATCTGACATAGTGAACTGACAGCGGCAGTTGTTTTTTGTGGACAGACGCTAACAATTTTTTCTTTTTTGAACTGGCTCCGTCAGTTGTTTGTCGGACTGGATTAGCCCCTTTGCTTCCTTGATGGACTAGAATCTCCCTTTGTCTATGTTTTGAAGGAGTCAGTGGTTACGTGGTGGGGAACCACCAATGTTCTCGTCCCGTCAATGTTTTCATCAGATGCATGGTATTCTGGCTGCATCTGTTGTCTACTGTACTAGCTATATCAGTTGTTTGTCTAGTGTATTAGTTACATCAGTTGTCTGTTTAGTATACTGGGTACATCGGTTTGTCAGTTGTTATAGTGTAATCTCTGGCTTTGTTTTTGTGTTCTATCGATTTACTATATCCGTGAATTTATTGGTGCACATCTGAGTTTACTTTGATTAAACCTTAAAATAGATCTAAATTATTTTAGCCAAACTATAGAACCGACAGCGGAGCTCAAAATCAAGATAATCTCTGACAACTTAAATATATGTGATGCTTTGTTTACTAGAAACTATCCTGTATAAAGTAATCAATATACACTTTTCTGTTGACAGATATCCAGTATGACGTACAGGTGATGAACGCACTTTGCCACTCAGAAGCGAGCTGAGTTAGGAGATCAACTGTTTCACTGTCATTCTGTGAGTTTGATTAGATTGGACGGATCAGAGGAATTAGAGTTAGGATCACAAACGTGCCATACATCAGTGCCCTAGGTTAATGTTAACTGTAACATCTGCTGACTGAATTTTATTACAATAGTGATTAATCTTGGCTGGTAATCAACTTACTAATGTACCAGGCTCACACGTGCCAGGGACAAGGCCACACCTTTACGGCCAGATTAACTACTAATAACGCTAACATCATTATAAGAGCAATGCATCTTCTGACGTTCTTATTTATCGAGGAAATGAATCAGAACGTTGTGGTGAACTGACTTACTACGCAGTTCCGTATTCGTTACTCCATACACATTTCACTGCGCGAAACAATGCTTCAGTATGCTGTACATTGGTGGAGTAGCTCTATACATAGTTTTGTCCGCTAGGCTGCGGTGCACCAACTACACATTTTCAATAGCATTACTGTTATATGAGGTTATATATTGATACAATATACAGTTATCTGCTTGTTACGATATTGTTGTCTACTCCAAACACAGTTCCATGCGCACCATACTTTTGTATTTACTCCATACACAGCTCTGTGAACGCAACCATGCCATGGTTTCATGAAGCTTAGGAATTGCTAAAATAGATTACCAGCGCTGGGCCTGTCAGACTTAAGATAGATACTTTCATGTCCACTGAACTGATTCAGTTCACGGAAAACCTTGAAAACGCTAAGAAAAACGGTACACTTTGCTGATCAAACATCAGAAATTCTAACACATCTGCCAGATTGTATACTAAATTGCAAATTGAGAATAGCGAGGACATATCACGTGCGAAATGCGGTATTGTCATTGGTTCTCGACATGCGGGTCCTGTAGTTCCATGGAGCGATCAACTCAAGAGAAATGTAATCAAAATAAAGGGATGAATAGGTATCAGTTTGAAAATCGAAAGGGAGTAAAAACTGAAACTTAGTGTAAAATACATAGAATAGAAATAATGGCTTCATTCACTGAGTATTCGCTGTGATAACTGCAGTTAAAAAGGAGGTGTCCATTGTGTTTGGACGAGGTCTCAAAAACAGTGAACACTTCCTTGAATGAGACCATTATTTCTTAAATCTACTGCACTACGATCGAGCCACCATTGACCATGTGACGCCACGGTGGTACATACACTGATCGCATACGTGGCTTCTCTGTGTGTACAACACAGACCACAAGAGACAATCGCTTAACTTAAGAGATTATTCAATGCCCATGTGTGGCTTACAACTGTAGTAACAGAACGCAGCATGCTGTAAAGTTACACACATGGCCTAAAAAGGCCATTGAGTGAGAAAATATGGACCAGATCTCATCGCAAGCTCCTTAGATTACGGGAGACATGTCTACTACAAGTAAATGCCCAAATAAAGCCAAACGAAAAGTAAAGAACAACCAGATTTTCTCTCCCGTTTTGGAGTTGTTACTTGCTTGCTTGAAAACAACAGGCTACGACACTCAAAGTATGCCGCTAGCATTTGCCCTACAACGGTCACGAGGCTACAGCGCGACCTGTTGCCGCTGTGCACGTGTCCCCACTGCATGCCGATGCTCGAAACTGGTGACAGGCACCTAGACAAAATTTACATTAACACTTCTTAAAGTTACCTAACGTAGTTTCTATTCACTAAAATTCGAGCTTTAGTCATTTTTTTCGACTATAATACTTATAAACAGCGTAAAACATTAGCTAGATTGTTACTTTCACCAGTGTTGAGTTACCGATTACGCTTTGTGACTGCCACTTACAATCCGCTGCACGGTTCCTTGTGTCGCAGCCGGTATCGCTCGATTTGTCTATAGACATTTATCTTCCGTGCCTGATTCCGCACTGGTACTACCATCATTACATGGATGTCCAGTTCGTGTCAAACCAAACAGACTGGAATTTAGTTTAGTATTTTTACACGATGGCGGTCTTGTTTATGTGAGAAGAATTTGTATGAAAGTAAACATATACTGACAGCTTTGGACATGCAGTATTGATCTGAATTTTATTATTTGAAATATATTCCGGTCACATTCATACATAATTATGAATAAGACATTGCCAATATTCCACAAAGGGCGACTTGAGATCCATCTAGACTTAGCTGAGCTGCAGACTACATGAGCTGACATCAGCTTTTCTGTATGTCCATGTATGCTTAAGGGGAATCAGTCGAGCATGAAATACGAAGTGGCAGTGCATAGCGATGTTTTATGTCCTTATATGACACAGTCACTTTAACAAATTCATCGATTTGTGAAAACAGGCCTGTAATATCCGATTAAATCCCGCCACATGGCAGAGCAATCAGGTCTGAGCATTCCTCTATCTTAAGGTCAAGAATTCCAGCACTCTTGACTGATTACAGACCTAGTGGTCATCTCAGCTCTCACGTGAGCCTGAAATTCAAGCGACCTCAAGAAGCACTGACAGTTTCATTTCCCTGGTTCGACTCTTGACCTACCTCAGTGTTGATCAACATTCCTAAGACTGTGGTCAAGAGGATGGCTCAAGGGTTTACACTAGGTGGGAAGTGCAATAGTGCTGGATTCGCCCGATTAGGTCGTAGGAAGGGGTTCTTATCAACTGCAATCCTGGAGACTGAAAGTTTAATGCATCAGAGAAGTCCACTTTTCTTATTAATACTATAGAGTCACTAAATCAATAACCAGGTGTACAGGAAGTGTGGAATGCGCATGGGTGATCTATTTAAAACTATCCGCAAACAAATATAATAACTGTCACACAATATGTTTATATTTTATGTTACTGCTTTTCACACGTATATATGGCGACATTCAGGAAATGTAGATGCCTGTGTGCGACTTTTCAACTGACTGCATTTATTTAGCAGCCATCAAGTTTTTGTACGATTCGATCACAAACTCCGAATATATCTAGTAGGCGCTCGTAAAGCTGAAAATTGGTCATGACCGTTAAATGTACAAATTCCTCAAGTACAGAGACGCCGCCATCGACCACAAGATGAGTTAAAAGGGACAATACTCTGTTAGATGAAAGGAGAATATGCATTTGTGTCTTATCTGGCAAATGATGAAAACCGTTTAATAAAGTCCTTATCTGAACTGGATCACCAGAACGATGTATAATTTTTTGGAGGTTAGCCCAAGGCAAGGCTAAGCACAAAATTTCATCTTAATGGGGGTATATCTTTACCGAAGATTTGCTAACAGATATTCAGACGGACAGACAAATAAACCCCTAGTACCACTCAGTGAGTGGAAGTATTACCATTCACCACGTTTACGACACAAAGGCCGTTAAATTTAAGTCGGTGTTAAAATTTAATGTAGTTTCATACGTTTTATGAACCTAGTTTCAGTTATGCGCTCAAAAATTTAGTCCATCATTATTAGGAAATGGACGCAAGGGCTACCGTTAACAACTGATCCCTGCATGGAACATTGTCATCATACATGCTGCAGGAGGGATGGCTTCAATATGGACATCATTAATTACCGTTATTTGCATAACAATAGATTGAGCGGTCCTACACAGATGCCTTTTTTACATTGTGTCTGTTGTGTATGTGACGGTTATTATTATCATAACTAGTAGTATCAAAAATATTCAATCAAACGCCATCATTGTAAGTGCTTGAAATTTTACAATAAGTACAGTTATCTAATAAGTAAATGTGAACGTAGCGTCCCGAATCTCTGTCGATTTTGCCTTGTAAATATGTCCAATTCCGCTTAACTCGGGGCTATGGACAGTATACGGATCATGTTGAATAAAATCTCCCGTTATATGTATGAATAGTTCAGCCAAGGTGTTACTTATATACATGTCCATATTCTGACAAGAGAAAACTTATAAACTAGTATGGTACATTTTTTAATGATTAAATTAACTCGACCCTTTGGCAACATAGTTGGCTGCCTCTCTTTACATAAATTGTAAAAAATTTCATACTTCATATAATTTTTTAGTTCTTTGGTAGTGTGTGTTGAACGTTGTTTTAGAAATTATAATCTGCGATTATTGACCTTGAACGTCTATTGTCGTTAACGACGTACACGAATGTCTGTTAGGACGTCTAGACTGGATAAATACATCTCAAGGACAACCGTTTTCGGCATGGATTCGTCATCTTACAGACAACAGAACGAAAAGAAGGAAGAAGGGGCGGAAAGACGGACCTCAAAGGTAGTAATATATGTTGAGAGATGAAACACAAAGCAACACAGAATCTTTATGTGTCTCGTCAAATACATGCGTCTCGAACAATATATAAGTATCTATGGGTCGGGGATTAGTTTAAGACATTAACCTTTGCGAAATTGCCAGCAGTAATTCACCTTCGATTCTCCTGGATTACTGGCCAGTATAGGAAATCAAGTTGTATATGACCAGGCAACAAACCACTCTACCTGCTTTTCATTTCCGGCTTCTACAAGGTTTGATTTTCAACAACGCCATACCTAAAACTATATTAAAATGATTCATAAAAAAATATGCCTGCCTATAACTGCACTTCAGTCATTTACATTTAAGGAACATAAACTACTCGTTATTCAACAAAATATCAGATAACAAATGTTTAGCATTTAGTTGAATTTAAAATTGAATTGTATTCTGAGTGGTAAATCTTCGCAAGGACGAAGTGAAAAAATAAGCTGACTGTGTTAAAGAAAAACCTAATGGAGTAAGGCAGAATTACAGTATTAATCAATAATCAATCTATTTTAAGGACGGCAAACACTTATTGTAGCTCATGTAATAAGGACCAGTGTAATATTTTTTGAAGGTACCCATGTCAAATTGCAGATCAGCGATAATATCATATTCCCATTGCCAAGAAGCCGAGCCTTGCAAACATAATAACTGGACGGCATTCCATGTCCCGTTTCAGAACAAAAGTCTGATAAAAATGTGATCTTTGTTTTTCAATAGAAATTTCTCCAAAATTCAGTACGACTCATGTGAAACAACTATGAAAGGGAAATTACTGTGAAGAGGAATGGAAATGAGTGATACCCAAGTCTTGGCCTAACAGTTAGTGCGTAGTGAAGGTTGGCCTCATAACATGCAACTAAATGTATGCAGTGTCTGAATGCTTTCTTTTGTGAGTGTGGTGGGAGGGGAAGGGAGCTGTTGCCTTACGCCATAATTAAGAGTTTTCTCATTATACCATGATAGCCAGACTATACCGTGAGTGTGTATGCAGGTGTACTCAGAGTAAATCATAGGCACTTTGACACGTTCTGTTGACAAGCCATTAGGTGTGTGTAGTTAGCCAATGTCTTCCTGGGGTATGGCCAGTCCATGCGGCCAAAGTGCACCAGACACCAGACATGACACTCCACTCAGTCACATTGCACTGACACCGGACCAGTCCTCCTTCCTTGCTCTAACCGCTCAGTGCTGAGCACCAAGCGAGGCAACAAAAAGTACCATTTTCAAAGTCTTTGTCATGACCGAATCCCGCAATGCGAATACCCCGAATCCAAGCTATAAATTATCAGGTCAATATGACAGTAATGGAACCGGTAAACAACAGTAACTAACGAACTTTCGTGTTTGAAACTAGAAAATATATAAGACTTAAAGGCCAAGATTTTGGTGCAGTAATGTCCTTTTATTTTGTTCTGTGTATTTGTCCAGCTGATAACGCGCTTAGCTTAAATCTATACAGATTACTATGTCGAGTTGAAACAGCACTACGGATTCCAACAATATTTTTTTTACTCTTTCCGGGGCTTCCTTCTACGAAAATTATAGCAGCTTAAGACTTGGTAAGTGTTAATTTTGTCCAGCTTGTATAATGTAGGCCTTGTTGTGCCGATACAGCACGGACTTTTCACCAGGATGATTCGTTCATACCCCACAGATGATTTGTTAATAACCTTGTCCATATAACAGAATCAGAATATATTTATCATGTATATATATATATATATATATATATATATATATATATATATATATATATATATATATATATATATATATGTATGCATACAGTATTTAAAACAAAACGAAAATACGTTCGAAATGTTTAATATCATGTTAAGGTTTTTGTTTTCCTGTCGAATTTTAATTTGCCTGATCTGAATGTGCTAACTGTAGCTTATGCAGGTTTTAATTCATGGCTTGGCCTCATTAAGAGGGATATTAACGATGTGTCACTTTGCAGAATTTGAACATTTTTCTCGTGTCTGACGTTACCTAGTTAAATGGGAATTTTTTAGGGATTGCACCAGGTTGCTGTAGGTTTTCAAAACCACTTCTGAATTCGCTGAAATTTAAAATACAGAGCATTTTGGTCATGTTCTTTCAGGGTATTATTGCCAGATTGATTGTAACGTGAATGGGCTAAATCAGAGTTATCCAGATCATGTGGTTTGGCGGCCATATTGGAGTATGTGGTACAACTAAAACATCTTCTATCAGAATCTCTTGAAATTTATGATGTGATAAGATCAAAACGAGAAACTGATCCAAGCCACAGGATTTGCAGGCCGTTTTGTATTCACGTGAAAAACTTTTTTTTTTAGAACTACTGGGCCGATTCAGGTGAAATGCTATATACTCGCATAACATTTGCCGCGAAGGACAATGTACAAAAACCGTTTATATGTCTTCAAAACTGTGGAAATGCTCTTATTATCATGTTTGTCATTTGACGATTTTTTTAATTTGAATATCACTATGCTACATGGTGTATTTTGACCTCCTGATGACAAAAGCGGTATTATTTAGTTCCTGTGATGTATCATTTGTTGTAAGTTTTTCATTTTGCACGACATTCACCAGTGAAACCGATTAACGAATTAAGCTGAAATTTAATATACTTATTTTGCTGTATGGAATATATTACATATGCTACCTGGTGCAGTTTTGCCTTTCAACGCAAAGGTGGTGACTATAAAGGGTATAAGGTATAAAAGGGTCTAGCTCTGAGATCCGTTGGCCATGTTCCCAGCACATAAAACGCTCTGAATCGTTACATTCACTAACCTGGAACTCGGGCCTGGAAAGTGCCAACGCTGTACGCCACGAATGAAGGTGTCCCGTAATGTTAGAGTAATTCTGAATTCATATCACCCCATTATACGGGAATAATAAAGACGATAACATTGTGATTAAGACAAATGTATATAACCGACGCATCCATGGGACTGCATCAGAACTTCACAAAGCGCCATTTTCAGGATTGCATTGAAATGGTGGACTCAGAAATTAGATCCTCCCTTTTTTTACAATAGTTAATAGTTCCTTCTGATCATTATTAGCACACAGGATAAAGTTACGAGTTTCAAAAAGTTGCCAGTCGCTCTTTTAATGGTGTACATATGCCTGGTTTCAATCAAATATTTCCACTGTATCTTTTTTCCAGACAATGACGAGTGCGGCCGATTCGAACCTAAAATAGTGGTTAGCGAAGTTTGGCTTTCTGTCGATGCGCCATGTTCATTTGTGACATTTGTAACGTTATGGCCTCTCTTATTAACAAATAGCTGAGTGAATGGAAAAGCACAGATCTGTAATTCTGAAAGGTGAGCTTGGATGAATGAAACAGATTTAAAAGGAGACCATATAGTGAAAAGCGGAAATCAGTAAAGTATGCAAATACAGCAAAAAAATAATACCACAAATAAGCGATTGGATTGAAGCTGTACTGAAAATAAGCCTGGATCAATGAAGCAGGAGAGTAGTTCAAAAAATAATTACACGAAAAATATACATACATAATGAGGTATTAGATGTCAGGAAGTGATGTCAGAAAACACAAATAATCCGTCTCAACCTTTGTTTCCAATAATGCTTCATACACATGCATTCTCTTTATCTAAAGTATGTACAACATAATTCTAACCAAAACCTGAAATAATTGTATTGATGAATGCTGAATAAATATTTTCGCGCGAGTACACAAGTGATGAGGTTAAGTCTAAACAAGACTACGTGCGTCTCCAAAGGTAAAGCTCTCTAGTGGTGGGGGTGATATAAAGTGAAAGTAGAGAGTGGTAAATGCGTTGTAACGATTATGAAACCCATATACACTGATGGATAGCCATCTTATAGTAACCGGTAGTGACATCATCAAAACCGGAAGAGATCGTATCTCCATTCCAAATGATCGTAGAGATAAGGGAGAAACACCATTAGATATTACAAGGTATATTATAAGATGTTACATCTAATCCGATGTGATGGTATATCTTTTACAAATGACCCTGAAGACATGGGATTAACAGCAAATAAATAACCCAAAGTATGGACATAGATCATATCTTTAAGACAAAGTAATATCAACAAAACCGGAAGGTCTATGAATCGTATGCAGATGATCCTCGGAAATTGAAACATACAACACGCGACAGTCCGATAATCGCTGGAAGCCCGGTTTCGCTACTTGTAGCTATATTTTTTCTTCGTTTTCAGAACTGCCATAGTATGACGTCACGGTGACGAACTTCTTGGAGCCAGGGAGGGAGATTTGGCTTACAATGAATGTGAACTGTAAAAGGGGAGCATTACGTAAGATAAACGTGTCTGTCAATGCCAAATTTGATAACGGGCTTCAGAATGATATGTTTTGAAATATAGTAAGGTTTTCGTGTGGGAAGTTTTCGGTGAGTTATCTCTCCAATTACAATCCCATTCAGCGATAAAGACTCGCATACGCTTGGTGTCACCATTAATTATTGTGAGGGTTAGATATATCTAATGATGAGAATGAGTTCTAAATCATGACACGCTATACCATCATTGTTCACCGCTATTAAATCGACGGAGACGGACATCAGCAGATTAGAGGCCAACAGATGTCTCTGATACACAGAGCTTCCTCAACCATCAGTGCCACTCTGAAAAATGAGAGTGCAACTCTATACTTATTAAGTCCAAGTAGCGAATTTGTCTTGCCCTTTAAGCCTACACCTACTACCGTAAGACCAAATGGGACAGGAGCCTAGCTGCACTCAAGTGTATTCGCCTGTGTTCTCATCAATTATCATAAAAACCATTGGGCAATATCATTCAGGTAAAACACCCCAAACATTTAATTCTTACTGAAATTGAGTAATAAATTAGTTACTATACTACAAATGTTAATCATAGTCGTATAACCACATGATGAAATTATTTGAAGATTTCAGTTTCTTTGTTCACAGGTTGTCATCTCCATTTTAATCATATTAACATTCATAGTCGTAAGCCACACTGAAGTTACTGAAAAAGTGGGTAAGGTTTATGAAAATGAATGAACTGCAACAATCAACCACCCAGGCGTCCAGTGTCGCTGGCGTTGTAGTCATGTATAGGAAACACTAACTGGTCGCTGTTCCTTGGAATGGGACAAGTGTATCTGGGATTCAAAACCTGCTAACCTTGATGAACAAAACCACTGTGCCGCATTCACACCGATAATGAGCTAATCGATTAGCTGCATTCTGCTACACTGACTTTTTTCTTATCGACAGGAATTTGAGTGCTACCAGTGGCATATTTCAGAAAATTATCACCCGCCTTCATTGGCTGCCCCCTTGATCCGTAGTCAATACATCAGCTGTTATTGTACACAGCGACACAAGGTTAAGCGGGCAGAGGGCAGTCCTATCACACCCTGTCCGTCAAACGGCCACCGGCCACCAGCAAGTTTATTAACCCTTTATGCATCAGAGCCAGATTTTCTGATAACAGTTGAACAATTCTTGGTAATATTTGGACCAAACTGTGTGATGACAAGCAAAGTAATAATGACATGATCGATCACTAGCGAATTTCTAATAATACTTTTCGCACAACAGTAATCAGTAGCTGCTTTGCATTTTTCGTACAACCGTTTAAATCCATGGATTCTATGAGAAGCTTTGATGAAAACAACTTTAAAGATCTTGAGTGAAGTCACCGTTGCGCGTTATCACCTTTTGTTAATATCTATATTTAATGTGTACGTCTCCTTTGTGAAAGGTAAAAAACATTATACGAGGATAGCATCAGTTCAGAGCAACATAAAATTCAAGTTTGGCGCTTTATGCATCTGCAGAAGTCAGCCACGATGCCATAGTCTTGCATATCGCTGTACAAGCCAAACCTTTGATGGCAGGAAACAGAAGTTAAATTTGAGTGGGTGTTATGAAATGATTTTCCAGTGGACTTTTCCAGGTATATTCCACCAATAAATCTGGCTGCTGTTGAATGAGTGCAATATTTTAGAGTACCGTACGATAAGAATCAAATTAGAAAATTAATAAAAATCGCTCATTAAATTTGCATGAGCATTTCACCAATCTATACGCTTTCTGGTTGCTTTTTAGGGCTTCGCCAACATAAAAACACGTACAGTGATGAAATTGTTTCGTACTGGTCAGATTTTGTGCTGAACTACTGTGAATATGAAACGGCTGTAGCGTAGAGAGTGTAGAACTGGAGCAATGATGACAGCGTCGCAGCTGGGAAATGGGCACACGTATAACTGGTAAAGAACGGCCACCTGTTAGTTTACCTGAGTTAGGGTTTTACTCTAGCTCTTCCTTTTAAATGCCTCAATAGTAGCAATTTACACGCCATGTACAAATGTTATACCCAGAATTAAACAGCAGGTTCACTGTATCTGATTATGTCTAAATGTCAAATGTCAAATTGCAGATTTAGCTTTGTTACCGTGCTATCTTCAGAGGAGGCCGTAAATGTGTATGATAGGTGATGTGTTTGTGGTTTTCCCCGCCTTAACACATTGAGGTCAGGCAGACCTTATCTTAAGGCAGCCATTACAGTCAGTCATGAGTAATACGCATATATTGAGGGCTCTGGGAAAAGAATAGTGTTTTCCTGGGTCTTGTAGCCTCCAGATAACCTAAATATATAGCCTTTAAAATTTATGAAGCTCTTACACTCTGTACGTGATAAAATGGAATCTCTCACGAGTATTGAATTATCTAAAACTTGACATAATATTTCATTTCATATCGATGTTTATGTCTAACCAATGTATCATGTTTGCGATGCGGGACTCCACCGGGGATTGCATCCAGAACTCCACGGCTGGAGTGGAACGTAAGGAATGCGTTTCTAAGAAATACACCAACACATATTGAAACGTTACAACGTAATAGCCCTAAAAACTGGCCATCAGTTTGAACTTAGTTATTGTTATCAATATCAGTCTTCATCAACCTAAAATGATTGTTCGTTACATCAGCCCAACTGTCTATAATTATGAAAAAGTAAGACAGCTGCCCTCTTTTGATAACTTTGTAATGTGAACAGATGGAAGAAATCAGAAAATAAAACAGCACAAATGTGTTCCCGGACATAGAATGAAGCTTGCAATAAAATATTTTTCGCGCCAACATTCCATACAGTCTTAAATCTACATCAGGCTGTTTTCAGAGTAAATGTGTATATCAGAAATTCGTGTGTAGATCTCCAGTGATCTCATTTTTGGCCACTTGTAATTATCACACATTTCAATCTTTCAATGGTTAGCTGCTTCCTGTCGTGAATGTGTGTGCCAAATTCATCTGATTTGGTCGCGTCTTATGGAGTTCCGTTAACCAAATCACGCAATAGCTGCCCTCATAAATTAATAAGACCTCGAATCTGACCGCGTTTATCTCGATATGTGATACTTATGGTCGTACGCATCATCCTCTTTATGCACGGAAAATTTCAGTGCAAGCATAATTTGCAAACTATTATTTCCATTTCTTTTTAATAATTTAAAAAGATCTGTTTAGCTCTGGCGTTCCGGTGAGGTGGTTCCAGCGTTCCTATGAGGAACCACCAGGGTTCCGGTGAGATACGACCAGCGTTCCGGTGAAATACTACCAGAGGCCCGGTGAAGTGTAACCTGTCATGATAACAGTTAACGTTGTCGCTTTTCTTGGCTCTGGTGTGTTGTTTGACAACAGCCGCTTCCACAGTGCCTGCTTTGCAGTTACCAGGTATCACCATTAGTGATAGCGGACTAGGATACTGTTATCAATCACTGTTCACGCTGTCATCATCGTGGTCTTTGGAGAATTGTACAGCCTTTGCTGGAGAATGCTATCACAAGGACATCTACTATGTTCCCCTACCAGGTTCTTTGTTAACTTGTGTCAGTCCCACAACGTCAATCCCACAGTATGCTATTCACCATGCTCAAGAAGTCTTTGATGTTTTTATGCGCTTGCTCTTGGTTCTTCGTGAATGGGTTGTGCCCATAACGTGTGCGTAATACTTTCCATTGATGTAATTGGTACTCTGATGAAAAAGCACTCGAATGAATATTCCGGTATACGCGAAGAAAGGTAATTTATTTGACGTTGACTAGATTGTGACCAGTGATACAAATTTCCAACGTGAAGTCCATTCCACTCACACAGGACAGCTGTTCACAGTTCACACAAATAGGATTGCAGCTCTTCCAGAATAAGATGAATGTTATATGATTGTTTTGAATGATCAATGATCGTTCACTGTTTTTTACACTTCAATTTTCAAAATAACACAAAATGTGGAAGTTGAAGATTGCCCTTTTTATCATCATTTGTGATCAACAAGTCAGTACGACTTCCCTTGATATTTCAAAGCAAAACTCTTTTGCACTATAAATATTTCATACCATGCGAATTTCCAAAATTGCTGTTCATTTATCCCTTTCAAAAAGGTAAATACAAGCTCGAAATCAAATTATGTAACAAACGTGAACCAGTGTATATGGAAGATGAATTAATTTCCAGTGATTTGGCACAAGTTCCCGTATTTGATATATGGTGCCTCGTCAGTTACCTAGTCCAGAACACTGTTCAGGTAAACATTGCAGTTCCAAATTTTAAGTCTATGGTATTGTTCCCCGTTACACATACTGAAATATCGTAGTCGAGCATTTTCATTACACCCAGACACTATTTGGCGGGAATACGTACTGTATCTATAAACTAAGTCTTAGTGTGATCATCTGCCAACTATCACATTGCCGTCACGTACTGCTCTAGTTTAACTCTCCATGACGTAGTCTTTTATATTATAATCTCCTGCACAATGACCGTCAACTCTCATTTTCTGTCAATGTTCGATAATCCTGACAAAATTTCAGAATCTTTTCAATAGTTATGAAGGTTTGACCTAGACAAATACATGTACAGTGTTTGACGACGTCGACTGGAATCATCTATCTTCATCGGTTTGTACAAGCGCTAGTGTGTTGTTCATGTAATGCCACGCTGTAATTCTTCTTATCTCGTGATGCTAGGGGCTGTATTAATTGCTACTAGTTAAGTATTTACATGAACCGTTAGACAAGAGGCGGGATTTTACAGGTTACGTGTGACTATTTGCCAACTATAACACTGTCGTTGTTCCTCTGCTTTTACATGTACTTACCGCGATGTTGTTTTTTTATGCCTGCATAATTCAGGATTCTGCTGGTGACTCCTAATCCCCAAAACCTGCAGGTCCCTTTGCATTGTTTTCACATTATTGTTTAATAAATGTGATGATAAGTGTGTTGAGCAATTCTAGACCGGTGACGTCTAATAAATTGCAATCAACGTCGCTGCGTTTCTTTCGCCTAATACTGCTTAAACCATGGTGCTAAAGAGTGTTTAAGTTGCCACCGATTAAGTATATTAGGAAACCTAATATGCTTTACAAGTACTGAGCTGCACAACTTCATCGATTTAAAGTAAGAATGACAACCAAAATACTTTGGTTTAATGTGTTTCGAAGTTCATGGAACAATGGCCTGTCGTTTGAAACACCTAAACAATCCCCTCACTGAGGCTTTACATTCAATCTTGATGAAAACTCCCAAGTGCACACACGTTTTATATGCTATTGGATCAGTTCAAACTTACTGTTCGACCACTGTCTTATACAGAGATATTTACTCTACCATCCACACAGAACAAAGCAATATCTATAATAGTACACCCAAACATAAAGTTTTTAGTTTCGTTCTAAAGAAGCCTGATTTCCCCCGAACTGTCATACTTCCGTAAATTGTTCACATGTACAATACAGTTGCTTTTCTTGGACGTAAATAACAAATACACCTAAGGTGCCTTTATTAAATGTCAACTGTTGAGAAAGAATGACAGACGCTGCTTTGAAGACAGGCGATCTGATTATGTAGTCTGAATATCACAAATCATCGTTCGTCAAATCTCCCGTCTGGACACGTTCCAGTCAATCCCCTTAGATTATTAGGAACAGTAAATTAACCATGACGTTTTAAATGTACCATTTGGATAAACTGTCATCCACATGGTGCTGGCGTGCCAAATTTTGTTAGTATTCCAAGATAGCCTAATTCCGGTCATGTCCGCTCCTTACCATTTTCCGACATTAGTGCTCTGAGTTTTCTGCCCAGAGCAGACGAGGAATAACAGCGGCCAAGAACAAGTCGCAATAAATATAGGTTGTGTCTGGGATGCCCAGGAATATGAAGTTCGCGCCACAGCTTATATGATAATGATAATGATTTCAGCCAACGATAAAACGTGTAGAGTTTCATATATTCTTCTGCACGTGCCAAAAAATGTGTACGACTTCTCTTAGAAAATGCCACGGAGCAACACTTATAACTGAGGATTGCACTGGAGTGGTAATCATGGTCGGAGCACAAGGTTATAAGCTGTTTACAGAACACCATTTGGTTCGTAGTTGGAAGAAACAAAATATATGGTATTTTTACAAGGAAAATAATATTTCAGAACTTCACTAGCGCGTACACCATGGTTTTATCACCAACAGACGATGGCGGACGGTATGTCAGGGGGAAATACTATAATATTTTGTTCATGGAACAAAAATATAATAATATACCATGAGCATCTAACCATAAAGAAAGGAATGTCTGTTCTTCCGAAACTATCTATAAGATCGACTCCACATCTCACGGTTGTTCAGCCGAGGACGTGTAAGTGCATTGTCGAGCATATAAAAAGTGAGTCAGTAAAGTGTGCAATGATGACATAAATCTTTTCATCGAGCACTTTCATTGAACAGGCTGGGTTTCTCCACAAGATGATCCCCACAAGGGCTTAGTGCCTTTCTGACATACAAATTCAGATCTCCAACAGGGCTTATACTAAGAGTTACATTCTTCACATCTCCAGAAGAATTTGTAGTGACAGTACAACAGTTTCTGACAAATCTTTTCGACAGACACTGCACTATTTACTAACAGATCAGTAATGTCGCGTTTTGAACTATATCTCTATGCCGTGTCCAGTAAAAAAGTCTGAGCGCTTCCATACGAAACAATGACTGGCTAGGTAACAGCTCTTGAGATTTGATTGGCTGATATTTATGTCAATGTATTCAAAGTTATAATCAGATCAGAGACATTTCCTCGTGAATACAAGTAGATTGACCTGGATTGCTAAATCAAACTTTAATGATGTTGACAGGAGTTACTGCGACCTCCAATGGAATATTGGCCTATCGAACTGAATTATGGACCAAACATCTTCAAGACAACCTTTCCAATCCTAAAGGACTTGCGGCACCCATAAATCCCGTTATAGCTGTTATAGCTGTTACATTGCTGCGTAGCAGTAACAGGGAGATGATACTTTCAGCCAACACAGAAATTGGAACCCTGTGCCGTTGGTATACAACTTATATATACAACAAGCATAAGCTTGGCAGAAATTTGAAGAAAAAAAAGAAAGGATGTCTGAACGTATGGACCGAAATGGTCAATAAAACAGTATAGTAATGATCTAGCAATACTAGTTTTATAATATCATGCATATTAATATTGCAGCCTTAACGTCAATAAAGAGGTCTTCAGCACTTGTACTTTTACACCGTGTAAGAGTAAATTACACACGATATATTAGGGCCGAGCAAAGTCTATGGTTAGTCATATCAAATGCACTTCCATATACACCACTGCATTGGTGTAACTTCTGTATACAGCATACTGCAGGTATCAGCCGACAAAACCTGAATTGAAACTCCATGAAAAAGCAGAACTAAACTAGAAGCCCGACACAGTCGGTCACGAACATGGAAACAACCTGGCGGAAACGTTGATGCGCTATACTTTACACAGGATACGACGACATTTAGAAGAATTTCTCGCATGGGTTCGAAGAAAGGCAAGCCGCTCAGAAGGAAATGAATACGGACAGCCGATTGGCTGTCCCCAGACGCGTCGCTAGTTCCAGGAGATGTTTGTGGAAGGCTGATTTACATGCCTGCGATCCGTGGTCATGTGGCTCCAATTTATATTATGCCTTTGGAAAAGCATATTAAATCCTGACCTGTCACATAAACAAGCATTACAGAGTCCAGGTGTAATTCAGATATCTTAAATTAAGCAATCATGGAAACATTCTACGATACTCAGTAACAGTAATCTACATTATTTTACCAAGACTCGGTCATTAAATACACGCTTATAGTACTCTGTATCATCGTTAACTAACTGGTCCATATAACGTGTGACCCAACAGACTGTATGGTAGTGACAGACTAACGCTTCACACGCACCCTACTTAAACATGTATTACTGGATTAACAACTAATTTTCATGACCATCGTTCTGATACATCCTGCTAATGTATAGGTGGTAATTCGAAAGCCCTCCGCCACATAAAATGAACTGAAAGTGTGTTATCTAATACATGCCGAGATTAACCTTTCACCATGCCTGTCAATACCTGAAGCATCAGGGTCAGTGGTTACATTACCTCGCCCACTTAAGCCACTGAACCGAAGCCCCCGGAAGGGGAATGCCAATCGAATGACTGTTGGCCTTAAACATAGACCAGTAAACCAACAGAGAATGCCCGACCGACTTCTTTTCACGTTCCAATTTGTACCTGATGTTATCAAACATTAGAAAATCAACAGAGAACAAAAAAGTCCCTCTGGCGGTCAGTGTTTGATGTGAGCTTGGCGGTTCCAAGCGGCAGCTTTCAAGTCAATGAACCGCTTGTCAATGGTTGGATCGGTAAACAGGGAGTGACAGGTTCATTCCACCCATTAGACATCACAAGCTTCAGCCTTCCTTTTACACCAATGTTATATAATCAAATCACACAGCACTGCTGTTCTTGGGAGTGATACCCAGCTCCTGAATGAGAGTACCACTCCAATGAGACCAGGAGGTTTGCAATATCTAAATGAAATAACAAATGAACTCATTCAATGCTACGTCGTAAAATCAAAATATATCAATATATCGACCCGCCTACTTAATGAAATGTTTTTCCTCTGCGCCCAGACTGCTGGACACGCCATGTCGACTTGTAGGTTTCCGTGAGCGAATAACTCTGTCCACTAATTACTCAGCTCCGATGGGTGGTCGTCATCAGCTCGGTGTATTTTCCCTCTGTTGCAACATTTTTTTCACATTTCAAGTGTTGCACGGACTAGGCGATAGTTTCAAGGTTTCGAAGTTCATTAAATTATTCCAGACTTTATGGGACAGCATTAGTACACCTGCTGCCCGATGAATCCAGAACATTTTACTTTTTTCTCCAGAATTCTGGGCCCTAACAAAATTAATCAAAATTTACAAAGTAAAAACGATAATACACTTGCATCTTTAATATATCATATCATATCATATCATATCATATAATGTAGTATAAATTTTCAAACAAATAATAAAATATTGAAATGAAAAGCTTTCATCATATACTCCTATTAAATTCAGTGAAGCGTACCGGTATATATGATTTAACGCCAGGGAAAAAATTCAACAGGCCAACGAAGTTCGAGAATTTTATAGTTTTACATCACAGTAGTCTAAGTCAAGTGAATTTCCGGCCTACAAATCTAAAGAACCCAAGATTCTACCCTAACAATGTGTGATAAGTGAAGTAATGAGACAATGTCAGGCCCATGGGTGACCAGTGCGAATAGCTCCCCATTTCGAAATGAGATATTGCACGTGTTGAGTTGTTTCGCTGCCGATCTTAATCAGATGAAAACTACAAGTTTTTCGTGGAAGGAATTACGTGACAGATTTATTTTAATTCGCAGGCAAGAAATTCTTGAAAGCTTTGTTTTAGCATGGAGTAGAACAAGAGAAGTCGATGATGGAAAAAACTTGAACTAAGCAGCAAGGCTACCAAGAAGCTCTTCTGCCGGGAACACTTAAAATCAAAACTTCATCTAAATACACAAAGTATTTAAACCCCATGAGGCGTTAAGTAATTTGGGGTAATATGATGACAGGATGGCACATAGCCCTTGTGTGATTGTGATTTATCTATGCCCACTGTATGCCGAGCTTTTTGAGATACAACAATCCTACTGTAATGTTGTAAACATTTAATTGGGGTCAAAATCACCAGCACAACCCCTCCGGAGGCCACAACATGAACCAGAAATACCTAGACTATTACATGGAAAACGTCAACGTTGGAGAGCTTGAGCACATCGGTTATTTACATAACTACGTTTAATACAAATATCGTATCAATGTATTACATTTATTTTCTATACGCTTTGGTCGAGAGTATTACACCTACATCAGGAGCAGACTAGGGGAAACTGGGAAGATGGTATCTACACAAAGCAGCAATATGTGATCATTTGGTAGAGAACAGTTTGAAAACCAACATTGTTTGCTGTGATAGATTCCAGAAGACCATTTCTGACAAGTTCAAAGGACATGGTACGGTAAGGCGGGGAATCGGCAAGAAATTGTGCACCTCAGGAAACGAACCTGACTATAGCTGTGATTGACAGTTGCTGACATCTTTGTATCTTCTTTTTCCAGTTCTGCTTTTCTCCTCTTTTTCTGTTATATGACAAGCGTGTGTTAAAGCTCCAACATACCGTGAAGCGAGTCTATATCCGTGTATTATATCAGTCATGAAAATAGAAGAAGGAAGCCTACTCCAGTCAAACTGAAACATATTTGTAGACACAGTCGAATCATAACTAATGCAACTTTCTTGAATTGAAAAATTCTGGAGCACGGCTTAAACACCAAACAAATAAATATATAACAAATATAACTTTTAGCCATATAATTCTGCTACACAGTACATATTGCACGACGAGTTTATGATAGACCACCACGCGCTCTCAAACAGGATTCACATAGGATTTCGGTACAGTTGCCACGTTATGTATTAGCACATCTTAACTATTACCGATTCTAATTTATATTAACACTTTTTTAATACAAGCTGATCTATAGCTTTATTCGCACAAAAGTATGCTACCTGACTTCCCTTAAGAAGTTTATGTTTTACATATGAAGTCAAATATTAACCAAAACGAAAATTTGACAGCACCGAGAAATCCATACGTGAAAGTTTCAGTAAAAATATGTTTCTGGTTAACGTCGATCTTCATAAAGCAAATTTAAAACACAAAGCCTAATTTCGGCCAAAAATGTCGTTTTTGATCGAGATATCATGTTCGGTGGGGTAATACTAAGCAACCATCTTTTGAGTGGCCAAATTACTTTTATGGGCGCTTTGACAAAGTTTTATATTTCTGATTCAGAAATTCACAGAATTGTGGTGGCTTTTGAAACTTGCATTTTATTACCGTACCTCTCTGGAGGGCGATCCTCGCCTTATCGTACCAGGTCCTTTGAAGTACGGTTTTACAGGTTAAATTAGGGTCAAGCAGGTTAAGTTTAAACATTTCATAAATGCGTGTATTTATTATATATCAAGGCACGTTTGTTTAAAATTTACACTTCTAGTACCAAAAACTAAGCATTGTGACGACAGTCTAAATTTTGACGAAGGTCAGGAATGGCTTTGTGGAATCGATGCCGATTCTCTTATACCACAGATTTTCTCCTACAAACATCCATTAACATCGGCTACTATAGAGATGGTTATCTTGAAAGCAGTTCTTTGCAATCGGTTTAAAAGGTACTAGAATACTTATATACATATTTTGTCCATCTTTACAAATCAATTTCACGACGAATGTAACACTCCAATACTGACATAAAGGAGAAGACCCCCCCAATAACAACAACCGAAGAATTTTAAAATCTGAACCAAGTTCATGTACTTTAATATGTTTATCACTTCGTATTACTTCAACACGTTTTCCCTATCAACAAAACCCAGGAATGAATTCCTGCTGATGTTGGTCTTATGTCTGTGTTACAGAAAAATTTTCAGTGTCGCCAGCAATAATCTTTCAAGAATCTTTTTTATCCGGATTTATGTTGTTTCCTTTAAGTATTGGTAATACAACCCTTTTCCAGTTGGGATGCCATCTGTTTCTCCGGAACACCTTTAAGTTTTCTCGGAATGCTTCAAGCTGAGCATTTTTATGTGGAAATCCTTTCAACAAGGTCTGAAAGAAGAAAGGGAAAAAAGCTTACCTCGAAGATTCTTGCTTCCAGAGTAAATTTTCTGGGTATCTTCAGGAAATTTCACAATGTCCGTGCTGACAACATTCTATTAACATTATGACATACACATGGGTTGTGTGCTGATGAAATATTATCTTCAACGAGGATGATGGAAGATGTAACACGTGGTACACCCAGTACAATCTTACAACAAAACTTCCAAAGCGATGTTCAAAGAGAGCACTGACTATTACCTGAACTTATCTTAAGCGCCTATGCGCAGTGACTTAAGCGCCTATAAAAGAGATTAAGGTCTACACAACTGGTCTGGGAATATCAGAACTTAAAAAAAAACGTTTCTATATTTAGTTCAAGGAAACATCAGTGAGAAGCTTTAAAGAATGAAATAACCGTTAAAGAACTTCCTCCATATATGTGTTGCTTAGAACGAATGTGTAAGTTAGCCAGCAAAGAACCGTTGAAACACCAATTTGGTCAAGGCATAGGGCTGGAAGGATCAGTTCATTTTGGTTGTCCTTGAGTATTCTGATGACGTCCAAACTGTTTAATGTGCATGAATACAAGGTGATTTGAAGATGTAGACCTAGTCGATTAAGAGGGGTAACATCAGAGTAAGAGCCACCATAGTTACAATAATCACGATTAACAGATTGAAAGGGACAACTTTTCTCAAATGAAGGTGGAGAAGTCAAACTTTTACATTTATTTGATGAAATAGTATGGCTTCATTCATAAACACTTTTATATATTTTTAAACTCCCATCTACTTGTCGCATGATTGACAATCAAGTGATCTTGAGGGAATTTAATTCTGATTAGAACTTTATACTATTTTTTACTTTTGCATGCAGGCATTAGACGACATTTATCTGAGTTCCATAAATTGATCTATACAACCAATCGGGTGTGGGATGGCGTATCGTCGAGCGGAGACAGCCCAGATGCCGTGTGTAGGGGACAGGCTGGGAGACAAGGCCATAAATCCTGACATAAACCAGACGGGCTTGATTGAGCCGACAGTTCTATTAGCACAGCAAGAGACGACCAGATGACAGGCCAGGCTCTCCTCTTTACTCAGAAATCACATTCCCACATTTCCTCAGCTTAAAATACTTGGACTGCTAACATCAAAGAATTTCGAAAAGGCATTAACACCGCTTCCATGCCCAGCTTAGCTAGAATATTGAACACGGACAACGGCATAGATATTATCCCACACTGTGTCTGGTGTCGTCGAAATGATGTTTGAATTTGACAGCACGGTAAATTTTTCCGCATTTACAATCTTAGGAAACAATAAAGTCGCTGCGTTAAAGTCGTTGTAAGTCCAGTAAACCCACTTTAATACAAATCCATAGACAACAAAGCACAAAAAATATTTAAGGACGCATTCTACAGGGTACTTTTGAGATGTAGCCATGTTCTGTGAGTATATTCAAAGATTTTGAGGATGTTTAACTTAGGCATAGTTAACATGGTAACCTTTCTGTTAATCTACAGTTTCCAACTTCCTTCAGAGCCAACCAAAAATAGATATATCAGAACATATAGAAGATGATCCTAGAGGTATTAATTGTAGAGTACACCTTTTCATAAGGAACGGCTGTTTTTTTTACTTGATGCTAGTATTGTGCTAATCTTCACTGACAGGTGCTAAGATAACCCTCCAATAATGGTCACCTAAAGGAAAGCGAGGGGTGCTGTTATCAGCCTGTCTCATCCACTAATTGTTATATCATTTCATCTGATTTAGGGGATCGCCTACGATTTCCAACGACTTCTGGTGCCTTCCAGGAGCATAACCCGAAAAAAAGTGCATATGGTGGGATAGATTTGACTATGGGAGTGGGGAGAGGCTTGATGCGATAAGCAAGAGATAAGCCTGAGTTAAACCAGGTTTTACATTAATATGACATGGACAAGAGAAGGCATTGTACATATTAACATTAATCTAAATGCAAAAAAAATAATACGGGCAAGAGGTATGCTTTTCGATTACTGGACGAACGAAGTCATAAGTTACAAAATCCATCTTGGGGCCACAACTCTTTAATGTCACCTGGGAGTAGTTATTTAATTATCCTTCCACACCAACATCCAATCACTGTCAAATCAAGCTGAACAGAGGCCAATGGAGATAAGTATGCAGCAGCCAAATCTATCTGTTTGCAGAATTAATTTTCTGGGATGGGCCTGAAACGAGGGATATCGGGTGGAAAAGAATTATAAACCGTAGAATCATACCTCTGCCTATGTCGACTATCAGACCAACTTGCCAGCACCAGTCTCCACCAGTACAAAATACTAGAACAAAAACTTCATTGACCATCAACCGAAAGACCTATATCAACATCACATAACGATACCAAGACGGCAAAATAGGTTCAGAGTTTGCTGTTCCTGTATTTTTCAGTTCGAAACTCACCAGCAAGTGTGGGGACCAGCTAGATTCTGTCATATACCACCATCTCTTTTTCACGCCAACTATCCATTTCACACTTGCACACATTTAGACAGCAATTCAGCACTACCAAACACCATCCCACACTCCAGACAAACTCATTCACACTAAGTATCCGTTTCACACTGACTCACCTGTATTTGTATGGCCAACTCGGTGCTTTTAACGACACCATTACATTATCCTCGTTCCGGACAACCCCTTACAATCCATTTCACACTCACCTGCACTTGGGTGGCCAACTCGGTGCTGTTACCGACACCATTTCATTCTCCTCGTTCCAGACAACCTCTTACAATCCATTTCACACTCACCTGCATTTCCATGGCCAACTCGGTGCTTTTACCGACACTATTTCATTCTCCTCGTTGCGGACAACCTCTTACAATCCAATTCACACTCACCTGTATTTGTATGGCCAGCTCGGTGCTTTTACCGACACCAATACATTCTCCTCGTTCCGGACAACTTCTTACAATCCATTTCACACTCACCTGCATTTGCATGGCCAACTCGGTGCTGTTACCGACACCATATCATTCTCCTCGTTCCGGACAACCTCTTTCAATCCATTTCACACTCACCTGCATTTGCATGGCCAACTCGGTGCTGTTATGAAACACCATCCCGTTCTCCCCGTGATGGACAAGCTCACGCAAACTGAGAAAACAAACGCATAGAGCATGGTAAAATCTTTGAAAATTTCTCCATCCAAAGATCTAACAAATGAACTCATTAACAAAGGTCTAACAAATGAACTCATTAACAAAAGTTACAAATGCTCCAAAGAGTTACCGTTATAGTGATAGCGCCGCGGAGTGATTTGTAGTACCAACTTGTAGCATAAAATCGAGTCGAACCGTCAGATTACCCGAATCGTTTCGACATCGTATCCCATGTGCTGGCAAATCAAATCGCTTAAATTTTTTCCACTAAAAGTTACGCTTGTCAACAACCATGACGATACAAATGCTTGTACCGAGGAAAGCAGACTGGTGTACCACTCACAGAAACCGAGCAATTTATTGCTTACTCTGTCAAGATCTGCTATAAAATAACATGTGAATTACAGTAAACAACTCATTATGACAAACGTGCTAACAAAAACTCCTGACATTAACAACGGAAATGAACGAGAAAAACGCGATATCCGAGACATGTCGCATGCGACCATATTACATGCGATTTTTGTTAAACACTACAAATCGAATGTTACAAGATGGTTCTACAAATCGCATCGTGAGAACGGGCCTTTACACGTTTAACCCGTAAATGGGTCCTACATGTATCAGCGTTATATATTCTCCATATGTCTGGCCGGTTGGACAAAGGCTTTAATTCCGGTAGTTGTATCTGATACCTGACCAGTGGTGTTCATTTTCCCAAGGCAATGTATGCGTTCGTCCATCCATAAACCGCACCCAACATGTACAAGTACATATAACGATGTTAAACAACCCACGCAGAAAAAATGATAAATACCTCAGCATGTTTCAAGCTTACACAAATGTGCGCCAGAGGAGCTTGTGATGATGGGGTATAAAAGGTAACGTGGCTATGGATAGTGATCTACCAATCATTAAACTTACTCCTCATTTATGTAAAAATCGTAAATCAAGCAGAAAATTTATAAACTATATCGTATAATCTGTACTTATCCAATATTCACATCTTGTATTCAAGAGGCAAAAAGGTTATAGACAGGGTCGAGTCAGTGCAAGCAATATTAAAACTTTCCAAACACACCACTCGAAGTGAAGAGCGCAGACCGGCAAGGCGCAGCCAAACATGTCCACTACTTTCATGGGTAAATCCAGACCACTGGATGACTTATGGAGACAAACACCAAGGTCTGCAGAACCTGAAAAGCATGGACACTTAGGATAACCACTTGAGACAGATCAAATGGAAAGTGTGGTTAAGATTCCTTAAGGACCGTCGTCCACATTATGTATGCAGTACACTTCATGATGCGTCTTGAGGACACTTTTGACAACGTTGCGTCAGCTGATCTGGTCTGCTACACACGATTTTGACAAAGTATCCCAGAAATGGTAAATACATACCTTAGGAGGTTACTCGTATAACAACTGTGTCAATTTGGACCACTTACTCTGTTTCCACCTCGGCAAATGGGAAAAAATATTAAAACTTTCAAGGAGATGGACAAGCACTGCTTCCTAGATGTCTATTACAGAATGAGTGAAAGGAGGGGGTCTTCCAATCAGTTAATGAATAAGGCTGGAATCTTCAATTTTCAAAAAAAAAAAAAAAAACTAACACGGAAAGATTTCACTTACAAACAGTTAAGTTGGCGCACAAATTTAATAAGAAATTTGCGCAAATATTTGATAACTAATTGCGAGAGTGTGTGAGTACATGTATAATTCCAATTAATCAAGAAAAGAACAAGGAATTCCACAAACTTTCCCACAGTTTCCAGCATTACGAACAGTATATTTTATTTGCCTTGCTGCGTTATTGTTCCCGATTCTAGGAATATGGCAAAGTCATGGCTCCCTGGAGAGGTAGAATCAATTACATTATCTAGATTTCATTTGCTGGCTGACAGAACAATCGCAGGTTTACCTAGCATCAGCGGGTAATCACCGGACTCCAGCCATGGCAGGCACACTTTGACCACGCCAAACTTCTTCTGAGACAGCAATCCTTGGTAAAACGCCTTCTGGGGCCCCTTGCCTGAAATCAAGGTCAGCTGGGAGATCAGCCAACAAAATGAAGATTTCGACTACCCTAAACTAATCTGCCAATTAGAACGCTTCGAATCAATACTGCTCCTGGATTTAAAGTGATGAATGCTGCACCGGCAGCAGGTTGTTATTGAGATATGGTCCCTTTGTTTTCGCCTTGGCTCCCACGTTATGCACAGACGGCCGGCGGTAGTCCCGCTTCCCATATCAAGATTCTTCCATTCCTTGCAAACAGTTACTCCTTTAACATTCTCACGTACCAGCTTTATTGGAATTAGAACGCTAATAAAGGGACCATATTAAGAAAACAGTGCATATCTGAGACTTTATCTAAAGCAGCTGATCAGGGGCTTCCGTCTTTGGGTTGGACAAATCATTAATATAGTTAAAATATGTGATTATACAGTCTTATGTATAATAACGTCTGATGTTACGAAGCCAAACCGTTTTGCCGACTGCACAGCATATCAAGACGATGGAAAAGCCATCCTGTAATGTTGGAGACAACAGCCCAGTACACGTACCCTTACAACCGTTGCCTCCAATGATATACAACCTGTCATTATTCAACTGCTCAGCGACTCGCTGGAGATAGGCCTACCCCTGTCAGAATCCGCTGCACCGTGCAGTGAAGTTCTTAAGTAACCTAATAATTAAACTCCACTGTGTGACAAGCTCGCAGAAAGACGAAAAAATCAATGTTACAAAAGGCATTTGTTTGCTTACCACAGAACTTGAAATCGCACAGCTGTATACGGCCAAGTCGCGTTTAATCAGAGCAGAATGTAATGGTACCGTTGCGTTTGATGTTGAAGGCCTTATCCTTTAAAGCAATCCAGTCTTTAAACCCACTCCAGTCTCCCATATTGGGGGCGATCGAAAGGTTTACATATCACTCAAAGCAGGCTGCTGTCTACATGTCTGCCTCTGTAGAGGTTGCATTTCGAGACATTTTTAATTACACCTTGGCAACGGTTACACTTGGCAGTACATCTATGCCCTGTATTAACAAAGACTCATGAAACCCCGGCATTGGACATAGCCTTTTCTCGGAGCCTTAAATTTCATTGCACTGAAGGCAATACCAAAATGCATCTTTTACAAGGACTTTACGATTTCTGGGAAACACAATAAAAGTGGAACAGACCTGTAATTACGCACTTCAGAGGCGGCAGATCTGACCCTGGTTTCTGGGCAGCAACATCATATTCTGTGAAAACAGAACAGATTCGAACTTAAACTACTGCTGTTATATATATACATCCCAGCATTCCTTTCATGACCGAAATTAGTTGAACGTCATGACACAAAATGCATGTAACAAAATACCAAGAATCCAGTACATCGTAGATTAAGTTTCACGTAATACAACTCAATATTTCAGCATTTTATTTTGCCATCATGATGTCCATGATGCTGGCAAAACAGAATGACGTCCATGACATTCAGCTAATTTCGATCAATATTGAGAAATGTTGAGACACAATGAAACTTTCGTTTTCGGAGTTATACTACTTCTGTAAATATCATAGATTGTCTCACCGTCCAAGGCTGCCAGCAATATTGAGAAATCTTCATCCTCTACAATAAAAAAAAATAATAAAAATGCACACCTGATGTAGATTTATGTATATTCAGAAAATGAGGCCCCTCTAACCAAGGCACAATGTATCAAGTGTAAGCAACGCTTATTGGTGAATGTACACAATGCAACCAAGGCATAAGACTTGTGGGAAATATACCTAATTTTACCACGGTACATGTGCGGACTGGTGCGGGAATGTACCTAATGTTACCAAGGTACATGTGGCTGGTGCAGGAATGTACCTAATTTTACCAAGGTACATATACAACTAGTGCAGGAATGTACCTAATACAACCAAGGTACCGGAGATTCTATAGCAAAAAAATGAAAACAAAGTCTGTACTTACCAAGATTAGCCCTAATCATTGCCTTTCAGTAAGTATCAGATTAATACCTGTCATATTTGTGGCGTTAACACATACTTTTAATGTTTGAAAAAGTAGCGCGACCCGCTTTATAAAATTTAAGGAATTTTCTTGCCGATTTTGAATGGTAGCATGTGCTTATATGAGACTGATACTTTGTAAAAGGTATTTATTTGAACTAATTGCAAAAATAGTACTTGGGCCGATCGATTGTTTGCTAAAATCCCGGGTATAGCCAATTTAATTCAAGTATGTGACCAATCCACATTTTAGGTGCAAAGGATAGGACCTCAGCCTCCTGAGGCGATTAACACGGAACTCTTTTCTTTTCATTTGCTTCTGTTTGCTTTTTTTTTTGTTCTGATTTTAGTTATCATGATCATGTCACAAGGTATTTCTGGCAACGACTTGGCTGAAATACTGCAAATGTGATGTTAAACGCTAATCATTCATATCTTCATCCTTGAAAGACACAACGGTGGATGGTATCTCAAAAAGAATAATTGTGGGAAATGTTGTGTCCGGTGTGGTCAGCAGTACCCAAGAGCGGACAGAAGAAAACGTTACTAAGCAAAATTGTTGAGAATCACTGATAAATTATGTGTTTAAATTCCTTGGTAGAATTTTTAAACACATGAACTGGTGCACAATCACTGTGTAAGAAGTTCACATGCCACACTAATAGGTCTGTATATTTAGCTTGATGGAGGCTGCCAGGTTACGCTGAGATGTGCTGAGTACATTGACACCCCACTGACAGAAAGGCATAGAATCCCCCCATCAGGTCCCTGGGGAACCCTTAGAAAGGCGAAAAACTGGATAATTTACAATCTTATGTCAACAAATGGAAAGCTGTTTGAATTTCTGTTTAAGTTATACTGCGAGGAAGATAGACAATCTCAATTCAAATTGTCAGTGTACAATATCAAACCATAATACAAATTACCTCATTACAAAAAGTGAAATGAGGTATATTTCAATACAGCTTACAATTCTACACAAATTGTACACAGAACGCTTCTGCCATGTAATGGGGCTTCGGTTTCATCGACAATAACGACAAATCTATTCCGAACAACTTTGGCTATTTAAGATCCCCATGAGGTTGTGAGGTCAAAACGCTTTGTGATTTTTTTCTCGATTTAATAGCACAAACAAAATGAATCACGCACCGCATTACCAAAAAATACGGTTCTGCCGCCTGGAACACTAAGACTATTTCCCTCTGGGGGGTGTTTATTACTGTCTAAAAGCCTCTTAATAGCCGGGCTTTAAAAAGCATTAGTCGCCAGCTGGGATTTGGTCCACAAATTGTACAGGCCCTCTTGAAATGAAATAAAATCAATAAAGAAGCCCGACAAATACAAGGGAAAAAACTGCATTTTGAATTGTATGAATGATGGAAGTTGCCAGCTGAGAAAGATTAACTAGTACCAAAGAGAAATTTGCAGTGCCTCATTTGTGACTTGATTTAAACCAGGAATCTGGTGAAAAAATGACAGGAAGGAAATAAAGCTTATCGCAAACGGTTGTCACTTTATGGCAACTCATATCTCACAATTGCTTTCCGATACTCCTGCTCAGCTTATTGCCAGAAATGATTTTTAAAAATGTTCAAATTTATTGTTATTGATATCAAATACGAAATCAATGCTAGAAATCATTACTTTTGCCCATGTTCAGTAAAATGTACTTTCACATGATAGGCATACATAAACAGAACTTACATGGAGGACAATTACTACATTTTCAGAGAACTCAGTATCTCTCCGTTCAAAGTCCTGGGCACCCATATGATTCTCCAGGAGGCGACTAGCTGTCCATCAGGAGGTGACCAGCCCATGGCCAGGAGGTGACTAGCACATGACCAGGAGGTGATTAGTACATGGCCAGGAGGTGACTAGCACATGACCAGGAGGTGATTAGCACATGGCTAAGAGGTGACAAGCACATGACCATGAGGTGACTTCCACGTCAAGGAGGTGATCACCACATGACCAAGGTGATTTGCCCTTGACCATAAGGTGACTTGACCTTGACATGAGGAGTGGGCCATGACCAGAGGGTATGTCGCCTTGATCAAGTTGTGACATACCCTTGACCTTGAGGTGACTTTCACTTGTACGTCCGCGGCCTGCACTATGGTGTGAGGCAACCGAGAAGAGCCTAGGGGAAACCCATGTGCAGATTGCTGGAAAACCTTCCCACGTAAGGACAGAGAAAAAGCCTTGAGCTCAACTTTGAATTCACGGCAAATGCATTGGTGAGAGGCTCCTTGGTCACAGTGCAGCATCGGCACACTTACCACTTCGGCCATGGAGACCACCCCCTAGATTTCTTTGAAATTAAGTTAATTGTATTCCACATATTACCATGCAGGAACTTCTGACTCACAAATAATCATTAATTTTTACTGATAGACTGCATATAAAATTTCTAAATCAAATATCTGATTTTCCTGGAATTATCAAACTGTGTGGAAGATGAAATCAGCCATTTTTATACATACATATTCTTAAAAAACCATTTTATCTGGCAATGTTAACATATCATTTTTATAAAACCAAGTCACATCACCCTCTGTCTTCTTGAAACGATGAGATGAGATTCTGGCTCTCTCAAAAATGAACAATTACAGCCTCAAATTTTACCATCTGTCAGTCTCTGGTTCACAAGTGATCGATACAAACCTCTGTTACAGGTTTCAGATAATCCCTACATTCTGTCATCTTTCAAAATTACCAACAGTAACACACCGATGAACAGATCTGTGAAAGATTGTGAGTTCATTTTAAAATCTGATCAATATGTACCCGATTGTAAATATTACAGACAAACATTAGCCTACCCTACTCAGATTTCCTCTGGTGTTACAAGGAGTAAATAACACACTCTACTGTAATTTAACAAGGATCAGTTCTCATTTTTCTTCACCAAACAAACACATATTCCAGTGCACACAAATGTTAAAATTCAAAAATTACATGTATAATTGGTTGGTGCTGGCTCACTATGTCTACACTTCATCGTAGAGACTTAATATACACTTACTTTCCTAGAAGCATGACACATCACATGCCCATGACTAACCTCTTAAAATCCAGATCATTTAAGTATGTCATCCACATTCACTTAGCACATTTGCATCCATTCATTTTGAAGTTGTGGCCAGGGCTTCTAAGCTTGCAAGAAAACTTGTTTTGTCAAAAGCAAAAATCAAGTGTACAATATTTAAAAATAAGGAACAGATAAAAAAAAAACAACATAAATACCCCTATGGAAACAATGTGTAACTTATTCTGAACACAGATGTGGTACAAACTTTACCAAGAAATTACTGAAGGGATAATACCACACAACTTTTACAGGCATTTTCACCTAATTTTCACCAGATGCACGCGTTAAGATTGTCTATATGTAGAGCCTGTGAACAGACCTTGTTCTTAAGATCAAAAATTATTTTAACTGTATTTTATGTTTTTTAACAAATCTGCGGACTTCTGGCAAATCTGGCCTGCAGCTACTTGTAGCTAGATGTAGCATTGAAACAGATCTACTATATTCAAGGGGAGATAACTTTGTCAGACAACTAACAAGTTACAGGCAAAATTCCCTTATGTGTTTCCAGGTCGCTCTCTTTTGAATCTAGAAGATGGAAGACAGTCATGATCAGACTGAAATGATTCTGGTACCTTAACACATCCTTTAACACTTTTCTCCAAGGGAAATGTATTTTCTTTTAGCTTAACTGTTAAAAGTCAAGAGTACACATACATGTAATTTGTTCATGTACTTCCTGGAGCTCCTGAACTCCTTTTTTCGCTTAATACAGCAGCAGTTTTCGGCAATTCAGCAGTTATCGGCAATTTGACATAAAGAGAGGAGAAAAACAACCCAACCTCAATAACTGTTTCACATCCGAATAAAGCGCTCATGAGTTGGATATAAACACAAGCGTGCCTGTGGAGAGGAGGGTACATCCACGCCCACACGTAATTCTGACTGACCTGTCCAGCTGGTACTGCTGATGACTAATGCTGACCGCTTCTCAACATTTTCCACGATGCCAGACCTTCTCCTCACAGTAAATGCTGTCATCTCTTCCTCAGATGGCTTGCTGCAATATGAGCAGCCATTCATTACATCTGCTTCATTTAGATTACCCTGACATTAACATACCTGAATTTATTTATTTATTTGACTGGTGTATCAGGGATAAGACAAACACTGGGATGAAAAAAAGGAAACCATACATCACACTCATAATTTTGTCATCTTTAGCATTCTGAATTGAATTCTGAACATTTTACTTATGTATTCTTTTGTATAAATAAAGAGGAGTTCCTCCAAAAAGAGGACAAATCTCATGCCTGTGTACTCAAGAATATTTCACATATATGATGACGGCCAGCATTATGATGAGAGGGAGCCGAGCACAGCTTGGGGAAACCAACAACCATCCACTGGCAAGCCCTCACTCTTCTAGAGGAAGAGTGAGAGGGGCAAAGGAGAGAGGAAACCAGAATGAGCTGGACTTCATCATATTAATTAACAGTTTTACACTGAGTGAGTGAGTGCTTGGGGTTTAACGTCGTACTTAACAATTTTTCAGTCATGTGACGATGAAGGCATCCTTAGAATGCATGTAATGTACCTCCTTATTGCAGGACGGATTTCCACCGCTCTTTTATCTAGTGCTGCCTCACTGAGATGCCTTAACATAGGCAAGCAAGCCACCCCACCCGAGCCATTATACTGATACGGGGTCAACCAGTAGTTGCACTATCCCCTTCATGCTGAGCGCCAAGCGAGGAAGCTGCAACTTCCTCTTTTAAAGTCTTAGGTGTGACTCGACCCAGGACTGACCCTTGATCTACTGCACCCGAAGCGGACGCTCTATCAACTGTGCTAGCAGGGCCCATCAGTTTTATACTACAGTTTCCATTTAAAAGTCTGGAGCTTTCAGTAAAATTGGCACAACAAGAAACACTTTTAAATTTCTATTTTTTCTCAAATAGTGGTATAACAACTTGCTATCGCTGATTTAAATATAAATAAAAAAAACATAAACCTTACCTTGGTTTAAATATTTCATATTCACCAGAAAGTCTTTTAAACAGTTTATGTTTTGTTTCCAGGTCTGTTTCTTTAAACATATCTGGCGGACGGTCATACAAGACATCAGCTCTGAAAATTCAATTCTTGAAATGTAAAAACATAAAAGCCTCTGATATAATTAGATGATTTGTATGTCAACAGTTTCATTATTCACTATTGTGGGATTTTGAACCACAGGGTTTATTCGCTCATATTACTGCTGTTGGGCTTCAGGGTGATGAAAATGGATGTTAAGGTAGACAGCACACATGTGTTTGTGCATTTTATGTTAGGCCACATAAATTTAAATTGTTCTTTTATGGACAGGATAAATATTTCGGAGGGTGGTATAAAAATAAACATGAAACTTTAAAATCATTTAACTTGTAAGAAGTGAGTCCCAGCCATTTTTCCTGTGAAAGACACATTTACATGATCAAAAGTTTTTAATTTTTTTTTTTTATTCTTTTTATGCCTACTCACCCATAAAAACACAACAAAAAAAATTGGTTAATTTGTTAACAGTTTTACAATACAAATACATACTCTATCTTCCAAACAGTTTTTAGATCTTCCTTCATCGCCTCAGTTACGCATATGTTAAATTTTGAGCGACATCCAAACCAACCTTCATACCTGTTAACAGAGACATGCAGTTATATGAGACATATATATTAGTTAATAGGATATCCAGAAAGTCTATGCTGATATGCACTTTTATCCACTGACATACAAATACATGTATAAGAGAGTTATGAAATCTGAGAAATACCATAAATAACAGGCTTACACTTACATTTCATTTTTGTTTCCCATTTCTGTACGGTGCTAAATTTAAATAAATAACCATAAGTACCTAGGACAACAACTGCAAGAACAAACTTATATACTGTAAATCTTCAACATTAATGGAATTGTGGAATTTATGCATATAATCATTATGAAAATGATGCTTAAAATGATTTATTTGTGTCATTAAAAATGCAACCTTCATAAAAGTGTGCAAATTATTTCTCTACACCCCACAGTTTTCTCAGAATGTTTCAAAATATTGGTTGCAAATACAGCTGAAAAGGTTGAAGAATAAGGGTAGTGTTTGAGTAGATCTAGGCTGTAGGTGAAAGTGTTCCAGGCCTAGTTGCCATATATGAAGGATTTCTTCAGCTAGAATGTTAGTAAGTATAACGTATAAATCTTCCTTAGTTGAATACAGTCATAACGGCCTGAAAACCTTCTTAATATGACTTACTTATACGGGAAATGTATCATATATTCCAATGGCCTGGTAGACAATTACATGAAGTAAGATAGGAGCTTTGGTCTAGGTAGGTATTTGATGAAAATATTTTTTCTTGTAAACACAATGCTAGAATTATTAATAAATCTCTACAATTGACAAAAGCCTTTGCAGAAAAGTTGCTGAAACAGTCAAAAAAATTCGTGGTGTGCACTGATTGCACTACTGGTACATCCAGTTTGAACGGAGAAATGTAGCAATCAGAACAGTACACAGTGTATGAAAATATGCAATCAATATAATCCATTATTGCACTACGCAGGTAAATACCTGAACAGGAGTAATTATGAAAATAACTACCCGATTGTAATTAAACTTACGCATGCACAAGTTTCATACGTTCATTACTTTAGGGAAAGTTGCATGGACAAAATCTGAATACATGGGAAAACACTATTACACAAAGTCCAATAAAGCATAAAAAATCATAAAAATGATACCACATCAGATAAAAAGCATGACCACTTATATGCAAATATGATCTTTAATATTTTTTTCAATTATATCTTTTCTGAGAGAAGGGTATTTGAAATATTTTTGTATGGTCGGCATTTATGAACATTTCTTATATTGTCTTTGCATAATAATATTCTAAAAAGGTTGTGACGCATGTCTGAGAAATTTATTTGAATATAAATCTGTTGTTTATATCCAAATACATACATTTCATGTAAATTATGATATTATTTATGGATATATTAAAAATACAAATATGATTAAAATCAAACTTGAACACATTTGTTAGATATAATGACCAAATTCTAGATCAGACATATTTTTTGAATGTGTATTACATCCACGTTTATAACATTACATAATATATACCAAGAGGTGATCTTGAATACCCACAACACAAAAATTACTTTCAAATGTCGTCTTCTTCTCTTTGGAAAAACTGAACAATATATTGAAGACCACATTTACAATTAACTTTTCTCTCTCTTCCATCTGAACTTGTACAACATGTACTTTTTATGTTTTCTCCACTTTTACACATAAGCTTGCACAAATTCCGGTGATAGTCAAGGTGTATGGTAAGTTTCACCAAAATCACTGAAGTAGTTTGGAAGGAGATGCATTGATAAAATGTTGTCTACAGACAAACAGACAGACAGGGTGATTCCAGTATACTCCTTCCCACCCCACCAACTTCAATGAGGGATGAGGATTGTAGCAAACACATACCATTTGGAAAATTGCACAAGTGGGTGCATGTCGCCAAGAGCCAAGCTTAAAATAGTAAAGCCATAATTGTGCCAGTCAGTTACAAGCGTTGATCCACGTACTAAACACACAAACCAGACCACAGCCAAAGAAGGTATGGCTGGGGGATTCTGAAACATTAAACGTATTATTAAATGTTAACACTGTATAAAACGTATCTTACAGTGAAAAGGGAAAAAAATTAACTTTTCAACCTGACAGTATTTTCTGGTGAGTGAGAGTAATGGCCACATAACTGTCTGTTATATAATGAAAATTGGTTCATAAAAATCAGGTTTTACTCTCTTAGCCCTTACTGGCTATAAAATTATAGTCTTTCACTTGAAGTTTGGTATGTAAAAATGTAATTTTAGAAGCACATGAAGGCTTCAAACTGACACTTTTTATGCCAACACAAAAGTTTTTCAGATCAGAAATTAATCAAACTTCACAAAAAAATCTTCAGTGACCCTACAAGGTCGATGAATCAGTCTGAATCAAGTGAAATATGTCACTTTAAAAATACTAAACTTTAGGTGAAATACAGAAATGAAAACCAAGTTGAACAATAAAGTGCAAACCTACCTGAAGTATAACATGTGAGAACTTGGGTAGCAATAAGAGGGTGAGCATCACTGACAAAGACTGCCAAATCACTTTCAAAACATAATTCATTAGTCGAGGCATGTCTGTAAAAACAAAAGACAGATTCCAGTAAAATTGATGAAGCCTTATGAATGACGGTTATTCTAGTATCACTTTGCATCCAATAAACTATTATAAAGCTTGACGACTTTGAAAAAATAGTGAATACTGAAAGAGCTGTTCACACCATTTATGACACAGACTCACAATTAAGCTTACATTTCAACACAGCTGGTGGTTCCCTCATGATGTGTTGTTCTATTTTCTCATTTTCTTGGATATCTCTGTGAGGTTTGGATCCTGAAAATGTAAGATTTCAAATATAAGATCACAAATACTTTGTGATGTGTGATTTACTAAAAGTAGATACACCCGTTTAACAGTATACCATTCCTACAAAAGGCACATAATACCTGTCAGACAAATGAATGAGTCAAGCTTAAAGTTTACAATGAAAACTGGTTCAGAAATATTTAGATACGCCATATTCATGGCTGCAGAATATGGCGTATTCAATTATTTCTCAACCAACAGGCAGTGTACTTGGCCTATGCATATGCGTGTGGGGGGAAAAACAGGTTACAATTATATATAAGACTACCATTCTTGTGACATCTTACACAGCACTGACACAAAGACACACAGAATTTACATTATGTATTTTCTGGTGTGACAACAATATCTTAAGGTTGTAAACGAGATCACTGCTATTAAAATCGATCCCATGTGTTGCCATCTACATGTACATGTACCTCCATAACAGGCAACGTCAACATTGTAGCCCTCTGACGCCAGTGACAAGCAGTGGTACTGCATACGAGGACTCCGACCAAAGTCTCCCAAAACCACAACACAAATACTTCTCTCGCCCTTCACCATGTGATTTATTACAAGATAAAGGAAGATGAATATCACCGGTGGCAGGAAGAGGAACCAAGCTAGCAGCTCTGACATTTCTCTGGAGTTTGATCGGAGAACAAAATTTCCACGTGTGCTGGATTTGTTTACATGTACGCCCCCTACATCCACGATAACAAACGGCTTTCTCGTAATACAACAAACTTCAATATTAAATGGTATGCAAATGCTTGTAATCTTTGTTACACATAAGAAAATATTATGAGACATCATAGAATACTGAAACAAATACGTTTCATAGACATGCCTATTGTTTGTAATGGAGTATGCGCCCTACTATTGATTTCCTCCATTAGGGCCCATTTTAAAATATCTGTGATATATATGCAAATATTAGCAAAACGTTTGTTATTTTTTTAATGTTTAACTACCCAAATACTACTTATTCACTAAGATTTATAATGAAATGGGTATATCAATTTAAAAAGATTTCATTGATACAAAGTATACTTGTTATATGCGTGTACATTAAACGACCCCTAACCTTGTCAACAAAGTGGGAGAGGCAGTTTTCGCCTCGATGTTTGGGTGGCAGTGTACACGTTTCGGTACTTAGATGTTAGAATGATTTAGTGGTGTGGTAGCAAGAGTAACTGCAACGGTTAACAAGGAACTATGACCTCTTCTCAGACCGAAAGTGCTAACGATGTGTCGGACTCGGATGACGAATTCCAAGAAGCTACGGAAGATGCACGCTCGACAAACGGGCGACGAGATGAGATTGATAGGACTAGCGGGCCCAGTGTTTGTTACGGAATGGAGGTACATGTGGATGATGTGTTTCGTGTGTGCCACTGAAGAACGATGCACTGTGCAATACCCGCTGTGCCCTTCACAGATGTTAAGGAATAAAATGCGTTTGATGTGGTTATCGATCAGTCGATCAGTTAAAGTTTACATATTATGACAAGCTGAATCAGTATTTATTCTCTAATTTTAAAGATGACCAGTAGATTTGTTCGCATGTCCAGTTGTTCTATATGTACATTTAGGCACAAAGATCTGTACTGTACGTACATTTAAGCATGAAGATCTGTACTGTACATATATGTAGGCACAAAAATCTGTGCTGTACGTACATGTAAATACAAATTATGTTTTATTTTTATTTATTTATTTTTATTGGTGTTTCACGCCATACTCAAGAATATGATACAAATTAAGATCTGTACTGTACATATATGTATGTGTAAAAGTTTTGATTTTTTTGTACCATACCAAACCATTTTAAAGCATTCTAACAGATGTAAAGGAATTGTGTTGTGGCACATAATCAGAGTGTAATGTTTCTCATTTGCATATATGTTCCTTCTTTGTTTTGTCCCTTGTTTTCACAGCAGCCCAGTTTTGATTTCTCAGACTGGAACCCTGAAGCCCCAGCAGGCCTGCAGTTCCTATGTCTAATTCCCCAGCTGTCAGGATATGAAGCCAAGTATGAACAGGGGGATCTGACAGGCAAAGTAAAGATTTCCTTAAGACACAGGCAGCAGAGGTTGAGGCATTTCAAACAGGGCAAAACTGTGGGAAGAGATATTGCAGGTGAGGCGATCGATGTCAACAATGGCTGCAGTAGACTTATCCTGGAGAATAGGCCTGCATGAATGATTTTTACATGTCTCATCAAAATGAACTTCTGTAACCTTCAGATGTAACATATGGAAATTGGGATTTCTGAGGTCATTCTTTGATATATAATGTTCTTTTAATGGCTTCTGTCACATAATATTCAACAACTTATTTTAGTTCAACATCAGAGTCGAAACCAAGACATATTTTTAACAGGTTAAACCTATGTTAGTAAACTTTTATGTTAAAATTACCAAAATATCCTTACACCATCTTTCTGTTAATAAATTAATGATATGCCTGGTTAGTTAGGCATTTAAATGCTGAAAGGAATAGTGTCCAGATTTAGCTACTGGTTTATAAAGATTGTAACCTGTTTAAACAGTATGTAGGGCTTCTGAGAAATGTAATAATGACTGTAAACCCACCAAAAACAATAGATCTGCCCTAGCTGATCTCCAACCGGCTGCCCTCTGCCCGGTATGGCTCAGCAGATGACGTCCTAGATGGCCAATCCAAGTCTAACTGGTCTGTATAACCTGGGAATTCGAAGGGATTCTTGCTACACAGAAGCAAATATACCGCCCTATCAATTTTAACCTATAGTAGATGACATTGAAGTTCCGATTTGTGACACTGACATCTATGGCAAGACTTCAGATTACAAGTTTTCATACGTTGAATTTGATTTTTGCCAGGCATATCCAACTACACTGGCTAAGCTATAGCTAACTGTATGTTAACTGTATGTTCTGTGTTTATTTTAAAATTTAATATTTATTTAATGTTCTGTCCCTCTGTTCGCTTCACAATAACTACCATTCTATTCCCTGAGGGATTCTAAATTCATACCCGTATGTAATGACAACTACTGGTACATGTAAATGTCAGTATTGCGAATAGCCAATGCAATGCAGTCAATAGTATATTATAACCTTTGTGTAGGTGCCCTTGTCGAAATTTTTCCATTTCAGCTGTATTCCTCTCGTAGCTGTCATCTGTAAAATGGTGAGAGCAGATACCACAGTTTTTTGTGGGTCTAAAATCCTTCCGTCTGGGGTGTAAATCCATGCCTTTCCTGGGCCAAATCATCTGGCAACTTGTAAAAACAAACCCATGGTTCTTCAACAACCTGTTTACAACTGTATGCAGAACAGCAAGCAATTTTGTGTAGAAATTCAATATGCTTGGTGTCACACTTGTATTTTTTTGCGTTAAATTTAACGACATATACGGGGGTATCTAAATATGAATAAATAATAAATCTGGACAATTATCCTTTAAAATCAAATAGCCTGAAAAAGTTTGAGTATACTGATGTCTAGAGTGAGTACCAAATCCAAGATATGTATGTTCCTGTTGCAGATGAGAAGAGGTTGAGGCAGGCTGCAAATAAAAATGACTACAGTCTAGGTAATGTAAAAGAAAAGTAAAAGGACAGGCATAAAAAATATTACATATTTGTCTATTTATTTTGATTCTGTTTACTAGTACAATAATTTATCTTGAAAGCAAAAATAACTTCACATCGACAGTCTGTTTATTTCAAATGCAGTTACCGACTACGTGCAGCCTGCTACTGTACAAAATGTTTTGATCAAATACTTGATTTGACCAAAGCTTTGATTTCTCATTAGTTAACTGTCTGCCAGGAAGATGGCTGCTTTTCCAGGGTAGATAATGATAATGAGGGCTTTGAATGGTATCATGACTATTTTGTTTGCAGTATTAGAATTATTGGAAAGTGGAGTTGACCCCTCCAGTTGTGATGATAAGAAGCGAACCCCTCTGCATTTTGCTGCTGCACAGGGCAATGAACTAATTGGTAAGTTCTGGCTATATGGTTATACATAATGTAGATATTTTGTCCATGGCATTAGTGCTGTTCATATTTATCATATCCAAAGTGGGTGTGAATCAAAAGCAGGTAGATAAGGGAATAAGAGGAAATTTTCCTCTTTCTCCCAACCAGACTAGTGTATTACAGAGCCCGAAAAGTGAAATGAAAAAAAAAAATCTGAAAAAGAAAATAAATTGAGAGAAAATTTTTATTGTAACCCCCAACTTGATCAATCACTGTGACAGCCACATATGAATATCTCTGGTGAATTTTAAGATCAGCATTTTTGTGTCATATAAATAAAACTAACAAGAAGCTTCTAATTAAATGCACTTACCAATACACAAGTCAAAGTCAGGCAAATGGCATTCTCTGCCAATTACCCCTGTCAATGCAGTGGTATCATTGGTCAACAAAGTGATGATCCTGACCTTTAAAACTTAAAAAGGTTAAAAAATAGATTTTCTTTCCTTTTCTTTTTCTAATTTTTTTTCCTTATGTCACTTTTACAGCTCAGTGGTGTATTCATGGAGGGAAAAACAAATGTGTAGACATCTGTGGTGTATTAAATGAAATTGAGAGAAAATCCCCATTTCAGGCTGTTTGGTTAGCTGCGGGAGTGGGCGGTAATCACCAGGGACTGCTTTAGAAGCTGTAGGCCCCCTATCACAGTGGTTACCTCCCCCTTGTAGATTCCAGATTACCACACCTTATTTGAACATGTAACCATCAATTTGGAGCCAGAAATATTCGAACACATACTTTCTGTTATATACTGCTTAAGACTCATAGTTCTATGTGGGTTCAGTAGAAGTAATAATGAAGTCAAGGCATCAAGATGAAAATGTAAAAGGTTTCACAAGCTTTCGATCGACATGCCCGGATCAGAAGGATCATAAATGAAATACATTTTCATAATGATCCTGGCACCTCGATCGAAAGCTTGTGAAACCTTTTACATTTATGTGGTGATGCCTCGCATTCATCATTAATCTTTCTGATTTAAATCATAAGGAAGGAAATGTATGTACCGTTCACCAACAACAATTCCATTGTGAGAACTTGGGATAAATGAAATACATGGTGTGTATTTAATATTACAGGCTATATCGACCAAGCAATAAATGTGAATATTGCTCATGGTCATTAATGGTAAATTTGTTTTTCTGTTTTATCAGTCAAGTTGTTACTGGATCATGGAGCTGACCCAAACCTCACAGATATTCTGGGAAATACGCCGCTACATCTTGGTTAGTACATTAGAGACACTTCTCAAACTTATGTAAGATGACAAAAATTTTATTTTGTTTTTTACAAGGCTATCAGACTTTAAAAAATCCACACAAGGAAGAAAAATAATTGTGAAATCCACATTTTTACTTTGTCCAATTTTGATGTTTTTATGATTGTTCGTTTTTTAAGGCGTAAGTGGGAAGGTCTGCAGCAACCTGCAAATGGTCATGGGTTTCCCCCTGGGCTCTGCCTGTTTTCCTCCGACCATAATGCTGGCCGCAGTCATTTAAGTGAAATATTCTTGATTACAGTGTAAAACACCAATCAAATAAAGAAATAAATAAATTTTTTCGAGGTTCGGAACGTAATAATGTTTTCAAAAGGAAAAATTGCTGGAATAGTCCACATTTCCAAGTTAGATGATTTTCAAGTTTTACTTTTATCTTTATACCCCCTTCCAACATTGAGAAAAAAAAACGGATTTATTCATCAACATAAATTGCTGTGGCCGAACTCTCAGTCTTCATGCATGCATGGACTATCTACACGTATCAAGAAGGACTGTGCATACGGTAAAGCACCTCAAAACAAACTCTAAACATGCTGAAAGCCTGTCCAGACTATGCAGCTTTTGATATTTTCTCATAAATGTTTTATTCGCCCCAGTATCCAGCACTAATAATACGTACTTGTAAGATTCTGAAATACTTCTTTGCTTCGTTCTTGCAAGCTCAACAATTACTTGTAAGTGAAAGCAGGCCCGATATATATGTGTTTGACCTGGAATCATTCAGTGATGCTTAGTCGACATCAAAACATGTCGATGCTCTTATCTGTAATCGTATGATTACTACGATAAAATGAATAAGTTTTTGGGAACTCAGTAAGTCTCCATCCCTCTTCAAATTTTTTCTTTTTCAGCCGCCTGCACTATAGCCAGTCACATTGCAGTGGTAACTTTACTCCTCAAAGCAGGTCAGTAGGTTCATGAAAAATTGTGTTATGCCTTCTCTTTGCAATTATTATTGTCATTTAAAACGTGTACTTTCATGTATGTTGTTCAGGCATTCATGCGAATCATCAGCAGTTATCGCGCACTGAAAGGACGTCGAGGAAAGCCCCTGCAGAGAATTGTTGTACAGTAGTTCGAGCATAAGTCCGTTGCATCGACATACATGCATTATGTTGAAGAGCAGGTCTAAAACTACAGACAGACATACAGGCTACACGGATTTACACTCAGTACATTAGTAATAGTGCACTTGATAAGCGTGTAATGCTGGGTGGTGTGATCATAGTAAGGTTACAATGTGGAGCTGCTCATCCCAAAGACATATATTATAATGTTGCACTGTTTTTGTATTTGCTGTTTTTAGGCACAAATTTGAGAGCAGTGGACAAGTCTGGGAGAACGCCGCTGAGTTTCGCCAAGTCACGTCTGCGTGTCGTCATGCAGCAAACCTCTTCCACCTCAGAACAGCTCAAGAAAGACATTCATCAGGTCACCTCTTAAATCCATAATGTTGTCACAGAATTATTATTATTAAATATCAAAGGTTGTTACAACTGTGAGAATCTTGCAAGTTTTGCTAAAGAGTTGGTTGATCTCGGTAAAAGCTTTTAGAACTCCGTGAAACGTAAACAGGCCTTTCCATTACAGGCGTCTCCTTCCGACAATCCCACTGTTAAACAACTGACAGCCTTTCCATTACAGGCGTCTCCTTCCGACAATCCCACTGTTAAACAACTGACAGCCAAAACAACATTGTTTCAGACTTCCCCGCCTCGGTCTAGATCAGGGCACCTGCACAGCATCAAAGATCCAGTAGATGTTGGTTATTTTACTTAATCCTTGCTTTTGACACGGAGCCAAGCATTTAAGGCTCATGATGAAATTGGACAGGTGGCGAGTCCCCCCCCCACTCCCCGCAGCGCTTTGCATAAACTTGTTGAATGGGACAGCCCGGGCTCCACAGTACTCCCCCCCCCCCACTCCTCCCATAAAATGGACTTTCAGACATTGCAGTAGTTGTTTACCATGAACTTTAACTGTACATAAACGTACTCTGTTTTGCAAGGGATTTCAGTAGTATGCTTCTATATGTGAACTAGCTGACATCTGAATCAAAATATTAATGACAGGACTCTTTTATGCATCAGAGATCATGTATCATTTCGTAATGTTTATCAAAGAAGTCAAATTGTCTATCGTTAACGAGACATGCTTAAAGTGATAAAATTAATCGTTAAAACCAAATAGAAATGAATAATTTCAACATATAAGCTGTCCAATTTCATGTATGAGAACACCACCAAGATGAAAATTATTCCAATTATGACAGGCTTTTCAAGGTAAGTGAACCGAAGACTAGATTCGATGGTGTTGGCTTTGTTTTTGGAAGAAAATCTTGGCGGACATAAATTGCAGTGAAAACAATGAATACCATACCTTCTCAATAATTAGACACTCGCTAATTGAGACATATTGAAAGTAAGCGGGTAGATCAGAGAAGTCTCCCAAGAATATCGCCCTGCCAGGTGGCCCAGCTGGAGTACAGGCTTACCCTGGCCTAGAAATCCAACCTTTCCTGACAGCTTGTACAAGGCGATGTCATTTTTCAATATACGCGCTTGTTTAAAAAAGAAAAGATAAAATTATTGATACCAGAACATCAATCTAGTAAAAATATATCTTCGCTATTTCCCTTCCCAAAACACTTAACATTGCCATTTGATCATTGAAATAATAATGCTGCCTTACATATGTGGGTAAAACACCCATGACGATAACGCACGCGTATCGATTTGACTGAAGACTTTCCATTTATGACAAACGGTGTGTGTACTTTGGCGTGAACATGACATACATCTGACAGCTGAGTCTCACTGAGGAGTGTGTGTGTGGGAGGATTGGGGGGGGGGGGGGAATTCACTCTTTTAAGATTAATTTCAAAAAGACAGTTTGCAACATATTACCAAGGGCATTTCAAGATAAAGTTAGTCATGCATGCACATTTTCATCTATATATGTCATTAAATAAGCTAAACCGGGCTTTAAACTTTACCTTACAAATGCTAACAAAACCCACCGATATAAGACCACCTTGAGAGAATATCGAGCTCTTAGGAGTACGTTTTGCTCTGGATGGCTTCGGTAATTTCACAGAAAACATGAACAATGTTCGCTCAGAAAAAAAAATTCAAGTGGTTAGATCCAACTGAAAAGATGACAGGCCTGATTTCCCAGTTTCCCGAAGAGAATACAAACCATGTAGATTTCACATGGCACCTGATGGTCAGGGACATGCGAGGCTCTGGAAGGTCATTTTGCAGACGAAAACCCATACATACAATTTGTTCAGTGTCCTAATGATTGTCTAGATTAAAAAGAACAATTGTCAAATTCCCATGTGTGTTTGTCTACTAAACGCTCCAAAGGTATGCTCCAAACTTACAAATGATGCACGGCATGACATGGCCTCAGTAAATACATTACCAGGTACCTCAACACCCATCCGTCGGAAACATCACTCATTTCATTCGGGCTTCAATTAAGCTGAAGTATCTTGATGAACTCCCCAGTTGAACGTGAGTGAGACAAAATATGCAATGTGTATGTGGATTACAAAAATCGAGACCCCATGCACAACACCCGCTACAGGTACTGGTTTTACAAATTACTACCAGATATCAAACTCGGCAAAAAGCAGAATTAAAATAATATAGAAATTCACAGCTGATAATGTATTTTTAAGGAGCCCAATCATCGGCTGGCTTATGGATACATAAAATGGCTAATACATGAACGATTACCTACTGTGAAAAAACTTTTGAACCAGATTTTATTTTTAATGTGGCAATAAAAGCTCTTAACCAGGGTCTGATCAGCAGAAGCCAACACCAGACGCCATTGGTCATATCAAGAGTCCCAAGAATGGACACGAACTATTAACATTGGTATTCTTAATTAGATTCCAAGCCAAGATTTCCTCGTATTTGAGCAAACACGCATTACACAAGATCGAGAGTAGTCTGACACCAGCCGGTAGGCTGTAAAACCTCCACAACTGTTCAAGCCAGTTATGCCTGGAAACAGTTGTGTCCGTTTCTGACGTAGGCCTACCTGTATAAAGTATGTCTCACGACATATCCCCCACCCCCACCCCCCACCCACCCAATACTATGGGCTATGGAATATTGTGAAATAAGGAAATAAGTAAGGCTGTGAATATATGTCAAACTGTGCCAAACTTTGATTTTCTTTAAGAAAGGTTTGTATCCAGTCGTGAAATGGACTATTTGTTTCCGATAGTCTTCGTGTAAGTTGTAAATGCCACTAGTTGCTATGAATGACATATAAGTAGCTTTCAGATTTCGAGAACCATATCGACGTTAAACCCCAAGCACTCACTCACGCGAGAACCATATCTTTTGAGAACACGTATATCCAACGCGAGAGTCTATTGGCCGACGTTCAGTTGATGACAGCTAATCAATACATATGTTACAAATGCGATGTACCCACGTGTTACAAGCGACAATTCCGGAAATGTCTGTTTTTCTGCAATTTTGTAGGCTAGATAGGTTTACCAATGTGTGTAGAGTTTCAAAACGACATTGGCATGATTAAAAAACAGCCACCCAATGACAAGTCAAATCTTTCCAAAACCCCAGTCAATGTCTCTCCCCGTCTTAACAAGCTGGTGAGGCTCACTATGGTGTGGCGGAGATGTGAACTACTGTCACTAATCTACTACGGGTAATCCCTATTCCCCCACATAGAGTGTACTGCATAAGACGACAGACCGTGCAAGGCTTCATGGTATACATTTTCTATAAATAGGTCTGAAATTGTCGAGAACGTACGGTAGTACAGAGCTATATGCACTAATGGCACATGTGGTGTATTTTTCTCTGTTTCAGGTGATAGAGATGATGAAGGAATACCTGTCCCTCTCTGGAATGACTGAAGATGCTCTACAGTTAGACAGTCTGTGTGAACAGCTGAGTCGAAGTACGACGATTGAGCAAGTGTACGAGCTGAATACCTTGCTGTCGGACTTCACCAACATGACTCTTCACAAGAAATCACAGCCATCATCATGACGCCAAGAGGAAGCTCTCTGTCGACTGTTTAGCGGAATAGAGACGCCGGAAACGAATGCAGCCCAGCGAGAAGCGGTCATTCGAAAGATGGGTGAAATGACAATAAATAATGCTGAAGAGTCAACGAATACGTGAAAAATTGTCACGCAGCTAACTGATAGAGAGGGGGTTTAATTCTTCGGTGATCGTTGTGCTATTTGGTTCTGTAAAGAGGAATTTTCAAGCCGTCAGAGTTATGTATACATTTACATAAAAGGACTTTCTAGAAACGATATAATTCTGCTCGATTTTGTGAGATGTCAGTAGGCTATTGGAAACAATAATCTACTTCATTCATAACCACTACAGCAAATCTGAACTCAAAGTGAAACTTAATTCCGCTGTGGCGCGTACAGAGAGGGTCTGCCGTGGAAAAGGGGTCACATCATGTACTAATCCCTTGTCCATTCAGTCGTTGAATTGTAGGCAGCATCTTACATGGCAATTTAGCAAATTCACATGTAAACAAATTTGTGGACCTGAGAATACGTTGGACGCTTGTTTAGCAAGAATAAAACTGTCTTCCGTGGTATTTTGCCGCTAACCAGACGATATAGGCTACTTGTAGCTCATGAAATGGCCTTTAAGAGGAACGGCCAGATTACCAGAAGGTATTCATGTCCAAATTTCTCAGATTATATCTTTGCACTCACCCGCGTGAGTTTTGTGTATATTCGTTATAAAAAGGAATTGTTGTAAATTGTGTTCATATCTGTTATCCATAGCCAGTCTGCTTGTTATTGTATGTTCCAGTTTAAAAAAAAGTACACATGAAACTAAAATTATATCTTTGTTCGTACTTTCAAATACAAATACTGCTCCCGTGTTGCGTTGACCAAAGTTTGTGGCCCAATTTCGGCCGCCGAATGGTATTCTAATCTAACTGCGCAAATGTATGAAAACTGCATTGGGGGAAAAATTGATGTGTTTGTATCGTCGTCAGGAGATCAACCACTTATGCCACGATATATACAGTCCCTCGTTTTAACTTGCGTTATTTGGAATGCCCAAACTAAATATTTCAACAAACGTCGGGTTGTATACCCCCCGCCCCACACACACACACACACCTGCCCTTCTCTTAAAATGAAAGTGTCTGCCACAGAATTAATTGGGGACACCAGACAGTGGACAAAAACACGTTTTTGAATATCGTACTTTTGATTTGGCCAAAGAATCTATTCAACCCGTACAACACTCTCCCGCTGTACATATTGTAAAAACGTATAATTAATTATAACGGCTTGTATTTTTTCTTGCTCTTGAAAAGTGAAATAAAAGGGAATAATTACATGTAATTCTGTGCCTATGAGTGGAATATGACCTCGAATATATAGACTGATGACATTGACCCAGCCATGGGATTTATGGCATGAGCATAGAGCAGGTGGCTGATGTACATTTCCAGTTACACGCGCCAACACCGTCACACAGCTCTTGATGCAGAAGCTTTTGTAAGACATGTGTCGTGCTCACGTCAACTTGACTCGCCACAGGATTGCCTATTTTTCGTTTCGACATGGTTATCTGGTCTTGTTTTTCTAATGACGAAAAATAATGGTTTCATATCCAAATCATGCTCAATGAAAATCGTTTTCAAAACTTACACAAATATCAATTTGAACAGTAAACGTGTACAAGGCTTGTGTCTTGAAATGCGAAGGAATTTTTTTTTTTGATTGCGATTTAACGCAATACTCAATAACTTCTCGAACCCGTCTTCTGAGTGAGGAAACTGACTTGGTGTGTGCTTACGTGTGACGTACAGTACAGATTTGCACGCCATTTTGGTGGAAGACAAAAGGGCTGGACCGGTTTTTCTACGAACCTATAGGCCTCTGAACAAAAACCTTGCTGGGAAACTACAAATTTTGGCCAAGGCCAGGTTTGAACCTGCACCTAAAGCAACAACTGCAATGTAATAAGCCTTCTTTTGATAAATATCCGCAAGTTGGCATCAAAACTAACAAATTAAATGCACAAAACTGACTAGAACAAGCCAAGCCATATAAAGCTATAGTCGATACGTCTATCGTGGAGTCCTATAGACATTTATTGGTTTGATTGGTGTTCGACGCCGTACTCCAAAATATTTCACTTGTACAAATGCGGACAGCATTATGGTGGGAGGAAACTGAGCAGACCCCGGGGGGAAACCCACGACCATCTGCAGGTTGCTGAAGACCTCCCCACGTACGGCCGTAATAAACACTGTAGTCCCAAAACAAATATAAAATCAACTATTACTGATTCTTTACACATTCTAATCCCTTTATTCTCATCCACTCAGAAGGTGGTGTTGTAAACAGTATGAATACATTTACACAATAGGCCACGTAATTTTCGAGATTCAAAATTTAACATGGAGACCGTTTGAAAATCCCAAGATCGATCTTACATGTTTAGGCGAACCATAAAGTGTAGTAAAAAGATATCGACGATTTTGATCGAATGCGCAGGGCTCGTTTTCATGCGGGTTGTCCCCTGTCGCTGAAATGATCCTTTTTGCACGTGGAGCGGATGTGTGATTTCCAACAATGTTACAGATAAAACAATGTTACAGATAAAACAATGCACCTATGCATAAAATAAATCCACTATATTACCACTTTAGCTCTGTCCGCAAAGCGTCTACACACGCAATCATCATATGCCTATATGTAGATGAAATGTGTTTTGCACAACGCGTATAAAAAAAAATTAAAAAGATATACACATGTAGAATACTTGTACATGTAAAATCGTTTTATAGAATAATCATTGCTATACACAAAATTATAGAATGTGTATATCAAAAACAGTGGCATTCAATTACTATAATTACGACAGTTGTGTTACAATTCCCGAGTAACTAGTGTATAGTCCAGAGCGACTACATTAAAGGAGCACGATTACTTCAAGTATATATTGTGATTCTACAGCGAGATGGATCACAATATATACTTGGATGAAGTAAAAAACAAAAAAAAAAAATACACCATTAGGACATATGTAAGTTTCCGAAATTACACGATAAAACACACAGAATTGGAATACACGTTACTCTACGTCACAAAAATAAAGTTTTAAGAACCCTTCGGCTTGATCACAAACGCTCCGGTAGACCTCAACACTCCCACACTGTCAACCTGAAAAACAAATATGGAATTTAATATTTTACTACATATAATTGTCAACCTTGACAATTCGGCAAATTAGCTACAGGCGATCAGTCTGTTATAATATATGTTTTGATTGTTTACAAAATATAAAAATAATAACTGTTAAACTATTTCTATCAACATATTTACCGGTTTGAAAATACTTTAATTTTTAAAATCAGCAAATGCCTACCAGTAATTCCTGATTAAGAAAATCGACTTCTACCATTGGAGTTCCTTGGTGTCCTCAGCATAGCTAGGCAGCTGACTGGGTTCGCGTTGTTGGGACAGTATTTGATGGTGTGTGCGTTATCCCCGACCGCCCCACAGATAGGACAGGTGTAGCGCCGAAGGATTGGACATGTCACACGACCGGAGGCATCCTTCAAAACGTGCGTACCATACACTGACAGCGTCTCGCCATTATTCTTGCAAAACACACAAACGGTGTTTTTTGTAGGTTTGGCCTTTCTCTTGATTCTTTTATTTTCCATTGTCCCCACAGGTGCATCTGTTGACATTTTGTTTACAGAACACGGAATTGGCGTGGCTCTTAACCTGGCCTGGTACAAGTCGAATTCGTCCAATTCCATTACAATCCCATTCGTCTGGAAATCAGAGCGTTCGTTGTGACGAACAGTATCCAACGCTTCCAAAGGGCTGGAAATCATGATATCAAGAGTAAGGGAATTATTCTCCCCGTGGGGCTTCCAGCAGTTAAAGGGCAAACTAGGAGATGTGGAGATCGAAAAGTTTCCACTTGTTCCCGCTGTCCCATCTGAACTGCTATGACCACAGTCACTGTTCAGAAAGCCCAGTACTGCGGACATATCCAACAGGTCTACATGTAGTGGTGGTTTACTTCTGACGTTGTCGCTCATCTTTTTCGCCAAAGCACGCCGCAATAAATTGTCTGGGTCAAAAACACTGCTCGCCGCTGGGATGGATGAGTACCTAATGGTTAACCTACGGACTTCCAGAAGAGATTTCGGTTGTCTGGACTTACAAGTTACTGCGCAGGCGTAACAGGTTCATTGGCACTATGCATATGCATAGTACGAACTGTCTGCTTTGGAAATCGTCTGTAACTTCGACGAGAGGTCACTGACTGGACTTTAATTATAAGTGTATACACAATCAAAATTATTACTAATTGGTACCAATAAAATTGCCAGCGGTGGCATTGTCAGTATTGACAAAAGGCTACATCGAAACAAACTTACCATACCATAGTGTTTACGAGATAAAAACCACATCCTTTTACAGTTCACGCGCCAGGGGTCGGATGGGGAGGCCATAAGCAAGGGGTGTGTCGAGTGAAGCAATGGACAAAATCCACCGCCGGCTATCACATGCAAATAACACTGACATGAAGATAACCAGCCGTACTTAGTCACACTCATTTAAATACTATCCAATATCACGTCATTCTTTTATTGCGTTTTAAGTGTCATCTATTTATCGGCCAAGTGTCAACGTGCATGAAGACACAGATGTTCACCTGACATAACTTCCAAATGCCTACTGCGCGATGCAAAGAAACTCACACGTATTTTTTGTTTTTGTGAATGGGACTGGATATTTTCCTTCATAAAATAGTGTACAGTACATCAATGTAGGTGAGCCAGCGACAACTCCACGTATGTTGCCACCCACGCATACTGACATGTTTCAATATTTGGCTACATGCTCATGAATTTGGCGTTGGTGAAACAATGTTAAAACTTTCGCTTTATTAATTTGTGGTCGAGTAATGTGATTTCACTGCAAGCATAATTATGTATATTGTTTTGCTATTCCCGAATAGACTGCTGTTGGTACTCTGAATAAATAGTAAAACGGTTTGATATGTATTAAAGAGGCTATATAGCGTAGATTTTTGCCCAAAAAAAAATTTATCACCGCAAATCCATTCTAATTTTTGCTATTACTTTACAATATCCCAAATAATTACCTTTCACATAATTTCAGCTTCATCTGTTCGAAATGTAACGTTCCTTAAATTTATAAAGCGATTCGCATTTTATGTCTAAGAAATTTTAGAATCATTTTAACACCATGAAGTAGAAAGATTTGTCGTTCAGTATTATAAGGTTTTATACGCATTTTCACATGAGCCGCAAAAGTGACTTGGTAAAAATAAAACTCTTGGAAGAGAAAAAAAAATTTTTTTTTGAATTTAAGAAAAAAATGACATGTTTGAAAAAAAAACTGGAGGTGGGGGGGAGGGGGTGGTGGTGCGGAGGTGTTGTTCGGAGAGAGAGAAAAAAAATTAAAAACCCGGCCTAATTGGCCAATCACAGGTCGTTTGCCATCAAACAGCTATTATCGCAGCCACAGACGCGCATCTGTCGCTGATAACTACTTGTACTCTTACCATGAGATAAATATCTTGTATTTTAAATCAAGAACAAGGATTACAATGGTCATCGCCTACTCAGGTCAATTCCAGTCTGCTTGAAAACACATATTCTCAGTGTTTGTGAAGTTCATGTACATCTACGACTTTGCTCAACGGACACGACTAGGTCCACGCAGAAGCAGTGACCGACACTGAATGAATAAGAGTACATCGCTTTAGACTGACTTGTTTTAGGCGGACAATGCATTTCCCCATATCAACGAGGCAGCTTATTAATAAACAGATTCAAAGAGACATATATGTATTAAAGAATAAAATACAAATATAGCACGCAGTCCTGCCCTTATATAGCCTATGTTGGAGTTCTGTCAATCTCAACAGCAACAGCTATATGTGAGACTATTCGAATACATGTACCTGATCCAGCTAGGGTGGAACTAAGGCAAGTATTAGGAGCAAAGACATTAACTTAGTGCCACGCGCGTCTGAGGACGGCTGTGATAAGTTTTAAACTTATCGTTGTATTTGGTTGAGTGTTTACTCTATTAATAATAATCCCAGATTGTTGAAAGTGTACTATAAATCGTGTTGGCTTTCCTTGTCGTCTAAAATAACATTTTGAGTCTGAGAAAGTATAATTTGCAAGCGACAAAAGTTAATTTGCAAAAGCATAATGGCACTGACGATCAGGCAGTAGCCCCTTATTTACAGATGAGAACCCTTAATTTATGACTGGTCATTTATGTCGGGGCCCCGACTTATAAACGTGGGGCCACGATTTGTCGAGTCGGGGCTTAAAAAAAAAATTCTCTTCCAAAATTTTTTTTCTCTTCTAAATTTTTTTTTCACAATTTTTCACTTTTACGGCACCGTATAATCATGTGTCGGCAAGCCATGAATCTGTTGTTTATCTGATAATAAGCATCCCCGGTGCCTTATTAAGTATAACATCACTCAACACAACTACGTCACTCAAATTTCACCGGCTTAATGACCCATCAGCCTCTCTCCAATGCGGTCCCTATGAGTTCAAGACCAGCTCTGACCGACTTCCACTCCAGTCGTATATAGCAAGATCTGACAGCAACTTGCGGGCGGTCGTAGGTTTTCCGCGGTCTCTGCGTGGTTCCTTCTATCATGATGCTGGCTACAGTCGTATAAGTGAAATATTCTTGAGTTCGGCTTAAATTGAGTAAATAAATAAATAAACAATAAACAATTGTTTCTCAACAATCAAATGAATAAAAAAAAAATATCATAACAAAAGATATCAGTAAATAAACTGGTTTAATTCCAGGCCGTGGAGATTAGCGCGCCAGCGCGGCGCAATAACCTAGGAGCCACTCACCAATGCGGTCGCCGTGAGTTCAAGTGCTGGCTTCCTCTCCAGCCATTCGGGGAAGGTCTTGCAGCAATCTGTGGATGGTCGTGGGTTTCCCCGGGCTCTGCCCGCGATGCTGGCCGCCACCGTATAAGTGAAATGTTCTTTCACGGCTTAAACAGCAATCAAATAAATAACTAAATAAACCCTGGTTCGTCATCAACTGAGTTTGGTGTTGCTCAACACATTCTTGAGTTGTTTGTTATTGTAGAAGTAACGTCCGAGTCTGTCCGTCTCCACGTGATCGAGGTAAAAGCCGAAGAAAAGAAGAAAGTATGTGGTGTCAGGGGGTGTGCATCCACCTATGGAAGCCGATAGGGGTCATTTCGCTACCTCGACCTATTTAGAACAGCAAAACGAGGTAATGAGGTAACGAAGTATCGAGGTAGCGATGCGAAACAGTCGCTGCATGGGACAGAATTTTTGTTTCGGTATATATATATATATATATATATATATATATATATATATATATATATGTGTGTGTGACATATATATATTTGATATGTGGTCGCCAAGAATCAAAGTCCGCTATATACAGAATTATCGTGGAACGAATCAAGTTTTAAAATCTCAGCCGGACCTAAACCCCCCGCCCGACAATATCTCGCCAGACCAAAGCCCCGACGCCTTTAATATAATTTTTTTGCTATATGATGGTTCGTCTTATTCTCAATTAGGAGAAAGCTTCAAGTTTGACAAAAAGCAGGCTCTTGCTATTATAATATCGTTGAGTATCTATCAGTCGTGCATGGCATTTCGCGCACCATGCAGGTTCACATGCAGCTTATTTGCACAGGAGTCAAAGCAGCATTTTAGCGATTGGTTGCAGGCGTCCCTACCTTCATTACCAGAATGGTATGCATCTCACATGCTGTATAAGCTATTTACTGGACATACATATAAGATATAAAACATGCAGCTAAGAAACTAGCAGATAACAGCCTGTATAAATAGAACGAAATAAAGAAACCAAAAATGGCGAGTGAAAGATATGTAAAAAAAAAAAAAAAAATCTTCTGGTCATGCGGACTTCATTTTATACCCTTGACACGTTCGACTAACGTACAATAGCCATTACGTTGAAAAAAAAAATCTTCCTTTAAATCTGTCCCCTGAGTGCATTCTCCTCATTACTCAGAAAACTGATTAATTCGTTCCATATATATCCTTAATCCTTACCTGTAATTAGGAACGGATTATTCTACGAACATACAATTTGTCAGAGAACGGACATAACGGAAGATTGGGAGAGATTGTCACAGCACTACAGACGAGGGTCAATGCATGGGCCGCCTAGGCCGCGGAAACTCTGCAGCCCGATAGATTGCCATATAGACGATTTTTCATCCATTCAAAGTAATACTTGTTGTCCGATATGTAGGACCTAAAAGAGTGCGGATGAGCCGTAAAACTGACAAGAAATTTAAAAACAAAGTCAGTGCCCCGAATTTGATCCCAAGTTTAATTATCAATCAGTTTTATGGCAGCCACAGATTTTTGGCAAAATGTTTTTCACTGCGTGAGCGTTCGTTGAACATGGCGAACGGATCTCGAGAAAACAAGAATTTCAAAATTCTTAATCAGATATGATTTTGAATTCTTTGTGAAAACCAAAGAGAATCCATATCTAAATAGTATGGAAGCCATCCATAGTTGTGTATTTAGTCAGAAGCATTTGTGGATATAAGAATTAAATAAGAAATAATCATTCATGTAGTCATGCAGTTAATCCGTTTATTTAAGAAATAATGTTTTTCTCCGGTCTTTGTACATTTTAGTCCTGCAAATGTGGAAGATCAGAATTTTAAAGCTAGGCGGTACAATATATATTTTACATTTCCTGTCGAATCAAATTTTCCCTGGCACGTAAAAAGTGTGTGTGTGTGCGGGTGTGTGTGTTGGGAGGGGGAGTAGCCGCATATTTGGGCCCCAATCCCTTGATATTTTTTTTTAGCCACGCTTATGTCCGCGGAGCTATACATGTATATTGTTATACTGGTCGCTTTTCGGTTCCCCGATAATTAACAAAAAAAACCCAAAAACCAAAAACAACAACAACAACAACTGGCTCTTGGTGCCAGGTTCTGGAAAGAAAAAGTGTATGCGTGTCTGAAGAAATGAAATTCATCTTTGATAATTATTGTTAATAAATATTATCTCGCCCTTGTTGTTATTTGTCAAAACAAATGTTAGTCATTTTATTTGATTGTTCTATAAAATTATCCCATCATTTTTAGAGGCGGTAAATCTAAATATTGATTTACAATCATTCGAAGAAATTTCTAAAGAACTTATTATGAACAAAGCATTTTAAGTATATGTAAATTGATAGATTCAACTATAAAGTTCGTAAAACAGCGAAAAACGTTTTCTCCGCCGTGGAAAAGTTTAATCCGCGGGGAAAACGTTTACACCGTGGAGAAAACATTTGCACCGTGGAGAAAACGTTTACCCTGCAGAAAATACCTTTCTTCCGCGGAGAAAGGGTTTACGCCGCGGAGAATACCGTTGCAACGCGAGAAAAGGTTTTCACCGGGGAGGAAACGTTTGCATTGCTTTTCGAATTTTTTGTCTGTATTTATCGTTTTAGTATCTTTTCATTCTGCATTGTGTCTGTGTTGGTACATTTTTGCATATGCTTGCTTTGAGCATTTTAACCTTTAGTATTTTTTTTTTTGAAAATTTTTAATATTCAAAATTGTCATTAAGAACAAAGAAGTAAAAGTGTAAAGAACAAACTAACGCAGGCACAGAAACAAAATAGATATATACAATGACATAACTTTGAGTGAGTGAGTGCTTGGGGTTTAACGTCGAACTTAACAATTTTTCAGTCACATGATGACGAAGAAATCCTTAGAGTGCATGTTATGTGCCTCCTTGTTGTAGGACGGTTTTCCACCGCTCATTTATCTAGTGCTGCGTCACTGACACGCCTTACCGAAGGCAAGTAAGACGCCCCGCTCGAGCCATTATACTGATACAGGTTAACCAGTCGTTGCACTATCCCCTTCATGCTGAACGCCAAGCGGGGAAAATACAACTTCCTCTTTTTACGTCTTAGGTGTGACTCGACCCAGGATTGACCCTGGATCTACCGCTCCCGAAGCAGACGCTCTAACAACCATAACTTTGAAAAACAAGGAAAAACGTTTTCTCCGGGATGAAAACCTTTTCTTTGCAATACAAAGGTTTTCTTCGCGGTGTAAACATTTTCTTCGAGGCAGAAATTAAAAGGTTTCCGCGGTAGAAATCAAAACGCGATTGAAAGGTTTTCTCCTCCGTGCAAACCTTTTCTCCACTGAGAAAACCTTTCCTCTGTGGAGAACACTTTTTCGTGTTCGTAGATGAATTTATTAATTATTTTTTTAAATGTTTTTGCGTTTATATGCTTTGGCATATATATTTGAAACTCTTTGCTGTGGAGGTTTTACTACATGAAATCAGCTGAATCATTATACAAATCGGTAGAAAAAGTTGGAAATGTTGAATGGCACTAACAGGCACACATACTTTTTCTCCTGTTTGGAAGGGCACTGAACTCATCATGCACTGCACCTCCCCGGCCATCTGGACTCAAACTGGACTCCACCTGACACAGATCATCAAAATACTTATGTTGTCTGCTTTCAGAGGCTTCACTGCTTGTAGTTGCTATCGTTTGCTCGAGCGGCGTCAAGTTCGAGTCCGTCAATGGAGAGAGGCTCGATTCTAGCGCAGGTCCTGAATGCTGTCTAAGATTAGTTTCTCCTTCCTAAAGGCGACCTTAACGTCTTGAATGTATAGTGTTCCAGTCTGTCTTATACAATTTTCCTTCAAATTTGTTCCACCCATTCCTCGCCTATGTGATGCCTGTCTCAAGCGATATGGCAATGACCAGAATGTCAGAAGAACCAGGGCCGCTGAAGCACTACTAAACAGAAAACCGGGAGATAACGAGACAGTGGAAAACTACGTCACCGACATGAAGCGTTTAGGTCTTAAAATCAATGGATTTGCTGAACAACATACGACGGCACTCGCGGTCAAGGGACTATGGCCGACGCTTCTTCGACAAGGGCACATTATGGGACATGTCAAAACCATGGATGAAGTTGCAGACAAGGGACTAACTGCTGAATATATTGAAGAGCTAGACATACAGCAAGAAAACGAAGCACTACAAACATCAGAGACTAAAATTAGTGATGTCCTAGAACCAGCAATAAGAAAGCTAATGAGATCAAATGCTAGTTACTCGGATGTCGCAGGTGAGTGTGATCCTCCTAATTGTACTGCCAGTCAGCATCAAAGTAATTATTATAGAAAATATAATTATACAAGTAAGCACTCGCAAACATAAATGTTGCTGAAACTAAAGGTCTTACACAAAGACAGAACAAAAACAAGAAAAGGATTAAAAGGAATAATAGACAACAAAAAGAATGCTTTTTTTTATTAAATACCGATAATAAAGGTAGTATGGTGAAGGTGCACCATAAGAACTGTGTCTGCTCTCGTTGACACAGGAGATAGCATATCGTGTTTGTCAAAAGCACTGGCCTACATAATGAAAATAGCTTAGACCAAACAGATATAAGTGGTGTTACAGGAAATACAACTCCTGTACGTGGTGAAGTACTGTTACCCGTGGAATTTGGTGAACTTATTGTATATCAAAGTTCCATGTTGTCGAGAGGTAAACAAAAGATGTTATTTTAGGTACTGACTTTTTAAATGAGCAGAAAGCTAACATAGATATTAGCAGAGGATCAGTAGTTTTAAAGCAAGGTATGGTTGAGGTTCCGCTCACTGCTGATGGCAGTAGCGGATCTTTTTGAGTGAGGACCGTAGGAAATATAACAATTCTGGCAAGACATGAAGTAGCATTCTTGTAAGGTGTAACGTACCTACTTCAGAAGTTGCAGTTGGTATAGTAGAGTCAAGCCTGGCTTTACCTGGTTCCTGTAAACTTGCTGGAGCAAGGTGTTTGTTGGAGTTTAATGACAAAATGACTTGTTATAAATTAATAAACCCTACAAATTCAGAAATAGAATTGAAAGAAAGACAAATCTTTGGTCGATTTACTTTTCTTACAGAAGCAGATATTCTTCATTACATCGATATGAAGGACCACAAAACAGAATTTTATTACTGTAATTCAGGAGGTCAACGGTCACAAAATCAAAATGTACATAGAAACAGCAAAGGAATTGGGTGTCGACATCACTAATTCCGATTCACATGAAAAACAAAAACAGCATTTATTAGCATTGATTTGTGAAAATAGGGATATTTTGCCAAAGACTTGGCAGAATTATCTACATGTAATACGAAGAACTATAAGCATAGAATAGATACAGGTGATGCAACTCCTGTTAGGCAGAGATTTTATTGGGCGTCTCCAAAGATGAAAGAAGAAATTTCAAAAAAAATTGATGACATGTTAAAAAATGGAATAATAGAATCTTCAGTTTCTGAATGGTTATCCCCTGTTATATTTGTGAAAAAGAAAACAGGTGATTCAAGGTTCTGCGTAGACTTCAGGAAACTAAAGCCCATAACTAAATCCATTTATTTCCCATTGACAAGATTAGAGGAAGTTTTTGATGCTATTGGTTAATCCAAAGCACAAATCTTTTCCACGCTTGATTTATTTTCTGGTTATTGGCAAATATATAAAGATGAAGTAACAAAGCCCAAGACAGGTTTTGTATCTCACAAAGGCGTCTATCAGTTTAGGAAATTACCATTTGGATTGACAAATGCACCTGCTTCTTTTCAAATGATAATGACAGAGATCCTAAGACATATGGCTTGGAAATACGCACCTGTATATGTCTATGTATGTATACCTGTATATATTCAACAAATGTTTTCAATCCCACCTTAAGCATTTATCATCTATGTTCCAAAGAGTGAGAGAAAATAATTTAAAATTAAAACCTTCTAAATATCATTTTGGCCCTGAAAAAGTAAATTGTTTAGGACATGTCATTTCAAAAAATGGCATTTCAGTTGACTGTACTAAGACTGAAGCTGTACAAACAATTCCTGTACCTACGAATGCTACAGATGTGAAATCATTTCTAGGTTTGTGTAACTATTATAGAAGATTTGTGAAGGATTATGCAAAAATAACACTTCCTTTGAATCAGCTGATGAAGAAAGTCTTTGATTGGACAGAAGACTGTGAAAAAGCTTTTAAGCAGCTGAAAGATGTACTCTAGTCTCCTCCCATTTTACATTTTTCAGATTTCACAAAAGAATTTATTTTATATTCAAATGCCTCCGCATACTCCATAAGATATATTTTAGGACAAAAGAACAGTGAAAATAAAGAAGTTGTATTAGCCTACGGCGGCAGAGCACTACGAAATAATAAGAAAAAGTAGCTATCATCGAAGGCATCAGTCAATACCATGTTTATCTTGCAAACAGTAAATTCCAAGTAATAACGGATCATTGTGCTTTGACTAGTCTCCAGAGTATGAACTGTAAAACCGGCCGCATTGAAAGATGATGCATGTTCCTTCAACAATACAATTTTGCTGTTGTTCATAAACCTGAAGGAAACATAGCAATGGAGATGCTCTACCCCGTCGAACATAGATGTGTTCGTCAAGTGATGAGCATAATCCCATTGAAATAAATGATGGACATTTAATAATGTCTGCAGAAACTCTACCTCCGAAGACAGCGGATATTCTGGCTGTAGCAGAAGAGCCTTACATACAGCTGCAACCGTTAGTAGCACTTCAGGAAGTTTCCACAGTTTCTGTAGATGATCTTAGAAAATTGCAAAGGCAATACAGGAAATTCCTTGAAGATGATATCATTCCTAATGATAAAAAGGTAGCAAATAGATTAGATGCCGACCATCTGTCATATCAGATGACAGGTGGGGTATTGTATCACCTCTTTAGGGAACTAAAGTAGAAAAAGAGGTCAAACAATTATGTATACCTTTTGCAATGAGAGATGAAATTCTGAAATCATATCGTGATAGTTTAGTTCATCAAGGACAAGAAAGAACATAGCTTGCAATTTCTCTAAAATACTATTGGCCAAAAATGATATCCGACATCGACTACTATGTAAAATCATGTGAAATTTGTCAATCATCTAAGAGATATTATCATCAAAGAAGGCAACTTTGAGATCTTTACCTATTGGTTCAACTTCCTATTGGTTTAACTTTTAGCCGCCTTCATTTGGATATTGTTGGGCCTTTACACAAATCTAAAGATGGTCATTCATACATTTTGTTGTTTACATGTTCTTTTTCTAAATGGCTTGAAGCATTTCCTTTGAAGAATCAAGAAGCCAGTGAAATTGCTAGAGTATAATGTTCAGATATAATATGTCGATATGGTGCTCCCAGAGAGCTACTTTCTGACAGAGGACAAAACTTCCTGTCACATTTGGTAACAGAGTTGTGCAAATTGTTTCAAATTACAAGGTTGAAAACGAGCGGTTACCACCCTCAAACAAAAAAAAAACAAAACAAAAAAAAACAACAAAAAAAAACGCTGCGTGTGAAAGGATGAACAGAACTATCCTTCAAACTCTTACAGCTTACTGTAAGCCAAATCAGTCAAACTGGAATGAAGTTTTACCAGCAGTAATGATGGCATATGCAATGACTCCTGCCACAGAGTCAACTGGATACCGCCCTTTTGAACTTGTTTATGGCCGTCAACCAACTCTACCTATAGACACTCCGAATATTGGCAAAGATGTAAATGCTCATTTAGGAAAACTAAAAACAAACTTAGAAATCTGTAGGTCAATAGCACATGACAATATCAAAAAGACTCAGAAGAGGTACAGAAAAACAACACGATAAATCAGTTTCACAGCCAAAGTTTAAAGAGAATGACAAAGTGTGGCTCTACTGTATGAAAAAGCAGCCAGGGTTATCACCCAAACTGTGTAGAAAATGGCTTGGACCTCATTGCATTTGTATCTGTTATGAAAACAATACATACAAGCTAAGGAAAGCACAGGGTCACGATTTAGTGAGATCTGTAGTTCATCCAAACAGACTAAATCCTTACATAGATCCAAAACAACGACCAACCAGCCTACCAGATAATGAGGATGACTCTGAAGACCAAAACCCTGAAGAGTTGCAAGATAAGACATATGAAAAAAAACTTAAGTTCACAAACAAAACAAATAGACAAATCCAAATTGGATAATGACAAAAACAAAGATATACCTAGCCCTTGACAATCAAATGAGCAAAGTGGATCTTTGTCTAGTAGAAAGATAAAATCTCACGAAATAAAGAAAATTTTGAAATCTAAAAAGCAGAAAGGAGAGTAATTTTGTAAAGTGCGCTTTACGTCAGGAAAGCCAGCAGCATGGATTAAGGAAAACTTACTTCCTGATCAAAGTGTTAGACAGTTTCTTGCGATCAAAACCCAGAAAGGTCACGCAAGAAAACGAAGAAATTAAAATGTTCGTTTTATTACATTAGGAAGTTTATTATGGCTTATGCTATTACAATGAACATTATGAAAATTTGTCATAATGTTTCAAATTTAAAAATATACATATTGCATGGTATTCACACAAAAACCAATAAATGAAAGACTTTTGAGACAATCTAATGTTTTAAGGTTGCTCATCTTCATCCATTAGATAAACATATGTTCTCTTTGGCCTGAGCAACCATTGAAAACTGTATATTCGAACCATTAAATATCATAAATGTACGCTTGTACAATCCAGTTAAACCATGTAAAATGCAATGAAATACTGAAATGTTATCACATTGCATACTAGGTACAAACAATATACTGGAATAGTATACCTCTGAAAGTTGCCCTTCTAGTACTGCAGCACAACAGATTTTGTAATGCTGTTGTTGCAGTAAACCATTCAACAAGCAGCTACATGAGGTTTATAGTTTTACTGATATACATCTGATAATCTGTACGTTTATCTTTAGAAATGGATTTATTTTTCGATGCTGGCTGGCACATCTAAAGGATCACACTCATCCATTTACTACTGTATTATTTTGTTCTTAAATGTTCATTGTATTCTGATAAATATTGTTTATTTCAGACAAATATATGGTATTAGCGATAAATCTTGACTTGACATAAATTTAATATTGTTTGACACATTTAATTAATGTAAAAATACTTCGATTTAAATGTTCTATATAACTTTTCATAACTTACTAATTAAATGCATGTATATATTATAATAGTCATATATAATATAAAGTCATATGTTTGAAAGGTGATACGTGCTATAAAGTATAAGAACAGAACTTTGTATGCATGTGCTGTACATGTCTATTATTGGTATTTAAATGATTCTGTGTTTAGCATACCTGTTTTGCCAACCAATAATCTCCTCACAGACGACGAGGACGTCATGATGGAGAGGAGGCATATATGACCAGCTATATGCTGGTCATCCTAATAATTCATGTACATTACTAGTGAACGAGTTTCAGATAAGTTGTGTACACACGTAATGGTCAAGTGTAATATACATGTAAAATAGTTATGATAGACCTGTGACATGCGAATAGTTAAATCAAGCTATAGACACAGTCAACTGTGTTTGACTTGTTAGCATGCAGAGTTAAGTAGATTAAATGTGGAGATTAACTTTCCACATGTACATTAGACTAATCAGTCAGTATTTATAATTAAAGAACAAGTTTATACCTGAAACCAGCAACTGTTACTAATAGTTAAGTAAACAAACTATTGCATGCATAAATATGGGAGGTGAGGGAGTTGACCTGTAAGAACCTCAGAGTTTGGTCACTCCCATTTTGTTATGTGTAATAAATGCCTGTTGTTACTGAGAACGCCTTGGAGAGTTTTCCTATCTACCTTAGACATGGCACGAAGATAAATGACGGTGACCATCCCGGTCGCAATTTTACTTAAGACCCTAACCCCGGTCTTAGATAATCTACAGGGTCGAGGATCTTTAGAGGCCTGGGCGACCCTTGGACCCTCGCCTAACGTGCATGCTCGGATAGATTTCTGAACTGCCAACCGGTCTCAAATTTTAATATTAACTGTTAGCCATGCATGTTAATTGTACGCCTCTATAACCTCTTTAGACCCTGTGTCTTGGTGTCCCAACTTTGAATGTCTCCTGAAGTATAGGTCTGAATGGCCTATGGGACAATGGGACACACTATGGATTGTTACATATCTCAGGGCAACCTAACCCACCAGCTCCACGCGGACAATTTCGCCAAAACATTAACGTCCATATATTTGGTATGCACTGCATGATTGCCAAGGTCATCCAAGGTGTAGATATGTCAAGGTTAGCGACTGCCTTTTTTTAACAGTAGTCCATAATCCGTTTAATCTTTTGATTCGAACAAGTCGAACTACATAAATGTGAAGTCAGCCATGGTTTGAATTCGAACTTCCACCTAGTCCCGGTAAGTTAAATACGTGCTGGTTGTTTTAGCGTAAATGTATAGATTTGGCGCGTTGGTCACCCATATATGCTTAGATTAGCGATAAAATAGAGCTTCTCTCTCCTGATCGACTATACAAAATAAACCGCACGACACAGGCATGGCCGCTGTGGGCTTCCGTATTTTGTATATATACGGCATGTCTGATGTATATTCGAATAGCTCTTAATAATCATGATAAATTTTTAAAAATATGCGTATTTTTGGTCTTGTATTGAAATGGATACTGAAATGCTTGGTTTTTATTTCTTAATATGGACTTTTGATGTGGCCAAACGTATAAAAATGCCAACAAAAAAAATTCTCAGCTTTGCTCTTGGGTTGTAAAAATTGGGCTTTAAACATCAGTTTTCCTCAGGTCCCAGCTGTCTGTCCGTAAATTAAGTAGCCTACTGTGATGACGTCAACGATGATAGCTGTCTGAACAACTTTGTTGAGATTTAAAAGTTCACTGTACGGCGCACTCGTGGTTGGAATAAGATATCGCTGCCGTATTGGAATTGTAAGATGGTCCCTGCTCCGGCCTGTATTGTCGTAAAGTGGATTTACGACATACATCTGATCGATTGTGTTGTTGCAATGTCGATGGACGAGGGAGGAAAACGTGTGTGCTGATACATTTGTATTATGGGTTTATATATGAAAACCATGTGGCTCGTACTTAATGCAGAGTAGAAGCCATATCAGGCGAACAGATGGGCAAACCGCGCGGGGCGTGGTCAGCACTTCACAGTGCACACGTGTTGTTGGAAGCTGGCTTCGCTATGTGACGTGGTTTAAAATCAATGGAGAGTTTTGACAGCCTGAGCCACAACAACAACGTAAAGCTCTACCACGTTGCTTGGAAAGCCATGGCGAGGCATCCCGAAGTCTGCTGTATTCTCCTTGCTGTGTCATTCATCGTATTTTGTAAATATGGATACAGGTAAACATTTGGTGTGAAATGGTCTAAAATTGTGTGAAATTGTGTGCATTTCATTTCCAGACAGTTGTAAACCACATGCAGTCTGAGAGTTATGTGAGGATTTATTATAAGATTGAGGGGGCCTGTGTGGCCTAGCAGTTAATCTGCTATTGCAGCGCACTACCCAGGGGCAACTCACCAATGTGATCGCTTTGAGTTGATGTCCAGCTGACACTGACTTCCTCTCCGGTGATACTTGGGAATTAAGGCCTTTCAGCAAACTGTGAATGGTCATGGCCTCCTTTTGACTATAATATGTGACAGTGTAATGTGAAAAACAGTGTATTTACCCTATTTTTCTTTTTGTAAAACATTTCTCCATTGGTTTTTTTAATCAGTGAGAAATCAGAAAAAACATCGAGTGTCAATAGGAATATTAAGCAACGCTTAAACACAAACCTATCTGATCTTTACAGCTCACTGGAAGATCCCTTACGCATTATTCTTCTCAGACTTTGTCAACCACTTAAACATATCCACTCAGGGTATCACCCTAACCACCATAAATTTGTATCAAGAGTGAAGCCAAATGAGTGAAGGGTTCCCTGTTAGGGCCAATGAAATCATTATGATTTGTGGCAAGCATTGCAGGTGCTGCTTTCCTGATCTTGCTCCACTTCCATCACACTATAACATAAAAGGGAATATAAAAAAGCACTCCAAAGCAGGCATATCAGCAGTGATGTGGAATAGTAGCACCATTCAGTAGTTAAAATTTCCAGACCTGTTTCCAGTCTGAAAAAGCTCTAAAGTATGACACATATCATAGAGTACATGTATATTGGGATTAAGATGTCTTAATCCCAGATGTATATATTAAATCAGTTTCTATCATTATTTATTTGTTTGATTGGTTTGATGTGAGACCTTCTCAAATACGGCAAGAGAGGAAGCCAGCATGGGCTGAGTTTCTATCACAAGTACATACTTCTGTTTGTGTTAATTGACTAAACTAATATAACTATTACAATGAACTGGAAAATTTCTGTAGCTAGATCCTCATTCTAATATTGTACACCAGCCTTTCATAGAAAAAGTCTTTCTCAATGTACTGGGTAATTACATTCATGTTATTAAGTAGATTGGTGTGTTAGCATTTGACATCATTGATAAGCATAGAAATACCATCCACATGTACTTTTATGAAACTGTCAGTATGTAATATAGGAATAAATGTGTAAAAATTTCTTTGTGTCTTTAGCAGTAAGTATTAATGATACTGTATTATAAGTGAATAATTTAATGCGTATTGTTCTGCAGCATCCAGACAAAGCCTGTCATCGTCCCTCCTCGCACTCCGTCTCGCTTCTTCCCCCTCAACTCCCTGGTAAAAGACTTCCCCTATGGTGCCATGGAACCTGTCACCAGCATACTGGCTGATAACGAGTTTATATTCATCATGTTCTATGCACCTTGGTGTTCGAGATCAAAAGTTGCCAGAGCAGAATTTCAGAAAGCAGCCAGAGCTATGCAGGGCGAGGTAATGATGTAAAGAAAAATTTCTCTCTGATGTTTATTAATAATTAGCAATAATAGTTAACTTAAATGTGTCAGTTACATGTATATGTGTGAATAAGATGTGAAAAGTTGGTCATTACTCCAATTTTCTCAAAATGACAGCCATTGTGTGATTGAAATGCACACTGCTTAATTTAATATGGCCTTAAAACCCAATCAAAGAAATGGGTCTTGTAGTAAATCTACATTGTACAGGCAATCAGATGTTTTCTAACCCTGGTATCATCAAATGTAACAAGATATGTATAAGTTACAGTAAAATATTTATAATTCAAACTTCTTTTTCTTTGAAGGTGAAATTTGTGAGCATCAACTGTTCATGGAAGGAAGGAGATTGCCGACGAAGACTGAAGTTCCCTTACTTCCCTCAGTTTTATGTTTATCATACCCATCTTAATGGTTTCAGATTTCAAGGTACATTTTTATCTATACTGAACAAAAATATAAATGCAACACTTTTGTTTTTGCAACATTTCACAAGATAATGCTGTGATTTTTGTCAATTTTAAGGGATGGCCAAGAGCAAAACCCTAAACCAGTGTACATTCCACTCTCCAAAACCAAAGTGTTGTCAATTTCAAGCCTATTCACCATTTTGACCCGTCAGACAGGTGTGGTCCTATCTGTAGTATTCACTGATCTGTAAGGCCTTCCCTGATACTCCTTACCCTCAGGGCCTTTTGTAAGGCTGGCGCCAGAGCCCTTAATATGTCAACGATTAGTTGTCTGAGAAGGCGTCCTGAAGATTTCAGCACGACAGCTAATCGCCCGCATGCCCGCCGACCGCGTGTAACGATCCCTGATCAAGACCACCTTATTCGACCTCCTTCATATTTGCAACTGTTTCAGGCTAGCCACTGCTAATGAAAGACTTATTCTCCATTATAACCAGATTTGCCTCAGAGAAGCGAATTTGCGAGCTCATAGGCCCCTCTATGGTCTAGACCTTACCCCTGTCGACACCTGAGTTGGTTCGAGTGGATTGACATTCATGTTCGTTGGGACAATGGTGGCATATTATGTTTTCAGCTGAATCCCGTTTGCAGCTACACCGAGCCAATGGGAAGCGGCGAGTCAGTGAGTGCTATGCCGACGCAGTCATGGGTAGGGTTCAGCACAGTGGTGGGGTACTTGTATGGGCGGGGATAAGTCATGGCTAACCCACTCAGCTTCATTTCATCAACGTTAACTGGAATGCGGGTAGATACCATGGTGAAATCCTGCACCAAATAGTCGTCCCATTGGTCCTCTTCCATAGGGTAGGACACGACAGTGCCTGTCCCCATGTTGAAGCTGCATGGAGAGCATTTGTACAGGCTGAAAACATTGAAGTGCTTGACTGGCCTGCTTATTCACCTGATCTGTCCCCAGTTGATCACCTATGGGATGTCCTCGAGCGGCATGTTCACTGGCAACTTCCAGTTCCAGGTAACATTGCAGAGTTGCGTTTGGCCCTCGCACAGGAGTGGGAAGACATTCCGCAAGTCACTATTGACCATCTCATCAGGTCTATGCATCGAAGATGTGTAGCAGTGGGGAAGGCAAAGGGCAGACATACTTGGTAGCGAAGGGTGGAATTTCCCAAACTGACCCAACCTGTTCCATTTTATCCCCCCCACCCCCACCACCCCAACTGAAAAAGGGTATTGAAAGAAATTTAATAACGCAGTTATTTTTATCAAAATAATGCGTATTGAGTTTATATTTCTGTTCAGTATACATTATACTTGTAGGACTACTCATTCTTTATACTTCGTATTTACATCCTTAGGACTATGCTTTGCGATGCGTGTGTGGAGCATCCTGTGGATGCTCACGGGTTTCTCCCACCATAATACTGGCCTGTGAATCATCATGGGTTACCCCCGAACTCTGCCTGGTATTCTCCCACCATAAATACTGGCCTGTGAATCATCATGGGTTACCCCCGAGCTCTGCCTGGTATCCTCCCACCATAAATACTGGCCTGTGAATCATCATGGTTTACCCCCGAACTCTGCCTGGTATCCTCCCACCATAAATACTGGCTTGTGAATCATCATGGGTTACCCTTGAGCTCAGCCTGGTATCCTCCCACCATAAATACTGGCCTGTGAATCATCATGGGTTACCCCCGAGCTCTGCCTGGTATCCTCCCACCATAAATACTGGCCTGTGAATCATCATGGGTTACCCCCGAGCTCTGCCTGGTATCCTCCCACCATAAATACTGGCCTGTGAATCATCATGGGTTACCCTTGAGCTCAGCCTGGTATCCTCCCACCATAAATACTGGCCTATGAATCGTCATGGGTTACCCCCGAGCTCAGCCTGGTATCCTCCCACCATAAATACTGGCCTGTGAATCATCATGGGTTACCCCCGAGCTCTGCCTGGTATCCTCCCACCATAAATACTGGCCTGTGAATCATCATGGGTTACCCCCGAACTCTGCCTGGTATCCTCCCACCATAAATACTGGCCTGTGAATCATCATGGGTTACCCCCGAGCTCTGCCTGGTATCCTCCCACCATAAATACTGGCCTGTGAATCATCATGGGTTACCCCCGAGCTCAGCCTGGTATTCTCCCACCATAAATACTGGCCTGTCAATCGTCATGGGTTACCCCCGAGCTCAGCCTGGTATCCTCCCACCATAAATACTGGCCTGTGAATCATCATGGGTTTCCCCCAAACTCTGCCTGGTATCCTCCCACCATAAATACTGGCCTGTGAATCATCATGGGTTTCCCCCAAACTCTGCCTGGTATCCTCCCACCATAAATACTGGTCTGTGAATCATCATGGGTTACCCCCAAGCTCTGCCTGGTATCCTCCCACCATAAATACTGGCCTGTGAATCATCATGGGTTACCCCCGAGCTCTGCCTGGTATCCTCCCACCATAATTACTGGCCTGTGAATCATCATGGGTTACCCCCGAGCTCAGCCTGGTATCCTCCCACCATAAATACTGGCCTGTGAATCATTATGGGTTACCCTTGAGCTCAGCCTGGTATCCCCCCACCATAAATATTGACCTGGAGATGGATGTCGCTTTCTTGAAGGCCCTGTCCAGTTTCTTCCACCATGATTCTGTCTGATGTTGTACATTAACTGATACATTCTTTAAATAAGTACTGCGTAAAACACCAATCAAATAAATAAATACAAGAAATGGTTCTGTGGTTTATGGCTGGTTATATCCAGGTCTAATGAAGGTCAGAGACCTGTGTCTCAGCATTGATGTATCTTTGACACTGGCAGTGCCCAGGCCACCACTTTGAGTTAATGTGGTATTCAGTAAATCAGAAATGCTAAGGTACTTTTTTGGACACTGTAATCTTAACAAAGCATTCCTTTTTTAACTGACATAAATTGTGTTCAGATGTAATTTTGTTGGCAGGCACTGATATTCCTATTCTCTCGTTGTTGGGAAAATGTTGAAATATATCTTCATTGTTACGTACGATCAGCATTTGAGTTTAATTAATGGGTTATGTAACAAGGTTGTTGAAGTAATCTTGGCTGTAATTTTAAATACCAAATAAAAATACCGTTAAATGAGAATAATGTTTTGCTGAAGGCGGTGGTTTACCCTGGGCTTAAGGTTTCCTCTTCCCATGAATCTAACTACCATTTTTTAGGTGAAAAATACTTGAGCATGGCAGTTAATACCAAGCAAAAGTAATTATTTATAAGTAAATAAATAAGTAAAATCAATCGAAAGAATTCATTGTGAATAATTAAATAAAAAAGGATGCTAATGGATAATTTCATATTTTTTTCAGGTATTATAGGAGCAGAACACATGGTGAAGTTTTTGGATAATCTGAGATTTCCCCTAACATTTATATATGACAGACAGCGGTTGAAGGACTTCATCTCTTCCCAGGAGGTAAAACAACCCAGAACAGCTTGAGACTTTCTCATGGTTTCCTTTTAGCCATGAAATACATATATGTCAGTTACCTTAACATTGTATATATATGTGTGTAAAGGACGGGTCACTAAAATGACTCAAGATTATTTCGTAACCCAGTTTTTAAATAACTACTCATATGTACCATAATACCTACATTCATCAAGTACCCTTCTGTCTCAACAGGCCTGTTTTATGGACAGAATTGCACATTAATACAAATTAGAAATTACCAGATCTCTTCATTTTGGTAGCAAACATTCCTCTTTGTATTTTCTCTTCTGGTGTGAAATCTTGTAACCCAAATTCCTGTTTACAGACATCAGTGGTGGGATACTTTGACTATGGGACATCCCCAGAGCCACCTGGTTTCCAGCAATTTTACTATGCTGCAATGCGAATCTGTGAGCAAGGTACTAATCTGATATAGAAGCTACATGTGGTGTTTAGATGTGTGTACAGCATGTAAACGTTTACCTTTCTAAGCGACTTGGGTTGCAGTGGATGAAAGGGTGTGAAATCTGCCTGCAGGGTTAACTCCTTTTGGCAGCCTTTGTCACCTGCTTCACAAAATAAAAGGAAGCATTCTTTAGTAGCGACCTCCTAAATACATGTAGGAACAAAGTGCATACATGTGCAGGATTGAGTGCAATGTCATTTTTAGTGATATCACATTTCAAGATGACCACTACGACAACTGACTGTGAGCCATCACTGTGATATCACACACTGATTGCATCTCCACATGCAGAGCATTGTAAACTCCTGTGCAGAATTAAGCAGAAATTTAGAGAATCTTGAAAAATGAAACCCAAATAATTTACACAAATGTGTTAAAGAAAGATGTTGAAATTTCGTGTAAAATTTCCTCATCCAGTTGGCATTTGTTTTTGTGAATTGAGCAGTTGGCAACCATCATAGGACAGTTTCATTTGTAACAGAAAAATTACATTGTTCTATCAAGGACTAGAAAAGGACTTGTTTGTTAAAATATCTATTTTTGAATTGTTTTTCACAGATCCAATTTTTCCACCCAAGTTTGCAGTGGTAAATTCTAAACAGTTAGGAGAGATGTTTGATTTACGCAGTCCAAGTAGAGTGGTCATTACCAGGCGCTTCAACATTACCTTGGTGAGTATATATTTGGGCAGATTACTCTAAATCTTCAAGATTTTCAAACTCTAAAACCCTTTTTTCAGTGGAATTTATGCATACAATTATTTTGATGACAAATAATGTCTTTGTCTCACTAAAGATGCAAGTCTCATAATACTGTGCAAATTATTTCTGTGCCTCCTATAGTTCTTTCATAACGTTTCAAAATAGTTGTCTCAAGATACTGGTCTAGTGGATGTGTATCTCCTATCTGTAATTCACAATTATGTGTCTGATGCAAACAATTATAAGCAATATTTTCGACAGGATTCTGATTGCTGTCCTCCATGTATAAGTGAGAATTTATGGAGTATTATATTAAATACTGTCTTATAAAACACGCCTTTAATAAGACAGAGATTCATTTTTGCACCTGTCACAAACAGAGCGGGAAAATTTATGGAAACATTACTTTGTCATGTTTGAAACATTTGACAAGGATTCATATGCATGTCATATTTTCGAAATATAAGTATGATTGCAGCATGGCCTTAATAGTATTACGCATATAGGTATAGGTCCTACTATGAGGAAAGCACATGTATGGCTATAGTAATTTTTCATTTATTGGCCAAATTCGGAATAAAAATAAATTTATCTAATCTTTAAAACATTGCTGTACACTTATTTTGCTTTACTTATATATTCTTCTTGTGTAATGCAGAGAGAAAAATGTGATGTTTTCAGAAATTCCCACTTGTGACCAAACTGACCTCAACTAACATTGTTCAGTGGGTGATGAAAAACAGCATGAAGGTATGATATTGCTGCATTGTTACTGATTTTTTCTTCAGCCATATATTTGAAATCCTTTGCGTTTGTTTCAGGAGTTAATGGGTGATTCATCCATCAGGATGTACATGGGTGATTCATCCATCAGGATGTACATGGGTGATTCATCCTTCAGGATGTACACATGGGTGATTCATCCTTCAGGATGTACATGGATGATTCATCCATCAGGATGTACATGGTGATTCATCCTTCAGGATGTACACATGGGTGATTCATCCTTCAGGATGTACATGGGTGATTCATCCATCAGGATGTACATGGGTGATTCATCCATCAGGATGTACATGGTGATTCATCCTTCAGGATGTACACATGGGTGATTCATCCTTCAGGATGTACATGGGTGATTCATCCATCAGGATGTACATGGGTGATTCATCCATCAGGATGTACATGGGTGATTCATCCTTCAGGATGTACATGGGTGATTCATCCATCAGGATGTACATGGTGATTCATCCATCAGGATGTACATGGTGATTCATCCATCAGGATGTACATGGGTGATTCATCCATCAGGATGTACACATGGGTGATTCATCCTTCAGGATGTACATGGGTGATTCATCCATCAGGATGTACATGGGTGATTCATCCATCAGGATGTACATGGATGATTCATCCATCAGGATGTACATGGGTGATTCATCCATCAGGATGTACATGGGTGATTCATCCATCAGGATGTACATGGGTGATTCATCCATCAGGATGTACATGGGTGATTCATCCATCAGGATGTACATGGTGATTCATCCTTCAGGATGTACACATGGGTGATTCATCCTTCAGGATGTACATGGATGATTCATCCATCAGGATGTACATGGGTGATTCATCCTTCAGGATGTACACATGGGTGATTCATCCTTCAGGATGTACATGGATGATTCATCCATCAGGATGTACATGGGTGATTCATCCATCAGGATGTACATGGATGATTCATCCATCAGGATGTACATGGGTGATTCATCCTTCAGGATGTACATGGGTGCATCTGTGACAGAATTAATGATACATGTAGTTTGGAGTACATTTTATTAGGATTATGTGAAATAGATGCCAATCAGACGCTGTTTTTTGCTGTCATGGATATTAAATATCACATGTTATTTGCCGAGAGATTAGTTGTAAATTTTGCTAAGGATCAGCTATCGTCTGGTTCATCCATCACTGTTCTCATTGACAAGAAGGTGAGTGTAGGGCTATTATGGGGGAGGGGGGGGGAAGTGCAGTATTGGTATTTTGTGTTAAAGATGAGTTGTACTGGAGTTGAAATCTCAGCTGCTTGAAATATTGATTTCTTTGTACGTGTTATATGGATCAGTTAAAAGGCCATCAATATACTGCAAGATATGGCACATAAAAGACACTTAAGGATCAGTGTTCAGACTGATACATTGACTGTATATATATATATATATATATATATATATATATATATTTGCTGCCGTGCTTTAGATGTTTGTCTTCCACTTGTGCAGGTGCACGTAGAATTTTCTTTGGATTTTTATTTCTGTCTTCTCTGTCTGTGCCTTTGCGGTAATAAGTGACGAACACTGCTCATTGAATAACTTGCCAAAGGTAGATGCTTTAGTTTACACTTACACATTCCTTCCATGACACTGACTGAAATCCTGTGAGTGACATATTTTCAAGTATTGTTCTTAAGTATTGTTTCTGTTTTTGATGTTATCAGCCTTTGGTTAGCTGGGTTATCCCCCCTGGTATGAAGAGTCTCTTGCTTTCCTCCCAGCTGGACAAAGGACCTGTTCTTCTCCACTTCACCAGGCTTGACCCCCTGTATGGTCTCCATCATTCCCTCACACTTGTGAGTATCACATCAGCTACATATACCCAAGACACATTCTTGGGGGAAAAAATTTGCCAATCCCATGCCTTGTTTAAGCCATAATTCACTTTCTCTATCTGTTCAAGTCTGATTTTCAAAACTTACATAATTTTATCTGATCAGTGTGCTGTCTGTGACAGAGAGAGGCTTTAACCTCATTGATAGAGGCAACATAGAAAGGATTATATCATGATATACTCCACTGTGAAACATTGCCTGTTTTGAATTGTAACTATTGGTTGTATCTTGATCTTGATCTGAGTGAATTAAAAAGACATGTAGACATATGGACAGATTCTTTGTTTTGATTTAGGTTTATTATAAATAGTTTTATAATAACTTTCAATAATCTCTGCTGCTAATCATCTGGCATTGTAAAATTGTACATTTGATTTTATGGGTTTTTTATTTTTTTGGCAGCTGGAGAAGTCTGCCCTTGCCTATAACAACTGTGGCCGTGAGACGGATATCAGTGAGTCTCTGAACAGTACAGTATACAAGGGTTTAGCAGCCAGCAAGTTCTTTCTCCAGACTCTGTCCATGTGTGACAACCTGAGGAGGCAGAGAAAGCAGTTCCTGTACACAAGGACATGCTGTGTTAGTGTGGGGACTAGGGGAGAGACTAACAGCTCAAAGGGTGGTGCTGTCAGTGCCTGTGAGATATGTCAGCACTATGATAGCATGACCCCACTCCAGTCAGGCTGTACCATGAACTTACTCTACCCACAGCTGAAAATGTCTGCACACAGACCAGTGGCCAATATCTGTGCAGAGTCCGTGAAAAACTACAATGTTAATCGTCATACCAGCATCTGCTGTGGAGTTAATCGACAAATAAACAGACAGTATCCAGGAAAAAGAAAATCTGTGCCGGGGCGTAGAGCTACAGACTATTTCATGGAAGTAGCTAAAGAGAGGAGCCAGCGACATGCTTGTTGTAAGCTCCGCCTTCACGCATCTCAGTCTTTGCCAGCTGGGTTGTTCCCCACGCATGCACAGGTGCAGAGCGTTGATTGGATGAAATCAGCAGGACTTGCCTGCGCAACCAATCAGACGCTGTTTTTTGCTGTCATGGATATTAAATATCACATGTTATTTGCCAAGAGATTAGGTGTAAATTTTGCTAAGGATCAGCTACCGCCTGGTTCATCCATCACTGTTCTCATTGACAAGAAGGTGAGTGTCACACATATGAATAATGGCACACATTGGGGGAAGGGCTTTTTTTTCACCAATCATTTCCAGTAATTATTTCCTCGAAGGCTGAGGTGGTTAGCATGCCAGCGCGGTGCAATGACCCAGGAGCTTCACACCAATGGGATCTCTGGACGTATGTGGGAAGGTCTGCTAACAACCTGTGGATGGTGGTGGGTTTCTCCCAGGTTCTGCTCGGTTTCCACCCACCCTAATGCTGGCCATCGTATGAGTAAAATATTCTTGAGAAAATAAAAACACCAATCAAATAAATATATAAATTATTTGCTCCTTTTACCACTTTTTATTATACATGTACCAATAACATCTTTTGTTTTTATGGTTGTTAAATATACTACCACAAATGTTTACTAAATATTCCATTTCATCTTCAGCTTGTCAGGAAATGAAAACAAAATTGGAATACACACTTTCACATGTAACATGTAAATGCAGATCAAGTTTGATATCATGTATTGATTTTACATTGGTTGCAATGTAGACCCTGTTTTCTGCTTTCAGAATGAATGGCATAGTTTTATGAAAGAGCCATTCTCAGAAAATTCAATAGGTAAGTATGCAATACCCGACAAATATACATGTAAGTAGTGTTGAAAGCAAAGAATTACATTTCTCTCTCTCACTTTTTGGGGAAAGTAAAGATAGGAATGTGTTGGTGTTAGCTTAGATGTGCTAACTATGTGAAAAAAAGGAACTAAATATTCCTGCTAAAATTACATGAATACTGGTTAAAAAGATCAGACCAGGTGTCCCAAAAATTAGGGTATGTTAAGTTGCGTGAGTGTTTTTGTCTCGTGTTGTTTCTTGTTTACTGCTGTTCCTTGTTTACTGCTGTTTCTTTTTTATTCAATAGTCAACGCACAAAAAAAGCTTGAATGGGTGAACTATTAATTGGTTGTTGAAGTCACTGCTTCTTCATATTGAAGAGGAGTTGAAAGAGGCAAGCATTAAGTTTGTGTGTGGTTGTCTTTCTCTTCTGGTTTCAGATATATTTTTACACAACTACACCCAGTCATTGCTCAGCCGTCACCAGAATAGTGAGGCGTCTCCCCAAACCTGTGATAACCATTCAGCTGTCTGTGTTACTGATCTCACCACTCATACATTCCATGCTGTTGTTATGGATACTAGTAAGGTCAGTGGGGCTCAACCCAAATAAGGGTAAAGCCAGAGATGACTTACACTTCCACTTTCATACTCCCAATTTTCACTTTCATACTTTCAATTTCCGCTTCTACACTCCCACATCTTAACTTGTCTGTAGAAAATACAGCATGGGCTTATATCATACCCCAAGCATCAGCATCAGCGTCCAATAACAGTCGGAGTTAAATTGAGATAAATGATAAGGATTGTATCTCCAAAAGTAGTGCATTGAAATCAGGTATTGCATACATGTAAAACACAATTACAGTAATAGGGATATTCAGTCATTGATACCATCGTGTTAATTTCCATAAAGTACTATTTTAATGACTTCATAGAATCCATGTTAAACATAAATGTTGATGGTAGTATCTCAAAATGTACTTTAGCTGACGGTTTGTATTAAGCTGAAGTTTTTCATTCACATGTCTCAGACAGGCAAGCAGGTTGGTAACCTTGTTTGTCTTACGTTTCCAGTTTTCAGTCCTAAAAAGATAACTTTTAAATTTCTATTTTCTGTAGTCCATGTGCTAAAATGCATGATATCGTGCTCATGATTTCAGGATGTGTTGGTGTTGTTCTATGCATCATGGTGTGGCTTCTGTACCAGCTTATCTCATGTTTACCTTGCCTTAGCCAGGTATTTTATCTCCGCCAAGAGTATAATTTTTACAAGGTATGAGTCATATTATTTTACTGTGCTGCTCTACTTTATTTTGGCTAACACAATATAGTGTTATTTGCTAGTTTTCTAATTTCCAGTTTCTATGAAATCTGATTGGAAGTAGCAAGTTTCAACAAAGTGGTTAAAATATAAGTCTGCTTCACATAAGAGTATAATAATTGGAGTACTATTCAATTTGAGTTGTTTCAGGTTTGTATAGCAATCAACTGACTGTGACACCTGAAACATTATACAGACTCAAACATAATTTCAGGCCGAACACTTGGATTTCTGACTTTCACACGTGTACATGTAAAGCTGTGAATAGACAGTACCTGTAACACTCATTTCTTCTGGTATGTTTGCAACAGGGGGTGGATGGATTAATCATTTGAAGAACAAGCCTTCGGTTTTGTGCACATCCTCATGTTGAGGAAGACTGTACATGTCTTCTTTTCTCTTTCAGGATAGATGCTGATAGAAATGACCTTCCTTGGGAGTTCACAGTTGATGTCTACCCTACCTTGATTTTCTTCCCAGCCAAAAGGTTTGTATCTTGCATTACCAATGTTAACTGGCCATTGTGTCATCCTTAAAAACTCTTTGTTGGAAGTAGCCTGACCCTGTTCCAAAAATATGGTGTCTCGGTAGGGAAAGTGTGTTTTTTCAAATTCTGGCCAATGAAAAAGATAGACATCTTAAAGAATGTAACATTGAGAGGTAAATAGAGAAGTAGGATGCTCTGTTGATAGTTATTCCGTTTACTAAGCCCACTGGACAACATTTTATTGATGACTTAGTGTTATGAAGTGTGGGTCTGGAAGTTCAGCAATGTTTTCTTGTCATGAGCAATAAGGCTGCGTGGGACTAAGAGCTCTGATAGTGTTTTATCCCCATCTGAAAGGATGTTGGGACTTACATGTAGAAACGAGGGATATCCATTTATGTTTTGTTTTTTCTTGCAGGAAAGCCGACAGTGTGGTTTTCCCAAATGCTCTTCCAAAAACCCTCCCAAACCTGATCAAGTTTGTACTTCGCCATTCCAGCCAAGTCTTGCGTCTTGACACAGCCAGGGGAATCTGTTCCATGTCATGTATCCGCAGAAATAGGAGAGAAGTGTCATTTACCATTGTGGAGTTGTATAAACACATTCGAAAAATAAAACGGAAAGTTCCACAAACTCTACTTTCTTTGGACAGTGCAAGAAATCAGATTGACACTGACCTGACAAGAACTACGAAGGAATTTCGAATTCAACTTTTACTGAGTCAGTACATATTTTTGAAAAAACAACTGAGTAAAACAGAACAACAGGTGAAAAGTGCAAAGTTGTTGGAAGATATGTTGTCAAAAAGTAGTGAGATGCTATCATTATCAAGCCTTGAATATTTCAATCAGCAGCACAGAACATTGTTGACAAGGCTTGCAAAAACAGCTGAAAACCTCTCAACAAAGCCTTTGAGAGATGAGTTGTGACTTTAGCCATCCCAGTCTCAGTTTCTCAGCACTTTTCTGATACTTTTACTTTTTTGAAAGCCTTATGAGATTTGCTGAATGGACTTGTGAGATATGAAATGTGGAATGAAAATAGGATAAAGTCTCTTTCATAATCCCCATTTGGATGATGTGATTTTTTGAATGCTGCAATGGCTTGAAATAGTGGATGTTCAGTTTACACTGGATTAGTTCGGTGTTCAATTGGTTGACTCTTCTCAATGTGTGAATAGAGCTTAATGCTATGTGCACAAAACTACGTGCAAAATGTCACACAGGTTGTAGTGAAAATAATATTACCAAGGCTTTTATATATACTGTATATAACATTGCATAGAGTTTTGGCTTCTTTCAGAGGCATTTAGGAATTGGGATGGTATAGATTGACAGAGGCATTACTTATGCGTCTGTAATGGCTCCGTCAATCTATTGAGTTTCTGAAATAGACCTTGGTGTGAAAACAGCAGTTAGCATCTTATTGATAATGTTCAAAGGTATGAAAATAATTTTTTTTTTTACCAGTATCAAAGTTTTTGTGATTGAGAGTGCTGATATAAAAAAATATTTCCAATGCAGGTGTAGTGTCTTTCTATTGTAGCTCTAAATTTAAAATTTCTTTAACATTTATATGTAACAACTGACATGGAGTATTAGTTAGACTTTGCTACACAAGACAGTTTCATACTTCTCTTTACTGATATTTTTTTTTTACTTAAATTTCAATGTTCCTTAATGGTTGTTTTTATCAGGAAATTAGAGTGTGAAAGTTTACTTGACTGCAGATAACTGATAATATTTTTGAAACTGTCTCAGTAAACATTCTTGTATGTTTTGCTTGCTTGATTGGATGAGAGTCCTGTAGCAGAGTTGGGTGTGTTAATGGCAACTTTCCTTGGAGTCATCATTTGTATGAAATATATTTTAAAATTCAACATTGATGTCATTGGGGTAAAAAGATTTCCATTTTTATATGTACATGTATACAATATTGCCATTGAGTACATGAAATGAATGGAGCTAGGTATCGTAGCAAAGTGATATGATTATAGGTATTTATGAGTGCTGAATGTACTTGGTTATCCTGAAATCTGTGGATACTCTACCAACAGGTGACTCATCATGCATAACCACTGGCGACGAGAGAAATTATCACATGGCACTGCCTTTATGTCCCAACAAATATTGGAAATCAATTTTTATCCATTTACATTGTTTGCATATAAATGTATGTATATAAATGTGATCATACTGCATGTAAAGAAGGTGTCGAGTAAACATGTAAATGCCTTTTGTCTCTTTACTCCTCAGTTTTGTCCGGTCACTGTTGACACTTCCCTTGCACATGTTCCAACATGATTTAATATAGTGCACTCTCTCGGTTTAAATACATGTATTGGTATTATGAAAGCTACTTGTATTTGAAACTTAAAGAACACTTAAATTTCTGAAAGTGGTATAAACTGATGAAAAAATGAAGTCCATGTAAGTTTTTATGCAGCAGTAAATGTCATCTTATAGAAACATGGGGGGAAAAAGTTGAACACTAAATCCAGTTACATTGAAGGTTGACACAAGGTATGTGGCCGAGTGAAAAACTGCTGCAATGGCTACACAGAGGTATTTCACACTTTTAATTTATGTATCAAATGTATGTACTTCCAGTTGTCCATATTTAAGAAATGTACATTGAATGCAGTAAGAGATTCTAAAATTATGCAGACAATTCTAACTGAAAATAAATTATTAAATAAAATATTTATTTTAATCTTGTGATATTTACGTTGTGTAAGTTTGTTACTGTAAGTTTGGTCAGTTGGCATAGGTTGTTTTGTAGTCTGAACATATCTAAATCCTTCTGTATTTTGTGGTGCCTACTTGTTCAGTACCTAAAATTTCATTGTAATTCCTTTGAACACGAGAAACCAGAGTGAAATGTGACGTAAGTGTAGCTCACTGAGCAAGGTGCACAACCAACAAGCCAGGCACATAAGGTGCAGGTTCAGCCGTAGCCCTTGACATGGAATTTTTCGACTCCTCTTTGCTGTTAATCATGGCCTAGATTTGTATATGTGCATTGGGTTTTACGTCTTACTGAACAGTTTGATGATGAAGAGTCATTATGTGTTTGAATATGTACCATGCCATGTGTTTTTGTGTAAGAGCAAGTCCATGCTGCCAAGGTGCTGCCACCACTGAAGCATCATGCCAAAGAAACCACATATGACACCCCACCCAGTCACATTATCCTGACACTGGGCAAATCAGTCCTTTCAGTGCTGAGCACCAAATGAGGTGGCAACAAGTAATATTTTTAATCATGAACTTGATGACAAAACTAATAGTTGTGATAATTGGGCCATTCGCGAAGTCTTATTCTAATTCAACCTTTTTGCATATTAAAAAGTATAATAATACCAAGTATAATATCAGTCTGCACAGAATAATGTCCTTAGAATATGCATGAATAATTAACTTGCAAAGATGCGAAAAGGTTGTATTACAGTATATTAATTGAAGGCCAGTTTGTTTTCCTCTAATGAGGAGTGCAAGTGCATGTATGCACCTCACATGTATGAACCTTCTAACCTTTCCTGTTTCCTTCTCTTTTAAAGTTCGCCAATGATGTACAAGTGAAAAATTTGAGTACATGGATGCTGTTACACAACAACCAATCTATCCAACAGGCAGTAAAACAGTTGCACAAAACAAACAGAATACCCTGTACAACTTAACTGATCTGTACAGAAAAAATAGGCTTTAGACTGGTTACATGTAACCATCTTCATCATGATGGAGAGGGACGCCCGACACCTGTATACAGCACCATTTTCACCACTGACCACTGCATCAATGTGGTTCAAATTGGTTAGGCTGTGGCTTTTAACCAAAAGGTTTCAATGATACACTTGAAGGGTAGTGTTCCCCTCAACTAACCATCTTCCTGTCAGCAAGGTTGACATTGCTTGCTTGATTAAATGAAATAACTGACCCACTGCAAACTTTTTCCATGCCTTTTGGTATATATGGTTTCACTAGGCTGTTAACCTATAAGCATGGTCTGAGTTTATTTATTTATATGATTTATATGCCATTCTCAAAAATATTTCACTTATACAATGGCGACCAGCATTATGGTGGAAGGAAACTGGGCAGAAACCGCTGACACTGATTGCTGGCAGACCTTCCTTCGAGGGGAAAGCCTGGATTTAAACTCACAGAGACTGCAATTGTTAGAGGCTACCGAGTCATTGCACCTTGCGGGCACGCTAACCACTCAGCCAAGGAGCCCCCTGCATGGGCTGTGTGTCAGGTTGACGTCAACAAATAGTTCCCCCCTCCTCCCACTCTCACTATTCATCCTGTTTAAATTACTTAATATAACAACAGGTCCTATGTTTCTACACAGCAGTAGATATTCATATCTGGCTTGTAGTCTAAAAAACATTATTTGCTTTGTCTCACTTTGGTTTTGATTAAAATCACTCGCCTTATGACATACAGTTGGAGAGAGGTCAGGAAGGACTAAATTCAATAATGCAATCACCTCCTTGAAAGACAACCTACACAGAACCTATAAAGTACAAGTGCAATAATCCTGGATTGTTTTCAAATGTGTTTATTACTAGAATCATCCAGTCAATTCCAAATTGTGTGCAGGTTTTGCTAGTGACAACCATTTTCCTGAATATATACAAGATCACCGTGTAACACTGACATAGATGTGTTGCTCACAAGTACCTAAATTTTCAAAACACTATACACTTCCAAAAGCAAACCATGAGCTATTCAATATTACACTTTATCGGCAAAATTGATGAAATTCTAAAGACAATATAATTACATAAGGAGATCTTTCTTGTTAGCAGGCTGGAATTCTGGGGTGTGTGGCCAGTGAGTTGGCTTGTTGGGGTCAAGGTCATTCTCAGGGAAGTAATAACTGTACATCTCCAAGGTCATATGCTCAGGCGGAGGCAATGAGTCCAGTTTGGATAGCTGTAAGCATAAACACGTAATAAAAGACTTAAATGGACAACAGTAAACGTAAACATAATAGATAACACTGACAATGCCCACAATTCTCTTCCACATTTATACTGATCAGAAAATATATATATATATATATATACATATATATAAAAAACACGTGTATCTCATTTCTAACTGCAATTTTGCAGATACCAAATAATATTAATCATCATTTCTTGCACTCTATAGCATTATTTTAAAACATTACCAACATTCTTTGCAATGACAATCCGGAATTATCACTCAGCCATGATCGTTCCTTGATACCACTCACCACTTGTTTAGCCTGAGATATTTCTTCTTGCAGCTCTTTCACAAGGCTCTTGCTAGTTGCCTCCTGGAAGCATACAAAATATATGAACAATGCTTTAACATTTAATTCCTGTGCGTTCTCACTTGAATTTCCAGGGTTTGAATGAAAGGGAGCATGCATTCATATACATTTGATACATATTTTCGAAAAAGTATAAATTGTTAAAATGAGCAATATGTATACTGTAATTCTTTTTTCTAGGATAGACATAAGTAGTGGTGCATGGAAAATACTACATTTCTCTCTTAGTTTCTTGGAAAAGTTAAGATTAGCATCTGTTTTGCTTTTGATTAGACAGACTAACCATATGAGGAAAGAGAAGTTGTGTGTTCCTGTTACAGGTGAACTGCTAAAATGAGCAGACCAGACGTCTCAAAATTTAGAACAATTATAGTATACAGTATTTTTTTTTGAGATTCAGAAAATACTAAATAAATAATGAGGCAAACAGAATTAAAGCCAGACTCAGTAGGAGTCTGTAAAACATGTAAATGAACATTTTGATAAGGCAATGATCATCTCTGCAAAGCTCCATGAATTTCTTTTTAGTACGTTTAATATAGCAAACATCAACCTAGACAGTCATGTCAATATTCCTTTGCTGTGGAATAAAACCATTTCATTTGCCACTGCAACGGTTTAAAATTTTACCTCTAGATTATACCATGGCCGCCAGCATTAACTTATTTTGGGAGGAAACTTAACTTGAAGATGGGTTTATAAAAAATGCATTTTCAAAAGCACATTAAGGCCTAAAAAAAACCCCTTAAGTGGTACTATAAGATGGATGGGTCCATCAGAATGAAGCAAGGTGTGACTTGAAAAATGCTGAACTTTAGGGGAAATACAGCACACTCCACAGTGACTCAATGATTCCACCCAAACATCCCTGTCCTGCAACCCTTACCCAACAGGTTTAATTTGATTGGTGTTTCACGCCGTACTCAAGAATATTTAACTTCGGCCAGCATTATGGAGGAGACCCACGACCATCTGCAGGTTGCTGGCAGATCCAGCTACAAACAGCCGGAGAGGAAACCAGCATGAGCTGGACTTGATCTCACAGTCGCTGCATTGGTGGGAGGCCCCCTGGGTCATTGGGCCATGCTGGCGGGCTAACCCCCTTGGCCACGGAGGCCCACTCAGGGTCTTTGACAACCTATTGTGACGAAATTACAACAGGACAGATATGGATAAAAGGATAAAACTGGATTGATTCATTGAATTGGGTTGGCCGGATTTCAAATTCTGGTTAAATTTATGCCTTACCCCGTTAACAGAATTCTTGATGGAGGCAGCTGTGAGAGTTTGCAATAGGCCAATTGACTGTACTCAAATGTTGGAAAGGTCTATATGGATGGTTGTGGCAATATTCTGAAAAGCCTAGATAACACTAATGTTATGCTTTGCACAATACCTACAGCAGCAGACTTCTCTGAATCCACCTTTGCTGCCAAGTTAGATTTATCCTTGGGGTATGGGATATTCAATCCTTGATACTAAAAAACACAAAGAAAGCAAAACAAATATTACATTACAAATTTCATATTTATACTTACAAATGAAAGTTTAAAACATAAAATCATGGAGATAACTTTGCGCAAAAGATTTATTTTAGTATTAGTAGTTCACTGGTGGTTAATACTTACTGACTTTTCGAATTGCTCTGCAAGAGCAGGAGAAGCCAAAGCTCTTTTGTAGAAAGCAAAGTCTATAGCAGGCAGTTTTTCTGGATACTGATGTACCCTAAAAGTAAAGCAGACATCCTTAAAACAGTTAAGGTGAGATTTCTTCTGGAATGTTTTAATGGCAGTAACCTAAGATTAATTCTGGAAGTGTTGTCACCTGGTTTGAGCCTCACAGTAAAGACTATGCCAAAACCAATAATAGAACAAAAACCAGCCACAATCTTGTTTAAAAAATTGACGAATAGGCTCGAAACCACAACTTGTCAAGGTGAAGACATGTACCAAGTTTAAATTTGACGTAATGAACAATTTTGAGAGAGCGACGAATGGGCAAGACATGTAAACATATTGCTTCTTCCAGAACCAGTCATCAAAATATTTTAAGCATGTCCTCACTTTTATAGCTTCATGTACCAGGACAGTTCCAATGACTAAAGATGATTAAAACAGAGGTAAAAGGGTAAAACCAGACTTCATCAATGATAATGCATTGTCTTGTTTGAAGAAACAAATGTGAGGTGTGACACACCATCCCTATGCATCTACAGTATGTATTAACCGAAATTTACAACTGCACATGCAGGATAACTAGAGTCATAACCCTATAATGTGTGGTATACACTGAATCGTCCAACTCATGCTAAAAAAAATGATTTACTTTACAATTTTTTCAGCCATATGACGACAAGCAGTCATTAGGTGTGTGCATACGCTGTGTCTTCTTGTGGCAGGGTAAGTCAATGCTGCTAAAGTGTTGCCACTACTGAAGCATCATGCTGAAGACACCAGACATATTATTCTGAATCTGAGCCAACCAGTCACGTTTCTTTGCTCTAACTTCTCAGTGCTAAGTGCCATGCAAGGCAGAAACATCTTAAGTACCATTTTAAGTAGTTGGTATGACCTGGGTTTGATCCCTGAGCTCCTGAACTTGAGGGGGACTCTCTAACCATTAGGCCACCAAAGCATTCACTCATCAAATATGTCAAGGCTGTCAGCTTTGAGTATCACCTATGACATGATCGATATTGTGCTTGTGATACATCAACATACGAAAAGATAAGGGACGCAAGTGTCTGCACACGTCACCATGTGGAGATGTATTTAATGGGAAATTTTTGTCTCAAATACCATTGCAACTCCATCAGTTTTTTAAAAGGACAACACTCTGACGTTAGTTTGGGACCATTCTTGGCCAAACTAAATTTTACCAAGCCTAATGTCAAGCAATCTCGGACTATATGTTGCAATGTTGCTGTTTCATTAGCGGAATAGCCATAGACAGCAGTAGCAGCCTTGAAATTTAAAGGCCACTGTCTGCGACTTGGCTGTTAATTTGATCACACCTGCTAAGCGAATTGGTTGAAACTGAACGGGATTAGTGTGCTATACCCAGAAAGTGTGTTCTCAAATAGAGGCAAGTCACAGAAGTATTTCAAGTATTTAAGTATTTTCTATTTTCAGATGTTGTGAATTTTAAAGCTGAGGTTGCTGTGATGTGGAACAATGACATCACATCGTTGATAAACCAGCTTTGCACAATGACCATCTAAAAAAGGAAACATTGCCAAACAAAAGAATCAACCTGTCTTTACAACTGTCCCAAGTGTTAACATTCAAATTAACATTCGGGAATTTTAAAGTTGAGGTTGACGTCACGTGCTATAGTGACGTCAATTCTTTGAAAAATCAGCTTTTAGCAATGAGCATCTGGAAATGGGCTCATTCACAAACAAAAGGATCAACCTAGTCTCTACAGCTGCCTAGCATTCAATTACATTTTTCAATACGGAATGACTTTCCTTCGTTTAACGCATGTTTTTAACATTTTTTACATCCACAAACAAACTTTACTTTCAATCAGTTTAAACTCTAAATATCGTACCGATTTACAAAGCCTTCTGACCGTGCTTTAAATGCACGGAAATATTCTTTTTGTGCTGGAGGCACCCTTTCGGCAAACGCCGTCCAGTCGACCGCCGACTTCGCCAACCTTCGTGCTGCCATGACTTCTCTCAAGGTTGCAAAATGGCTAACTCAGTAGATCTCGCAAAGTCACGCAGGCTGAGGCAACGAGAGTTATTACCGGAAGTCCATTGGCAGGTTCGCTGGGCAAAGTGAACAACGTTTCTGGACATTCTGCTCTCGGTACCATGAGATTTCTTTGACATTTCCGCGATCTTTGTTGCAATTCCCTTGTAAGGGACAAGCATGGCGACTGAGAAAATGGATGTTAACCATTCCAGTTGTCCAGATGGAGATGGGAAAGCCAAGAACAGCCAGTGGGTGAAATTAAATGTTGGCGGGACCCTTTTTATGACGACGAGGACGACGTTATGTCGAGATCCCAAGTCATTTCTCTACCGCTTGTGTCAGGAGGATCCAGATTTACACTCTGATAAGGTGACCAACCAGATGAAGCTAATTGGTGATAATGCATGGCGTGCCCTTCCTATGGTCACAAGTTCTCGAGTTGTCACTGTCACTAGTATCAGGCATGTCTAAGGATAGGCCTGCACAATAATGTTAACTACATGTAACATTGTACTTATACCGTGAACTATACTGTTTCTGCTGGGGAAATGGAAATCGTCAAAGACAAATGTTTCACGAAAGTTAGTAAAGTCTTTCAGGATTAGATATAGGCATAGAGTTCAAGGTATATAATGATATTGTGGGCCTACACCAAGCCCTCCTTGGTGGCATGATCTGTTTATAAGCTGAGTCTGCATTTCAGGAATTTAAGTTCACGCAGATATGGACAAAACAGGATGGAGGCTCTTGCAAACTAATGCAGCTAAAAAGCGAGATTTGACGGTATTTGCCAGACTGAACACACATCTTGCACACATGTCTGTTGGCGCAGCTAGCAGCTGTCGTAAAAACACTCCTTTTAGCCACATTAGTTTGTGAGAGCCCTGACCTTACCTCGTCTCAATCTGTGTGTCACTTGAGAGTTTGGCTTTTTTATCAGTATTTTGGTTTGTATGGCAACAGTTCAACAGTGAAAGTTACACTGCTTGAGGTAAAACTTTCATATTGGCATGCAGGTTTATGTTGAGTTGATCTAGGTTGGTATGTAAGCTGGGGCTATTTAAATCAAGTTTCTGGTTTCCGTGTTAAATAATTATTGGTTTATTGACCTGTTTGCAAATGAAGTTAAAGGTCTGAAGCACCAATTTGTCTTAAGTTTAACTCACCTCTATGGCCTGTCAAATTAGAGGACTGTCATAGATGTGATCTTCGGATATATTTGACGAGAGTCAAAGCTGTATGTGTATGTGTCTCTGTGGTGTTACAGGATGAGAATGGTGCTTATCTTATAGACAGAGATCCCACTTACTTTGGACCAGTGCTAAATTATCTACGTCATGGTAAACTGGTCATCAACAAAGACTTGGCAGAGGAAGGTAAGTGAAGGAGCCAAACATCGATTTTCAGTTATTGTCATACTAAACAAGTAGATGCAGTTATTTATTTATTTATTTGATTGGTGTTTTATGACTTACTCAAGAATAATTCAATTATACGGCGGCGGCCACCATTATGGTGGGTGGAAACCGAGCAGAGCCCAGGGGAAACCCACAACCATCCGCACGTTGCTGCAGATCTTTGCACGTACGAACTAGAAACTGTTAAAATTATCTCCACATACAGTACAGCCCAGATATAACCTTACCAAAAAAAAAAGCGCAAGTGAAACACATGTTTTGTTGTTTTCATGTTCCCAGATCATCACTATTTTCACTATTGATTACTCAGTGCCATCTTCCAAAAATTCCGGATGAGCTCTGTGGCGTGTCAGCAGTGCAGGCTCTGGACCTCTTGCTCAACCCACCTAATCCAGTGACAGTTTACAGCAACTCCTTACGCATTTCTTGCGTGTAATTGCATTGGTTTATTTATTATTATTGACCAATGTTTATATTATTGGTACTAAGTTTCAGAATGCCTTCAACTTTCACAGTTGGGTATCATTTCCGCATGTGGCACGACATTAAACCTCAAGCACTCACTCGCTCACTCTCCGCATGTGTCCTGAAGCTTAATCCCAGTTTTTGTTCATTGATGGAAGAAATTGAAAGAGCCAGGTATAGTTTTTAGTAACTTCAGAATACAGACCTCCACTCTGGCCTACCTGCACTCGCCAGCAACACAAAGTTGCAATGTCAAACACTGGTCCTGTGAACCGATTTTACCGTGAATTGAGCATTGATTGCTGTTATCCTTGACAAGGGTACAGGACGTGCACAAGACAAGGACCTTCACTTATATTATTATACAGTCGTTGATCAACGCTTTTATTAACTGGTGAATCTCACACTGCATAGTTCAGACATTCAAACAACAAGGCGCTGAGAAAACACAGTTTATTGATGGCAGTCCCAAAGTAATCTCTGTTCAACATGTCTTGATGGCAGAACAGTTGGAAAAATGGCCGTGACTTTGTTTCATGTTATGGAAGTAGGATGTCAAGTTATTTTCTGGGCTGTACTGTGCGTGCACCTGTCATCTTTTACATCAAGGATGAAATTTGCCCTGCCCTTGAAAAACTGCCCTGGATATACCTTTTACTGTGATTCCAAGTATTCTGTATTCACAGTGTTGAACCTTTTACTTTTTATTTTTAGGTATCTTAGAAGAAGCAGAATTCTATAATATTACAGATTTAATAAAACTAGCCAAGGAGAAAATTCAGGAAAGGGTAGCTAAACAAAACCAGGTATGTATTCAGTAAAGAATATGGCATTCCTTTGAACTTTATCAAGATAAGTGTACATGTACTTGTAACCACGTATGCTATTATGCTAGTATTTAATTGATTCTTCTCAAACGGTGGACCTCATTGCCATATGACTGAAAAGTAGTTAAGTACAACATAAGACCCCATCCATACATACATGCATACATACATACATACATACATACATACATACACATACATGTTTATTGCATTTAAAGCTGATGACAGCTTCGGTGGCCTAATGGTTAGAGCTTCCGCCTCAAAGTCAGGAGACACGGAGTCAAACCTGGGTCAGGTCATACAAGAGAGTTTTAAAATGGTATTTCTTGCTGCCTCACTTGTCGCTCAGCACTGAGAGATTAGAGCAGGGAAAGAGGTCTTGCTGGCCCGGAGTCAGTATGTGACTGACTGAGGTGCCCATAATGTTTAGCCACGAATTGTTAAACTGGGAGCGCTAAAAAAATTTTAGGGAGTGCATGGTCTTCAACCGAGCTTAGTGGTGGGAGTTCACCGAGCGGAGTGCAGGGAGCTCACAGGTTGGGATCAAGGGGCTGCTTAGGTCCCTGGAAGCTCTTGGTTTCTAGATTGTGTCAGTTGCCTTCGGGGTGAATATTTTTATTTTATTTCATGGTCTCGTTAAAATCTAGCCTATCACCCTTGACATATTTATACATGCATATTAACTCTTGATACAGTATTCAGAGAAAATTAATGCGGTAAGCCACACCCAAAGTTTAACTGGGCTCCAAAACCCTTGAAAATCAAGAGACCAGCAGCTTGGAAATCAACTTTACAAGCAAACTTTTATTCTAAAGTCATCCCGATTCATGCCGCTTCCAGTGTTTCATCGCTGTTTACGACTATTAGCCACCAAAACATTTTTACAAAAATGTCTTCACCCCCCTTTTCAAAGCTCTGTGTTGCAATCTTCCCATTTGTTTTGGATATGTTTGGGTTTTAATTGTCCTCTGTAGCCAGTCAGAACCGTTACCACTGCAGTAGATTTCAAACGGCCGTTACATTGTTGAACACAGGTGACATTTCTGGCAATTTGTTGCAAGTTCACTCATTGGCCCATAGCAGAGACATGGCTAATTGGATGGCATGTATCATAGCAACATTCTCTGGAAGCCAGTGCATGTTGGTATCTACTTTTCTTTCACTTTTACTGGCATGCTGAAGATTGATCAAACTTAAGACGAATGAATTCCCACTTTGTTTACCCATCACACCCTTATTTTTTCTCACTGCTGTTAAAATTTAGCTGGCCTGCCGGACTTTCTTATACAACTCCAGCCAGCCAATCAGAGTTTTTACTATTCACCGGCCATCCAGCCAGCTATTTCGACTAGTCAAGTTACATTCGATTAGATAACAGCTCTTTTACTAGTGGACAAGTTAAGTTCCAACCAATCAAAGACTGTATAATATGGGATCAACCAAGTCCCCCGTGGAGCTGGTTCCTGCACCGTTGTTGTTGGTGACACTGATGTCAATCTTCTGTAAATTCCATGCTTGCCTACTTACTGCAAATTAAACTCTCTATTTGCCAACACAGTGAAGTAAAAGATGCACGGCTTGTTACAGGAATAGCTGAGCTGTGTATGAAATATTTAACCGTGTTTTCTCAGATCTGATCATGCAAATCACTGCTGCACAGTTCGCTAGCTAAATACTTTACCATCTGTGGTGTTTTTGGTGTGACACTTCAGTGGCGTTTAGCATGGACTCGCCCTGCCACAAGAAGACAATACCTGTATACACTGGGTGCCACATTGTCGGTATAATGTGACTGGGTGCATGGCACTTCAGTGGCGTCAGCATAGAATCTAATTTGCCACAAGCAGACACAGTATATGAACACACACCTAATGACTCATCATCGTCATATGACTGTAATATTGTAAAATAGAGCGTAAAACCCTAAGCATTCATACATACATGTACATGTATATTATGATCATAATTGTGTGTTTTCTGTTCCAGTCACATATGAAGAATGTTTACCGAGTTCTACAGTGCTCAGAAGAAGAGCTTACACAGATGGTTTCAACTATGTCAGATGGTTGGAAGTTCGAACAGGTATGTTTTTCGATTAACTTTATGTTTGATTTATGCTTTCAAATGTAGCCAATGTTTGTTTGAAAATTTAATACACACCAAAAGTAAAGCTTCCTTATTTCAGTTTGTGACTCAACAGCTGGCAAGGTTGTTGTCATAGTAAAGATGTTTAAAGCCATTATGCGAAAATTGTGATAATACTAACAGGAAAAATTCTCATAGATGGAATCGATGTCACAAAACATTAGCTGTGTTTTATAGGAGAAACATTCTCATTACACATCATGGTTCTGCCAGATATACTTTGGAAGAGTAATTAACTGTCATGGTAATCAGGTATAAAGTCCTCAAGAGTCCATCATTCTGCAATATCAGTTTTCTCTGGCATACGTGGAACGCAGTTTGGAAGTATTTATACTCACATTGTGTAGACAGTTTGCGTCGCCCACACTTGGCATTAATAGTGCTGCCATAGACCTTTGTACAAACAAGGTTATCTCCCTGTGGGAATGATGCACTTGCATAGCCAATACTGGGGATTCTGTACTCAGTTAGCACATGGAGTTTCACTGAGGACAATTATGCATCAGTATTAACAAGTTGAACATTGAGACTTGCTTTAGACAGTCATAAGTTGGTTTCATGGTAATGACCAAACCATTCCCTGATAGCGTTTTGTATATATGCCTCTACAAGGGTGATGCATAGTTCACCATTTAAAAAGTCACAATACATATGTTTCTGGAGCATTCTTGTAATGTATTATGGAAAAAGGCAATGGTGTATGTATATTTTTAACATGAGTGGGTTGAGACTCCAGCCTCACTTCTACCACTAAACCTGTGCTATTTCTGAAGGCAAAAGACACAATCCTAACAAACAAAGTGGAGTCATTCCAGCTTCTGGATGTCAATATCCAGCACTATAGGTGACGATTTTTGCTGTCAGATAATTAATGTAAAGAGGAAATCTTTCCTTCGTGGACGAATTTACTTCAGCATTAATTGGGATTCTAAAAATTTTCTCTTTTCAATGTTTTATTACTTTCTGTAATTTAGTGGCTTTGTAGATGATGAAAATGGATTGTGTGCTGCTGTTTGACATGCTTGAAGTAATGTTGACTGATTTATTATTTCAGCTGGTAAATATTGGGTCACAGTACAATTATGGCAGCGAGGACCATGCAGAGTTCCTCTGTGTAGTATCGAAGGAATGCCCTAACATTGTGAATGGGCCTGATAATGAACCGACTGACCGAGCTAAGGTGAGAATAACCGCTCTTATTGTTGCTATATGAATAAATACTCTCCATGTTATATCTGCAGCTAGTCCATCCTTAAATTCTGTTGGAATTCTGTTGAACAGTTTGTTCCGGTAACATGGTAAAGTAGGATAAAGTATGCACATGTAATAAAGTTCATTGGACCTAACTTAAACAGTCACTTTGTCTGATAAATTAGATGTAAACTTCAGATGTAAACATGTCAGAATGATAAATATATTTGAGACCTTACCTAGGTATTTTCCTTTTTCTCTCTCTTTTTTAGGTTTTGCAGCAGAAGGGGTCAAGAATGTGACGATTAAAGTGAGCTTGTTTAGTAGGACAGATGCTGGCAGAGAAATTTGTAATGAGATTTATAGCAAAGCTCAATCTGATCATTAACAGATCTTGTGTGGTCAGTCACTGTTATTCTGAAGAGTCTGGAGACTTGCTGAGATACGACAGGCTTTGTATGAAAAAGCAACATCTGTACACTTGATGAACTGTATATTGACTACATAGTTGGTAAAGCTGAGTGAGAGGTTAGATCACATGTACAAGTACTCTAGAATAACTTTGTAAATTATACTGATCGCAAGCTCGCCATTTTGTCCCTAGAACATCTTTTTTTTGGGCATATCTAATGTGAGCTATATTTAAATGCACATCACATATGGTCTGTTGTTGGTAAGGTTGAGCTGAGCCATTGAACCAGCTACACCTGAGTAATAGAACTTGAGGTGCAAGAGGAGGAGACAAGAAACCGTCTCTTCATTCTTAAGGAAGGGACATAGTGTGAGTTCTTGGAGGAGGACAACCAATAAGATGGAAGTATGTCAAATGACGTACAAATCTTGGCTGGAGCATGTGCATATCCCGTGGAATTGAGAAAGCTGTGTACACTGATATTATTATACTCTATTCAGAACAAGACTTAAAAATATCCAGATCTCTATTTGCAGATAACCTGTTCTGTTGTTTGTGGACATGTTAAGTGGATGTAACTACGCTATCTTGTCTACCGTATATGTCCATGTGTCAAGCTTTAGTCATGTGTCTGCCATGGTGTTTACCTGACATGTAAATGTTCCAGGTATGTTATGTACCAAACTCTCAGAGAGACTGTGGTGTTTCACTGTCAAATTCCAGCAGAGATTCCTTGTTGTCAGTGACCTGTTTGTTGATCCATGACATGTACACTTGTAGGGACACGTAGGAGTGTTTTGTCTGAAATGCACTCAAGCAGACACATTTTACAGCATTCGACTGACTGACTGACAATGTCCAAGGGCACAAAAAGTGGTGCTTACTTGAAGAGCTGGATTTGATTTAATATGAACAGCCATGGATCTCAGAGTGTCTTTCATTCCATTATTATAAGTTTCTTTGTATTCGTGTTGCATATTTTACACTAAAGGGTTCCAAAAAGATGACACACTGACCGTGATTTCCGGTCATTACGAAACTAACAACCATTAACACCATTAAGAGTTGGATGCATAATAAAAATTTATTAAGCTCTCTCATGCATTTCAACACCTTCAGTATGCTCATACACAAGGAACTCAAAATGTTCCTTGTCCTGAAACTAAGTCACTTGGATACAAAATGTACATGTACAGCATATGCATATGGAGTGTAGACCAAATGATGGAAAATGATCCTACATGTATAATCTTCTACATGCATTTCTGTGACAGAAATCCTTTGTGTAGCTTTGATAGACGTTAGCAGACAGTTTAGCATGTGATATTCTAGTAGGCATTAATGATTAAGTACATGTACACTCAGAAGTGATGATAGGTGATATAAATTTTCACAACATTAAAATAAGTTTCATAAAAGCTGCCTAATGATTGGGAATTTGACTTTAATTTATAAGTGAACTTTAAAGTTTCTAATTAAATTTTGTAGAGAAACTGATGAGTAACTGTTTAATAAGAATGCTAGTTACTGGTACCTGGCATCTGGATCAGTGTACATAGGTTCACAGCAATCACCTTCACATGTCAAGACTTAATACATTGTATAAAATTAAATACAGCATTTCTAAACTTGTCTTGCTTGCAAAGATGTTTTTCCCGAATATAGGTTTAAACAGTGTTAGTTATATCCAGTATTTTCTCTTTGATGTGTACATATTCTGGTTTGATACATGTTTCTTTATGTGTTGTGTTGTATTGTATGTATATATGAGCATTTTCATATGCTAGCAGATGATGTATACTTGTACATGTATGTATTCACTGTTATGGATTACATGGTAGGCAGATGTTCTAGTATATGTTATCCATCAAAAGTAAGACATTATCTGTTTCTGTACAGACTATAGTGATTTTCATACTTGATGTGATGTAAGTGAAGCAGCATCAGTTATATAGATGCACAGAGTGGATGATGTTCAAGACTAAATTGAGTGAAAAATGGACTGCTTTTCATGTGTGTGACATGCTACATAACTTCATAACACATGTTTGTCAATCAGAATGTCTCAATTCATTACCATCAATGTTTTCTTGAAAATGCCATTGTTTTGGTTTGAAACCCAAATGCTGAATATTTATATGTGAGAAAAAGGAACATGCATATATGTAACAAGTGTGTAAGGAAATGAATATACGTATCTACTTGGTTATGTTTTCATTTGTTACTTGGCTATATTGTATGCTACTTCCAAGGTTCATAACCCCGATACATCCCAAATAGGTTCAGTCAATGTTATTCTCCAAGTACATATCTTTTCCCTATATAGACTAGACCTATGTGTACACTAGTTGTGAAGGTAAAGTGATATTCTACTTGCGAAATTAATAGTTGTTCTTGATGAGTTGCAGATATTGTTTGTGCTATTTCACTAGTTCTGTATCAATATTGTATTTATTATGTTGGTATTATAGGGTGACTACTGCAGTACTGATTTGTTAAACTATGAAATCGTCTTGTGTTTCACTTGCAATATTTGTAGTTTAAACTGCTTATATCATGGATATGTAGTAGTAGGTTGTGTTGTCTCCGTCCTTCCAGTAATATGAGTAAGCTATAGACAGGCTGTACTGATGAAAAAATCTGAGTCAATGTACACGAGATGTACAGGTAGTAAGAAAATCCTGAATAACATGCACAAGTGTAGGACGTCAGAGATGTGGGTGTGCCTGTAAACCTTATTTTAGCCAGTGACATACATTAATTTTATGAAGCTTAAGCTGTTTATAGTTACATGCACGTAATTTTATTTTACATTGAAAACAACCGGGTTATCGGTACATGTATGGGCGCAGATTGAGTGACTTAACTGCATAATTAGATGACTTCACAGAGTTTTCACAATAGAATGAATTTTCAGAACATGTCTGGGAGCTCTGTTTTTGATAGTTACAGATACTGTAGGGTACATCTCTTCTTGTTCTGTTCGTAGATAATGCACATCTACAATGAAAAGAAAAAATACCCTTTGAGTTTAATGTAGATGTATGGTATATGTGTAGAATAGTAATACATGTATGTGTTATGTGTCCATTTGACTGTGGATAGTGAGTTGTTAAAATTTGGGGAATTTGTTAAAATTGAGGAAATTTAAATAAGCATGACTGTAGGGTCTAATGTTTCAAAACTTAGATATTTTTGATTTAGGCATAATACACCATGTGCAAAAAGCGTCGTTTTCTTGTTCATGTGCATAGCTGTCCTACTCAATTTACATATTTATTTGTTCTTTATCAAAGCTAGATGTAGTACTTGTCATTCCAAAAGAAGAAAAAAGTTGTTTTTTTTAAATAAGATTACGTATCTTTTATAGTCATCCCAATAAGTAAGTGTGTCTGTAAGCATTGTTTCCATGTTGATGTTTGTCATCCATTGAACATCTGTAAACCATAACTTTGCCTAACCATACAAGTCATTTTAAAAACATTTGTATTGACAATTATTTCAGGTGTATCGTTAGAGAATAGCTCAAATTACTGTCACCCAGAATATGCAAATATTGTTGGCACTGTCTGATGCTGCTGTGGATTTTCTTCATGGATCATACATGTTACATTGAGCCTATTTCAGGGTCTACATCTGTATCATGCTATCAGATTGTTGTGCCTGTCCTACTTAGCCTGTGCCTGTCCTACTTAGCATGTGCCTGTCCACATATTAGAATTAACTGGTACCAGTTACCAGGAACATCAACTTGCATTAAAGACAATCATTATCTTTTTGAGGTACACAAGCAAATCTTTTGCTTGTCGCAACAAACAATATTTTTAGCTGCATGTGTGGTCTTCCCAAGATACTGTAGGCCTAGAAGTAGTCCTAGTGATATTATTCATACAGTCCTTCTGCTCGCATGTGAATGGTCTGGTACATGTATTTGATAGTCACCTTTGAAATGGTACCATAGCTCTGTGTAGGTTTTGTCATAAATGGTCTGTACATGTATATGTTGTCATCTATATAGTATTCACTTTGTCATGGCATCTTCAACACACTACATACTCCATATCAGATCACCGTCTTGTATAAGAAGTATATCATTACCCATGTCATGCAATCAACCAAAAATCTATAGACTATATGTGTATATGGTACAATGTATTTGTATTGCCTGTGAAAAAATTCCTGATCCTTAATCTAATCTACATGAATTGGCATTCTTAAAGGTTTACTATTCTTTGTACTAGTACAGTCAGTTGTATGTATATCAATGAATACAATTTCAAAACTATCTGCCCACCTGTCTTTTTAGCTTATACCTCTTACAAGGTTCTTTGTTATATTAAATGTTACGATAAGTACTATGAGATTATTGTCTTTTGTTTCATTTTGTGTTTGTGTGCTTAATTGATAGGCCCCTATATGGTTGATTCTGCAAGCTGTAACATCATATGAACGGCATAATGTATATAGTGACGGACACACCAAGAATAACTTTTAGAATAGCAAGTATAGCTTTCTGTCTGTCAATCTGTCTGTAGAGACAATGGGCAAACACCCAGCAGCAGGAGTTTGATGTAATTTTATTAATGTGAAGTGCTCCTTTCCAAGCTTGTATTATCATGACATCACACTGAGGTCATTTCAATTTATTTATTTTCGGTTTCCATGCTGACTAACTCTATAAAGATACATTGGACAGTGTGAGTTCAACTGAAGCCATACCCACATGATGTAGGATTATTGCAGTTCAAATTTGGTATAAGTTTCATGCCTACATATCATCAGTTCAGGGTAAACTATAGATGTTTTCCCACTTTATAATATCCATTTCTTTGCAGGCTGTGTTGTTCTCAAGTCCCCTGGTTTTCTACCACCTTTTTAGTTAACTGTAAAGGCCTAGACCTACCGATAGGCCTATTATCAGTATAAACTAAATAATTGATTTCAAATATTCTGTGCCTGTTAGAGTGCATGGGGCTCCTGATGGGATTAAGTCTGCCACACTCACTTCTTCTTATACATCGAGAGAAGAAAATGGTTATTGATTATTGATAACTGAATAGATCTATATTTTGTTTTGGTAATTTTAGCGGTATAATTTGATTTTCCATAATGAAAGTTATGATTGTAAGACCTCCGAGCTCAGCCAAGTTTCCGCCCGCCATAATTTTGGTCGCGGTGGTATAGGTGAAATATTCATGAATGTGTCATAAAACACCAATGAAATAAATAAATAAATTATTGCAACAGCTTTGTTATTTTCACTGAAAAATTGGCGGCCCCTGTTATTTGAATGTTTTATAATCATAAAGGCAAAAACTACATTTCTGTAGCACATATTAAAGGTGCAAGACTATGACTTTTGTGTTTGGGCAACTGGCGTTTGACGACAAATTTAATAAAAACAAAAAGGAAAAAAACATCATAGGCCGCTAGTGAAAATGTTAGCCAGATATGAGGCGTTAATACATTTATTGAGGCGCGTCCATTCAACCAAGATTAAGGGGGACATAACTCGCCTGAAGGGGGCGCTTCTCCACTGTAAACTTTCATTTTTCGTCATAACAAAGGTGAATAGCCTATTACGTCTTAATGACAGATGCTACGGATTTGAAAGGTGAGATGCGCCTGACAATGTGTAAAAGTGAATTTAAGACGGCAAGGAAGTAACAAAGTCAAGTGTACCTAAATACCAACTCTCTTTTAACCCTAAATTACCGTTCAAACACTGGTCGCCCGTGTCGCATTGTAGAACAACAACAACAGGATAATCTTGACTTCGTGAGTGAAAATAAAAGAAAAATTGCTTTGGCAATATGTTTTCATCGTGTTTCCACGTTTTTAAAGTAGTCCAATATTGTCAAAAGTAACAAAAAGCTGAAAAATCAAGTGGCAAGACTGAGCCAGCTGAATGCAATATTTCACCATCTTTACTGTTGTAAAATGTAGGACCCTACATCTACATACTGACTTCTGTCAGATAATCTGGTTGCCTCAACTTACATGTGACCCGTTGTGACAATGGTATCAAATATATAGGATACAGCGAGAGAGTGTTCTCAAACTCCTGAGTCACATTTATAAGGAAATACTTCATTTATGTATTTGCTGGGAAATCCTTGTGTGTTTCAGAGCAAGAAATAAAGAATTATGGGATAGGACCACAGTTCAGTACACCAGACCATGTAAATTGTATACTTTGTAGATTAAAAGATGTAGCATTAAAATAGGGATTTATAGACCCCTATCTATAGTGGGGAGGCCCGGGATTCACCCAGATCGAGTCGTAAATGGTACTTGTTGCTGCCACACTAGCGCTCAGCACGGAGAGATTAGAACAAGGAAGCAGGACTGGTTGGCTTTTTGTCCGTATAATATGGGATGTCATATGTTCGGTGTCTTCTGCATGATACTTCTGTGGAAGCAGCAATTCACTGGCATGGACTTGCTCTGTCACAAGAAGACATAGTATATGTAAACACACCTAATCACTCCTCTTCATCAAGCATTCATTCATTTATAGACCCCCGTCACTTACTAAATTTGCAGCGAGATACTGACAGGTCACTCATTGAATATATATTATTTTCAATTGATTTTATATGGATAAATTAAACTATCAATTTCACCTGCAGAAGGCCAGAAAGATGTAGCCGTGAGTGAGTACTTGTACATTGAAGGGAGTGTGTCATCATGTCTAGTCGGGGTATCAACAGTCTGCGATTCAACCAGGATCATGGTAAACAGATTATCATTTGTGTTGTCATGTACATGTAAGAATACCATGTTTGGAAACCATAGCAGTTAAAGCCTAGTGAGAAAGTTATGATTTCATTGAATAGTCAAAACATCAGTGCCAAAATTTTCCTACCTTGAATTTTTCATACTCTGGTTTCTTTTCAAATTCCTGACCAGTTGGGTCCCAGGTTCGAATCTAGAGTTAGCAGGAGATTTGTCAGGTTCGCCTCTTGCTCAGCCTAGTTGTTGGGCCGAGTGCAGTGGTTTTTCCCTTCCTCTGCCTGGTTCCAGGCCAGTTACAGAGGTTTCCTTTGGGCTCTACCTTGTTCCTGACCATTTGCAGAGGTTTCCCTTGGGCTGTACCTAGTTCCTGACCAGGTGCAGTGGTTTTCCCTGGCTCTGCCTGGTTCCTGGCCAGGTGCAGTAGTTTCCCGAGTGATGGCCTGGTGTTAGTTCACCAGGGCTTTGTGTGCTGCCTTGCCAGGTGAGTTTCCCCTGGACACTGCCTGTTACCTTGCCAGATGTGTTGGTTTCCTCTGGACACTGCAGATTACCTTGCCAGTTGTGTTGGTTTCCCTTGGATTCTGCTTGCTACCTTGCCGGATGTGTTAGTTTCCCCTGGACACTTCCTGTTACCTTGTCAGGTATGTTGGTTTCCCCTGGACCCTGCTTGCTACCTTGCCAGGTGTGTTGGTTTCCCTGGCCTGGTTTCATTTCCATCGTTTCAGCCACACACAAGGCAAATTGACAGTAATATAAGTCACTTTAACTGAATTGCAGTATTCTTAAATTCAGCCTGTAATTCATGTTCATGCAGGCTGAGAAGTTCTCTGGTACAGCATGATGATCTGCCATGATATATCACCACCCTCTATCATATTTTCTCCACTCACTCCCTGGATCACTGTTGTATGAATCAATTGCAAATAACCTCTTGTACGAGCATAGAAATAAAACACAGATTATTGATTAAATAACCATCAGTGCAGCAAACAAGTCACCTTCAGTTGTAAGATATAACATATCAAAATCACGATACACTTATATGTGATGTAAAAAAAGTTGTGATTTGCAATAAGTTTCTCATTTCTTTGGAGATTTGTGAAACTGAAAAGATGTGGTGTCACCATAAAGTTAAAGGTAATTTACAGATGATGCCATCCTAAAAGATCCGACAGATCCAAGTTATTCATCACTTCCATTGTACAAAATGAAGTTAAAAGCTTTTGACTACATGTACATTGAATATGAGCAGTTCATGGCACTGATTTTCAGCTAAGTAATATTGTTATGACCTACGAACATGAAGTGCTTTAAATTGTTGGTATAACAAAATTATTTCACTATGCTCTGATAACGTGTTTCTGTCTGGAATTAATAGTATGCTGATTTCTTATCTTTTTCTTATTTACAGGTTGCTTCACTTGTGCAACAGAATCAGGCCTGCGTCTGTACAATGTAGAGCCTCTAGCACAGAAACTACACCTTGGTAATGGTATATTTGAACAAGGGAATGATTGTGTGCTATGTGTGCGATCAAAATCTGTTCAGAATCTCTTGCTTTTGACAGTATGTTTAGTATTAAGTACAGTGTTATTTTTAACAAGAGAGTTCTAATGTGTTAGGGAATACGCTGTGTCTGCCCCAGATCAACTGCACATGTTCTTTTTTGCTGAATTGCAATGTTTATACCAAGCTCCATGTCAGTAAAACTATAAATTGCCCGAGAGTCCTGGAATGAAGTAAGTGTAGAAACCTATTCCTTAGGTCTGCTTCCACACATAGTAATAGTTGTAAGAAGTTAAGACTATCAAATTGCTGTAAGTAACTTATAATTTCATGGAATACATCATGAATTAATTATAATGAAATCTTATGAAGTTAAATGCGGTTTGCTGTTAATCACATAAAGTTCCACTTATAGCAGAACAGGGTGATTATTTGGTAAAAATTCCATTCTATTCTTTCATAGCCTATGGGTGATTTTCTGTGTCATTTGTATACTTTAATGACATGTGTATTTTATTGTTCAGGTGTAGAGCATGTTGGCAGTGTTGCCACAGCAGAAATGTTACACAGGACAAACCTCATAGCACTGGTCGGGGGAGGAGCCTTACCCAAGTTTGCTGAAAATGCAGGTACAGTGTGATAGCATTCTCAACGATACATTATTCTGGTTTGATTGACAGCTTGTTCAGCATAAATAGCTTGGTACTCTCTTTGACTTTATTTGCTTAATTGGTGTTTTGCGCCATACTCAAGAATATTTCACTTATATGACAGCGGCTAGCATTATGGTGGGAGAAACCGGGCAGAACCTGGGGGAAACCCACGACCATCCACAGGTTGCTGACAGACCTTCCAATGTATGGCCGGAGGCGAAGCCAGCATTCGCTGGACTTGAACTCACAGCGACTGAATTGGTGAGAGGCTCCTGGGTCATTTCGCTGCGATAGCACGCTAACCAACTGAGCCACGGAGGCCCCCTTGGTATTCTTTGTGTGTGTTCTAAAATTGAATGTGTGGCAGATGTAGTTAATAGAGAGTTGCCAACACAGCCTAATTATTATTGTTTATTAAACTAGTGCAATATGATTTGTTTGCATTGAGGCAACGAAAAATAAGAAATGATTTCCTCATTAGAGGTATAACTCTAAAAAATGTTAGGAAAACCATCAAACACATTATGCAAGCTTGTTTGGGCATCATTATACATTGTTTGATGAAGAAATATAAATTTAAAAAATATATATTTTCTTCCATTCATGTTCTAGAATACAAAGGTTTTAACGAAATGCTGTTTTATGTCTTGTATCAGTTTTTTTAATTGAGTTTTTAGACACATTTATGCTTGTATCGCCCTGTGTAAACATGAACATTTTCTTCTCTCAGTTCTGATTTGGGATGACAGTCAGAAGGGACCAGACAAGGTTGTCTTAGAGGTGACATTTGCTCAGCCAGTCCTGGGTGTCAGGCTACAGAGGGATAGGTTTGTTATATTTACATTGCTTTCTTCAGTTTTTCATGTGGGAGAGATGGTCCCTTGTTTATGGAGACCTCTTCATGTTTTGGCAGCAGCTACAATTTATAAGTGAGGAAGTTTATCAGGTACTTGACCTAAACCGGTGGTTTGCTCTGCACACACTGGTTTCCTCTTCCCATGATCCTTAGAAGTCAGGGAGTTTGTCAGGTATCTGGCCTAAATTGGTGGTTTGCTCTGGGCACACTGTGTTCCTCTTCCCCTGATCCTGAGAAGTCAGGGAGTTTGTCAGGTACCTGGCCTAAGTCGGCGGTTTGCTCTGGGCACACTGTGTTTATGTTCCCATGAACCTGATAAGTCAGGGAGTTTGTCAGGTACCTGGCCTAAATCTGTGGTTTGCTCTGTGCACACTGGGTTCCTCTTCCCATGAACCTGATAAGTCAGGGAGTTTGTCAGGTACCTGGCCTAAATTGGTGGTTTGCTCTGCGCACACTGGGTTCCTCTTCCCATGATCCTGAGAAGTCAGGAAGTTTGTCAGGTACCTGGCCTAAATCGGTGATTTGCTCTGCGCACACTGTGTTCCTCTTCCCATGATCCTGAGAAGTCAGGAAGTTTGTCAGGTACCTGGCCTAAATGGGTGGTTTGCTCTGCGCACACTGGGTTCCTCTTCCCATGATCCTGAGAAGTCAGGAAGTTTGTCAGGTACCTGGCCTAAATCGGTGATTTGCTCTGCACACCCTGGGTTCCTCTTCCCATGATCCTGAGAAGTCAGGAAGTTTGTCAGGTACCTGGCCTAAATGGGTGGTTTGCTCTGGGCACACTGGGTTCCTCTTCCCATGAACCTGATAAGTCAGGAAGTTTGTCAGGTACCTGGCCTAAATCGGTGGTTTGCTCTGTGCACACTGGGTTCCTCTTCCCATGATCCTGAGAAGTCAGGAAGTTTGTCAGGTACCTGGCCTAAATTGGTGGTTTGCTCTGTGCACACTGGGTTCCTCTTCCCATGATCCTGAGAAGTCAGGAAGTTTGTCAGGTACCTGGCCTAAATCGGTGCTTTGCTCTGTGCACACTGGGTTCCTCTTCCCATGAACCTGATAAGTCAGGGAGTTTGTCAGGTACCTGGCCTAAATCAGTGGTTTGCTCTGCGCACACTGGGTTCCTCTTCCCATGATCCTGAGAAGTCAGGAAGTTTGTCAGGTACCTGGCCTAAATCGGTGGTTTGCTCTGGGCACACTGGGTTCCTCTTCCCATGATCCTGACCACCATCATTTAAGTGGAAAGTTTTTGAGCGCATCATTCAACACCAATCAAATTAATTAATAGATTTTCAGAGCTTGGTGTTCATCATGACCTTATGTCAGTTAAACTAACAGGTATAAACCCATTGTTGCAAAGCCAGGGTGTTATTTTTTTGTGGTAAAAAAACAAGTGAAGTCTTTGCAACTGAATATAATGTATATCTCTGGGATGGAGGTTTTACATAATAAAAATACATTAAAAGTCATGTTATGTAAAAAGATGGCTGCAAAGTGGGTGCTGTGGATTTTGTTTCAAGTGTAGGGCCTACATAAACCATGTGCTTAGACAACTGAGGTTTTCTCTTGCAGGTTGATTGTGATACTGCGCAACCAGGTGCATGTGTTCAGCTTTCCCAACAATGTGGAAAAATTGTACAGCTTTGACACCAGGGACAACCCAAAAGGTATGTCATGGTGACAAATTTGAAAAAGTAATCCACAGTATAGGTCACTTCTGTTCAAATTTGCGGCCAATATTTTTAGTGAACGTGAATACATGTTACCTGTATCCATCTTGTTTTTCCCAGGTTTGTGTGCTGTGAGCCCCTATGGACATGTTCTGGTGTTTCCTGGATCTAAGTGTGGCAGTCTGCAGATTGTGGTCAGTACCCATTTAGTGTTACCTGATGGTTTTCAGAGAACATGTGGCAATGAAAGCATGGTATTAACGGATATCAAACAATCACCTGATTGTAATGGGTAAAACAGTTGAGATTCTTTGTGTTACTGTCGAATGACACATGCAGTTGACATGAAAATGAATGGCCAAGATCACAGTTGAAGACTGAACATGTAGTAGTGTCTAAATACTTTACCCTCAGCTTCTTTCTAAAGAGATAGAATATGTAGAGGTGGACAAGCATTGTTCATGATTGGTATTAAGAACTATTGAAATTTAAAACCTTGATCACTTGATGTGAAATTCACAATGAAAGGGTGCAATAGGATGGTAAACCATTCATTTCTAAAGAGTACTCATAAAAAGTTCAGTTCTATTCTTATTTTTTTCACTTTATGATTTTAAACTTTTCTGTGCTCTTTTTCTAGATGATTCATATACTTCTACACCCATGTTCCATATTGACTAGTCAGTATGTCTTTATCTGGTGAACTGTTTTCTGTAGGACCTGGAGACCACACAGCCTGGAAGCTCTGCCTCACCGGTCACTATAAATGCTCACCAGGGAGAGCTGGCCTGTGTGGCTATAGATCAGCGTGGGACCAAGGCTGCTACAGCCTCAAGAAAGGTGGGATCTGGTATAGAATCTTTCAGTGTTAAGAGTCTCCATGTTTCTGTTCTTTTGGTATTGAGGCAGTTGTGGGGCACTTGGAGTAAGAGTTCTCCCAAACATGAGTAGTACCAGATCATTGTCAAACTACACAGCACGGGTAAGTGGGCCCTCGCTGGCTCGTTGAGGTCACTTGTAGTAGCTGATCTGCCTTGATGAAAGAGGTCACATGATTGTACTCAGTTTCTGCTTGTTCGGTTGTAAATTTAAGTGAAGTGCAGTAGCTTATGGGTTAAATGTCCACCGATAAAGCTTAGGCTCATAAATAACAACATGGATCAGAGTAATAGACAACATCATTTGAACTCTTTTAATTTTTTTAGCAAGAGTTTGTTGTAATATATGTGTATGTACACGTGGCTGAAATACCAGTAAGTTACTGTACGTGAAATGCCTTTAAATGTGAGCACAGAGATATTAAGTTGTATTACCAAGGTAGCTGAAATCAAGAGGTACATACAATAGGGAAATATAAATAGGGATATTGAAGGGATTATAGTAAACATAATTTTTGTTCCACATCTACTTCTGTGAAAAAGGAGAAATTAAAGCATTCAGGTAAATAGTGTATGAGAAAAGAGATGGCTCGGCTTGATGGTAGCATGGTTGTATATTTGTGATGTAACACTCAGTACTGGACAACACTACATGTAGTCAGGTGCAAAGAGATATTCACGGTCATGCCATTTGTGTAATCTGGGAATAAATGAGAGCATGCATGCAGACTACATGTGTATATATTGTTTGTTTTAGGGTACATTGATTCGAGTATTTGATATTGTTAAAAAATATCAGATTGTGGAATTAAGAAGAGGTGCTGACCCTGCTACCCTGTACTGGTGAGTTGTGTCTGTAATGCCTGCTACATTTGTATTATGTACTGGTTAGTTCTGTGATAAGTGCTTGCTTCTCTGCACTAGTGAGTCTCGTCACTGCTACCCTGTACTGGTGAGTTCTGTCTGAAATGCCTACTACATTTGTATTATGTACTGGTTAGTTCTGTGATAAGTGCTTGCTTCTCTGCACTAGTGAGTCCTGTCACTGCTACCCTGTACTGGTGAGTTGTGTCTGTAATGCCTACTACATTTGTATTATGTACTGGTTCTGTGATAAGTGCCTGCTACTCTACACTTGTGAGCCCTGTTACTGCTACTCCATACTGGTGAGTTTTCCTCACAAGTGCCTGCTACACTGTGAGTTCTGTGACTGCTACTCTGTCCTGGTGAGTCCTGTCAAAGCTACTTTGTACTGGTGAGTTCCTTGACAAGTGCCTGCTACTATGTACTGGTGAGCTCTTTGACAAGTGCCTGTTACTCTGTGCTGGTGAGTTGTGTGACTCCTACTCTGTAGTGAAGTTGCGGAATGTAACCCAAAGGGTCTGAAAATATAGTTATTTTGTGAATTTCTGCAGTTGTCATGGATCATTTTCAGTTCTGCAAGACACAAATCAGGTTAGTTGATTATGGGGACCACTCGGTTGACATGGGTTTAGGCTAGGGAAGTTTTAATGCATGCGTGAAGATGCGGTAAATGTGGCTTGCCATCGATCGGACACATTAGAAATAGTTTCTCCCTGTAACAGTTACTCTGCTAACACTTCATGCTGGTGAATTTTTAGTAAGGATATAACTTACGGTGTATGGTAATCATACTAACCGGATTGCCATTTTCTTGATGTGATGTTTGGGCCTCATCCCCAGTCCTTATCGCTATACAGTATTTTAATTCTTGGTTGATACATAGACACAAAATTGATGTGTAATTAATACCTTTTCATGGTTGCGATGGTAACTAGATTGCCAATGTCTACCGTGTATTGATGTAAATAGGAATGGATTTTCTCTCTCTCTTATTGACAATATCATTATGAAAGAGGGCTTAATTTGACTGTAATAGTAGATTGTAGGCAATACTTGTTACTCTGAGCAAGGAATAATGTTGACAGTGCCTGGTGCTGTATCTTGGAGAGTCGTAAGCTAAGCCTGCTACCCATAAAATGCCTCTTGTTCAAATAGGATATGTGCAAGTCAGGTAAAAGTGAGGTAATTTTGCAGGTAATTATTTCATGTATGATTTTACCCTTTTTATCTCTTTTTCAATCCACAATACACAATCACAGCCATGATCCTGTAAGCCAAACAGCATTTCAGGAGTCTCATTCAAGTTCATGGAGGTTTAGGCGAGACAGGGAGGGGGCTCGCAAACTAACAAGACTTATCAACACATGATTTTACGGTACCTGGTAACAGCACTGTTCATGCGAGATGTGGACATTCAGTGCAGAAAATACAGTAAAGCTACCACCTTGTCTCGTCCAAACCTGCCTGAACCCATGAGGCACCAGAAATGCTGATTATGCTTATTATTGTATGCGTGTGATAACTGAAATACATATTCAACATAGAACTTTATAGACATCTTTCTTAGTAAGCTATTATGTCTGTATTTGTGGAAGATTTTTGATTTTTTCATGGAGTATATATGTTTGGCTTGCAATATATCTCAGTGTTATGAACCTTGTTTTTCAGCTTAAACTTTAGCCATGACTCCTCATTCTTGTGTGCCTCTAGTGATAAAGGAACAGTACATATATTTGCTGTCAGAGATACTCATCTGAATAAAAGATCATCGTAAGTATTTTCATGCAAAACGGCTATAATCTCTTCTATCTGTCTTGTTACTTTTAACAGAATTATAATGTACTTTCCTTGATAAGCATGACTTATATAATATATTAGTCTTGCTTATATCTTATTTAGTACCAGCAACGGGAAACTGGTAAAACTCCTTCTCGCCTGTATCAAGACGGTCCAAAGTTGTGAACTCATTTGTTCTTTCCATGATTACATCATAATTAGCAGTGTATGTGTGCTCATAAAACATATATGAAGTACACACGCACTGCAGCATCACAGAAGAAAATGAAGTGTTCTCCTGTCATTTGGACTGCCTGTGTACATGTAGCTTTTCCTCAAGTTTCCCATTGTGCAGTCCTTGGTAAGGAGCATGTGTCTGAATGTACTTTACATAAATAGATACAGTATGAGTTTTGTGTATATGAGTCTGCTTTGCTTTGTTTACCAGTATTAACACAAAGATAGATGAATGTAATTACATTGTACCTAATATTTCTCCAAGAGGTTCTTTAATATTATAGCGCAGTGATGTTTTAATCCTCCATGGCACCTTTGAGCATTTGTCCAGCACCCGGATGCCTGTATATAATTGTGTGTTGTAGACTGAAGAAAATGGGTTTCCTGGGCCAGTATGTGGAGTCTCAATGGGGTCTAGCTAGCTTCACTGTACCAGCTGAATGTGCCTGTATCTGTGCATTTGGGCCTGGCCACTCCGTAATAGGTGAGATTATTGATATATAGATGTGAACCTCCAGAAGTGCAACATACAAAGTCTAATGATGCTAGTCTTTTCTTAGTTACAGTATGTGTGGATGGTACCTTCCATAAAGTACAGCGTAGTGAGTCTAACATTCTCAAACTTCCCTGTCTCACCATAATATGGCTGAAATACTTTCAGTGGGACATTAAACCAATTTATTCGTTTAAATTTTTTTCCCTCAGGTTCACTGTATTTGCATATGTAATCTTCCCGAGTGCAGAATAATAAGTTCAAAGAGGCTATACCTGAGATTTTTGGTGAAAACTCAGTCAGCCCACATCCAATCAAATTTTTATTATCATTTTAGAATAGCCCAAGATAATAACTTTTCACAAAATGTCAGTCCCATCTATGCCTGTGCTACCGTTCAAAATTAGTAATGAAGTTCCTGAAACTGATAATCTCTTTCAGTCTTTAGAATCATGTTAACACTATAAATATTGCAGGTACAGGTCTGACATTTACTGAAGGGCAATAATTTATGTCATTCTGAAATAGTGATTTGATTTTATTTGGCCCGATTGATTTTTTGCCAAAATTTCTTGGTAAATATAGAATATTTTGTTTCATTACAAAATATCGATAAAAATCTACAACCCACTTCATGATACTTGTCATTACTGTTCACAGCTATATGTGTAGATGGTACCTTCCATAAGTATGTGTTCACTACTGATGGTAACTGTAACAGAGAAGCCTTTGATGTGTACTGGGATGTGGGAGATGACAGTGACTGACAAAACAGAACTCTCTGTCCAGTGGATAGTTCGGGTGTTTCTTGTCTGATATGACAAGTGTGCTTCTCCAGGGTCTGTAATTTATAAAGTTCAGTTCATAACAATGTTTTTATTGGACTCTTCTCTTACATGTGTAACAGAAACAAGAGCTAAGGCCATAGCTAGTTTGCAATGAACATGTACTTGTGGATTCATCCAGCAAATACAAACATAAAGTTTGGACATGAATGTGTATATGTATAGTGATGTACGAAGATATTTTTATGGTTGTGCGATCCAGGTGTTGTTTAATGGGACTTGTACATTTTCCCTATTGTTATATTTTAATAAATCATTTGGGTATTACTTCAGTAATGAAATGTATTTGAAAGAACAGTGTTAAGTTGAAAGAACAGTGTTAAGTTAGGGTTTTCAGTTAAATTTTGGACACATGTACATAATGTATCTTCCAAATGACTGTATAGAGCTTGGAGGTTATCCAAACTAATTACATTTATTACCCTATTTCTTTTAAAATCTGGAACACCTGGTCTGCTCATTTTAGCCAATGGATATGTAATAGTGGTAGAAATACTGTTTCTTTTTTCTCACTTAGTTATACTCATACCTTTACTTTTCCAAAAGGCTGGTAAAGAAGTGTAATTTTCTACTTTCAACACTTCTGATATCTGTCCCAAATGTTAGACAAATTAGGATAAGCATCTATGTGGACAAGGTCGGCAATTTATGTGTAGTTACTGTTAATATTGACTATACAGATTCATATAGATGTATATGAATTAATGTAAGATTGTCTTGGTTTTGTAAGGGTCTATGTTGTTTGGTTTGCCCGTGATGAACTTGTTTATCTGGCCAATATACTTGGCATTTAATGGAAATAATTAAATTATTTAATCTTATTAATCAACAAGCTCCATTAAATGTTACCATCTAGGTACATGTTGGTCTACTGTTGTAATCTTAAACCGAGAAAAGTCATTCTTTTACAATAAATATTCTTATGTACTTCTTTGAACCTTACTCTATCAGCATATTGTGTCCAATTTAACGATAAGATTTATTTCTCATAAATATATCATATGTACGGGCATTAATGTATAGTGCATTTGTTTCGATGCAGTATGTGATGTAAAATAAGCTTAGCATATCTAAAGTTACGACTTTTATTATGTGAACTTATATATAACGTGTTAGAAAAACGGTTCAGTATCTGTGCCCACAAAATATTGTAAAAATTTTGGGTTTTTAATATTAGAAAACTTAAAGGTTAGAAAATGGCATACATTGCCACAAAAATATGATCAAAACATTTTTAGTTGTGTGGCCTTGTGTATGAATTTTAGTAAACATTTATTGTTAAAGAGTATGGGTGAGTTTTATGTACAGTGTGTAATAAATGTTAATAGATTTCCTGTTATTTTTGAGCGCATCTGCATGTACATGCATCAGTTATTTTGTGGGTTTTAAACCATGCATAGATTGAAATAAATGCACTTCACAGTAAGCAGCGAATTGTTTTTTAAAAGTGGTCATTGTTTTCATTGTTTGGAGGTTATGCATACATCTAGTCAATTATCCGTTTACTTGATTGGTTGGTAGTGAATATAAATATTGACAGATATTTACAAGGTTAAAGTTTCTGCTAGGGGCAACATTTCCAAAGCATGTTATGCCAGTTATATTGGTTATATCATTGATTAAATAACATTCAACAATGCTTTACAGAGAAAAAATCATGGTGTTTAATTCTATCATAGTCTCCATTTTAATACTTTCCTGACAATGCTCTTTCTGGGTCATTCAGCTGAAGATTGTTCTAGCCACAAGCAGCCGCTGGACAATGAGGTTGCAGGATCGAATCCAGCTCTTGCCAGTTTTGTTGTTGATTTAGTCAGACGGTTCACCCTTTAACAAAGCAGTGTTGTTTACTCTTGTTTTGTCCACCCATAAATTTATTTATTTATGATTGGTGTTTTATGCCTTACTCAAGAATATTTCACTTATACCACGGCGGCCAGCATTATGGTGGGAGGAAACAGGGCAGAGCCCTGGGGAAACCCATGACCATCCGCAGGCTGCTGTCAGACCTTCCCACATACGGCTGGAGAGGAAGCCAGCCTGGGCTGGACTTGAACTCACGACCGCATTGGTGAGAGGCTCCTGGGTCATTACGCTGCGCTAGCGCGCTAACTAACTAAATCACGGAGGCCCCTTCCACCCATACAACTGACTGTCATGTAAGTGTGAAAGTCTTAAAAATGACAATAAACACCAATCAAAAACTAAATTGTTTGTAACTGTTCTTGATAAATAAACGATCAACAAGAAAGTATGAGCAGTTTTAGAATTCAGCTGTACACTTATGGTATTCTAACTTAACCTCTATTATTTATTTAATTTAGGCATTCTGAAAATCTAAATTGGTCAGCCCAGCTTTGTCTCCCGACATAACAAGTCACTGGTGCATGATACAAGAAATTGGTCTCCATGGCCGAGGTGATTAGCACGCCAACGTGGCACAATGACCCAGGAGCCTCTTGCCAATGCATTTACTGTGAGTTCAAGTCCATCTCATGCTGGCTTCCTCTCCGGTTGTACATGGGAAGGTCTGCCAGTAATCTGGGGATGGTTGTGGGTTTTCCTACCAGCATGATGCTGCCCGCTATCGAATTAGTGAAAGCACTTTCTGTACGGTGTAAAACTCCAATCAAATAACAGTAATCAATAGGCAGATAATCTATGGAGTTCAGGATATCCTTCTCTGTGAGATGCGCAGAACCTTAGAAAAAAAAATGGCCAATAGCCATTGTAAAAGGACCATAATGTGGCCAGACTAGACTGGTTTGTGAAGGTCATTATTATGTATCAATCGGCTGATTTTGCAATGTCCCATATCTGGATTTTGCTACAAGAGGTTTTAGTGATTGGGTTTGTACATTAAAGTAGATGCAAGACTGGGCCCTAGCAATTAAGGTTAATGGGACACACAGAGTGGCAAAAAGCTACATATTGTGGATAATAAGGCTGCAGTTTTTGCAACTTGCCAAACATCTTGAACACAGACAGTTCAAGGCTCACAGGAAGAAGTGTACAAGATTTTTTGCCCACACAGGTATTAAAGATAAGATAAACATCTGATACCTTATGTTTGTCAAACTTTCAGAACGACATGTATTAGATTTATTGAGGCGGGTAATCATAACCATCGTGAAAGCTCATACAAGTAAGCAACACTGAGTCTGTAAATAATTCAAACTGTTTTTATTTACAATCTTTCACATGTGCTCTAGATTGATATCATACAACACTCCCCAATTTCCTGGTATATAAATACACTGTAAAATAGGTTCAAGACTTACAATATATGATGCTGATCAACAGTAAATAAACAATATCTGGAATACAATGTACAAGTTAATTTAATATTTACACTAATGGTCTTTTTACAGAGTTTAATAAACGAACAACACTTTAAAAAAAATTCCCCTGTACAACAACCTTCCCAGACATAAGATTGAGAACAAGTAAATCACAGCACCTACAAGAGATAAAATCGTTATATTACAGGAAGGAAATTACGTTAGTAACATGCAGATTAAACAGCATAATTATTGCAATGAGGGAATATTGACCAATTGACACACTGTACTGCAAGGGAAATTAAATAACCGCTTAACTTCAGGACAGATTTAGTTCCCAAGAAATCAAATCTGATTCCAATTTAAAAACATTCCAAAGTACAGTCTACATGACCTACAATCCAGCATAATTACAAGGTTTGAACTGAATATAGGTGAATAATTTGGGTCTGACTGTTCATGATGAATTACTCCAAAATTTTAGAGAACAACTGCACATGTAGCTAAAATGTACACATTTTACTGTTAAATACACTTCAAGGGATGCCCATTAAAGCTAATAAAATTTTTGCAAAAATGATCACAAATATAGTTTATAAAACATGACTATGTGAATGGTGCTACTGATTTTGTCCTATATTGTTGACCCAAGGTTTCATGGCAATTGAAAAAGTAAAACAAAAAGTCTTGCTGTTGTAGGCTTTATCCTAAATTTCAATATATGTTAAATCTCATATTACTAGTAAGTTTGAAATAGCCTGTGCACACCATATTTAGCCATATTTAGTCACTCTCGTACTAAACATAGGTTTTACATATGTTGCAATGGTATCTAACTGTTTATAGGAAAATCCTTTTCTCTGAGCGACACTGAAAAAACATGCACTCAAGCAACCGGTATGTCTTTGATTCTGTACAGAATATCGTTTGTGTCCTACACAATGCACCGATGATGTATTATTGCACACACAAACATACAGGTGTATTAAAAATAACTTGTGGACATAGATTTCTGACTGAATGTTAATTATTACACATGCAGCTTTTCTTGGGACAGTTGGCTTGGTCTAAGGTTAACTACTCTCTCAAGCTGCCTACACAAGCAGAGTAAATATTATGTGTATATGTCACACAATCCAAGTACAAAGCTGGCCTAGCATACAGAGAGTATGAAGCAGAGGGTTTTGACTTGACATGGAATTGTTACATAAGTGCTTGTGAGGGGGATGTAAGTGACTTGGGTAGTCACCCAGTGTATCCATCCTACCCCTGTACATGATCATGTATCTAACATGTCTAAGCTCTGGCGGTTGAGCCGAGGCCCTGGTACCGAACACTCAGTGCTCCTCACCAGGTCTACCGAGAACAGCCTATATTATACAACATACAACTTACACAGCACAAACAGGAATTCCCAGTAATGCAATGGCAGGCAACAGGGTAACGCCAGGGCAGGAACTACAGACAGTATTTATGCTGATCGCATTCAGATCTTACAGTCTCACTACATCAGCAGCTGATCTCAATGACAGCCTGAGGAATCTCAGGGCAGCCGCCAGACAAAGCCTTGGTGTATGTAAAGCAAGGTCACTTTTACGGGAAAGCAGTCTATGGGAATATCACAAAGGAAACCTGGAACAAGATCTTATGTTCTTTCACAATGAATGACAACCTACTTGAACATGAGTTAATGGTCAACATCGAGGGCAACGCAGAACTCCCACGTGATGGCACACTAATCCAACCTAAACAACAACCCATTCATGACAAGACAGCACACCTTATGTGCAAGTGTGCAAGTGCATATAACAGCAATGCCACCGCTGCTTACATTTTCATGATGTATTCATAATGTAATTTTTTAAAGACTTTACACCCCTTTTATCTAGTGTGTTTCTAGTAATGAGTGTCTGAGCTGTACAGCTCAATTTACGTTCTATTTTGAGCTCTGATTTGGGCCAGGGTTGTATACTAGTAGCTCATAACAAGGCGCAACAGTCTTCAGCTTGAAGATCATACATCTATCATGCAAACTGCAACATGTACCACAATTTTGTCTATTTTTCAGTAATATACATACACGTTGAATGACATGAATGTATGAACGATACGAAAGTAACATGCCACTGGGATGTGCATCTGACAAGATCATAACAATGCCAACATGTTACAAAACTGGTACCTTCTGAACATTACGCCAGCCCATTCATATTACAGCAACATGAAATGTGGCCAACATTTATCTACTTTAAAAATGCAGTTTTCTTTGTAGTTCCATTTTCTAAATAATTAAAATTATTACAGGCATTGCTGACAAAGTATGCTAAACAAAAGTCACTTATACACATATTTATTCCTACACAAACAGCTACATGATGTAACAGATGAAATAACCACTTGAATTGGCATAAAATGCTACAGTACATATTATGAAGAGTGATATACTCACTCATGTTACATGCATGTGCATGGTTTTTTTCGTGTTAAACTCTTATTTCCAACCTCACAATTAAAATAATAACCATTTACATAATAAATAGGTCAGAGATAACAGAAGATCCCTGAAATCCATTCTACTAGGCATTCTAGAGTTACAATGCAAGGTGTCATATGGGACTTGTGTCAAATCTCCAGACCCAATCTCTACAGATCTGTACTCTGCTGACTGTCGCATAAAGGCCTCCATTAGTCACTGATAGTCATCAGCTATATACAAAGTCTTTAAAATGATCCTCTCAGAGGATAGCTCTGACATCAAACAGGATTTCGCCAGACCCTGACTGAGCAGTGGTCAAACTCCAGTCCATTTCTCACCATACTCTGTGTTATGCATATATACTGGCTAGTCTATCACACGCTGGAGTCTCCATGTTCATTGCTTTTTCATATAACTGTCCATCACCGTAGTTTCTTGCTCTCCACAGCATGTTTTCTTCTGCAAAAAGAAAATAATTTGTGTAAATCTATATGCAATGTCATTTTAGAAGGTACAGGAAGAAGTTCGCCAACATAACCCTTATGTCTGACCATCTCAACACATATTATGGAACAAAACCATAGTGTATGCTCTGTTATATATTCTTAACAGTAAACCCTAGACTGATTAGTATCAGTAGGCATCATTTTCCTATATATGCAGCTATACTTCTAACATTTGTTTGGCGCTATCAGACTGATGTCCACCAAAACGAACACCTATGTCTTACACATACAGCATAGTGCTGCTTTAATAACTCCTCCTTGACATCAGTAATAATAAATAATTTTATTTAAATCCAACACCAAAACCAGCATTGTATTCATCATAAGGGATAGGTAAAGAACAGGTCAGTGAATGCATAAGGCAAGTCTGGTGTCTTTGGCATGAAGTTCTACTCATCTAAATGTCCTCAAGGTTAATGCTCACTATAGGCTATGTAATCAGCCTTGCTTTACTGTACATATAAAAGTCTTCAGAAACCTTCTAATTCGACAGCAAATGGCATTACGGCCTGCATACTTCCCCCACAGCATTTTCAGTCAATCCTTCAGCATCCCTTATAAGTGTCCCTTATTTCCTTGTTTCGAAGCAAATGCACGTCAGATCCTATTTATTCCGTGACAAAACATTATACAACAGCAATAAAGCATTGCTATGAACGGTGACCAAAGTGCTTTTATTGAAACAAACAGGCAACAGAAATTCACAGTGTTATCAGGCAATACCAATGGCAGCAGATGAGGCTTAACAGCCAATCAATGTAGCCTATGTTGTTGTGATTCCGCCATTAATTTCTATCAGGCCTATTCTGCATCAAAATGACCGTCCTCCTGATACCCTATTTTTGCACTAGCACTTCTACGTCCAGTGTGAAATAAATTTGTTTCATACACTGCACAATTCTCACTACAGCCATACCCCATGTTGTTTTGAACTCCTGCCAGCATCAATAACTGAGGTGTAATCTGATTTGATCACAGTAGATGATGTCAGACATAACTAGCTTGATTAAATGAAGATGAGTTCTACTGAAGCAGGACTACATGTATAAATAAAAGAATGTCTGTTCTGAGATTAACCTGTTGCATTGATGCATAGTGGTGACATTACTAAAGTATATCTAATACAGAAAGCAACATTAAGAGTTAAAGCTACTGGCATGTAATAGGCAGACAGCCAAATTAACTTAAACAAGTTTTCTGTGTACATCAAGTTGAAAAGTTTTACAGGCTGCAACTTCAAGTTACACATACTACATATTCATTATAAAGATAATGAATTAAAACAATACTCACTGTAACTTCTCTCTCGAAAACAGTTGGCTCTTAAATTGCTTATATATTCTTCTTCAACCTGTCGTTCTATTCTCCGCAAGCTGCCTTTATACTCGATATGAAACTCTTCTTTCACAAAGTATGGCACCTTTAGGTTATGTGTTTTCCTTTCTACTGGGTATTTTCTAAAACAGAGTAGTGGAAATTAATAGAAAAGTGCATGCGGGTTAATCAGAGCTTCATATAACTAAGATTGGACGATGAGTGAAAGAACAAATGTCATCCCTGATAAAGAATATGAATGAGTGAAGCCTTGTTTTATTAGACTGTCAATATACTGCACATGAACTTGATCCTAAAATTCATCTGAAAAGCTAGAGACAAATAAAGGTTATAAAATATTTCTTTTAGTGGTATAAAAGTCACACATTTTCAAATGAAAATTATTAGGACTACCATACAAAAAAACCTCAAAACACCTTTCTAAGATCGGGTAAAGTGAGAAATGTAGTCAAGCATGAAATTTTGTCAAACTACAGTATATACGATATCTTATACAATGACGACCAGCATTATGGTGGGAGGAAACCTAGTTGAGCCTGGGTCTAACCCCCAGGTTGCTAGTTGGCCTTTCCATGTTCACTGAGAGAGGAGAAGCCAGGATGAGCTGGACTTGAACTCAGTGACCACATTGGTGAGAGGCTCCCTAGTTATTGCGCTGTGGTGGTACGCTAACCAATCCATCAAGTGCCCTATGGAAAACATCCGTCTTTCATAGGTCACTGACAAACTTTCCCACGTGACTTATCAGATATGGTGCATGCAAGGCAAGCGATTTTAAACTAATGTTGGATTTTTGAAATAGTCACATGAGCGCTGTTGACCCCACAAACGCTGAGTACGGGAGAAACCATCAATTCCCTGTCCAAGGCTGAGACTGAGTATGCATCTTCTGTGTCCTAGCCATTCAAAGACAAACGTGTGAACCTCTGACCAAAACCCCTTATACACACTCATTGTGATCACTTAACTATTATTTAATCTTGTAGGAAAAATTTAACTCGCATTTCCAGACAAACAGTGCAAACCTGACTGCACAACTGACAGGCATTAAAGCTAAGAGGCATCTCTGTATGTTTGTTCACCCTATCTCTTCACGTTACGCTATCCGTGTAACATTCAGGCTTTTCACACAGGAGATAATTCTGCTTCAAACCCCAAACTTTAACCCAAAACTGGGAGGAGGAAGAGGGGGAATAAAGAACATAGCAAATACTAGAATACTTACGAGTTTTTGTGCATATTAAATACTGGATCACTGACAAAAAAAACTACTCAACAGAGACAAGACAATGAGAAGTAGGATGGGGGACAACTGCAATAAGAGGGTGTAAGGTCCCTGAAAGTAGAAAAGAAAACAGGTTGCTTAAGAAAAAATCAATTTGAGATACCTAAATCAGTACATTTCCAAAGCTGAATTGTTTTGGTATTTCAAATAGAACAAACGGAAAAACAATGTTCTGTTTTATGTTAAGATTGTATAATTTCACAAATCAAAGTGATCCAGATTTATTTCCAAAATATACCTGTGTTATTATAATAAAAGCTGTGGTAAACTAGTGAATTTTAACTGGAGATGCTTTCACTTCATTATTAAGATTTTTATGGTTAACAGGAGTCATAAACGAATGGGAAAAGGGCATGCATACACCTTTACAAACAGGTGAGGCACAGGCTGGCAAGTAAGCCAGATTAGTGATTACTTGCGTCTGCACGCACTAAGGAAGCTACATGTTCTTGGTTCTTTAGGTCAACGAAGACCATTCCACAATTAAAGGCATAAAATTTTGTAATTATGTTTTACATTAAGCTGACAACACAGAAGAATCACCTCGTTGTTTGCAGTCTCTCTCTGGTAGAAGTGGTGGTGATGACTATGGTGTGGGTGATGTGAACGTCTCTGTTGATACAAATTTGCTGCAACAGAAGAGAATTTTGCATATAACATTAAATTATTATTATCACTCATGACATTCAATTTCTAATCACTATCAAATCCAAATTTCATGAAGTCCAAAAAACAATACAATGCAATTCACCCCTTCACAGGAAAAAAGGTAAACATCCTACTAGATATTTTAACATGTTAAAATATTTCCCTGAAAACTGAATCAAACTTAGTAACAAGTGTTATGATATAAGTAAACGTGTAATGAATAAAAATCAAACTTACAAGATGGAAAACCTCCTCCAAAGAACATGTTGAATAACTCTTCTGCTGAAATGTCCGCTGAAAAAAAAAGTTTGATATCTTTATTTCACTGTCCCTTATCACCACACTTGTTCAACGAGACATGGGTTGCGCAAGTGTGTAACTTTAACCATACGTACTTATCCAGATGGTTCAGAAAATCACACCATATGATATATATTTTTCCAATTAATAATATCCATAACACTTGTATGACTTGGCATCACTTACCTGTAGCTGATAATAAACCAATAATAAAGGTTATTGTTTGTCTCCCTTTGTGGGCCCTTCAAAACTGAAGGTTGGAAAAACTTCAGTAAATTTCCACCATTGAGGCACCTCACTTTGTAACTTTGTAGTTCCATATTCCACATTTATCATTTACATATTGATATAATTCCCATTTTTTGTATTTTAACAAAACATAATCTTACATGTACCCACGAGATGTACTGCATGTAGTTTAAGTGCGTGAGAAGATGAAGGAACTGCTTGATCAGGCCAGCAATTCTTGACTAACTTTGAATAAGACCAGTCTCAGACACACCTCAGATGATTATGTTAACATGCAAACCTCGTGACCTACCTTCAAATCCCCCATGTGTGTAATCATAGCCTCTGCCGTTTCGCCGAGGTTTGTCCTCATCAGGCCCATACAAGTCGTATTTCTGACGTTTCTGTGAATCACTTAACACAGCAAATGCATTTCCAATTGCTGAAGATGCAAAAAACACATAGATCTTTAGAATATCAGTGAATGAAAACTCATGTCCATGTGTCATCTTTCCTGATTTTAACCAACTCAAATATTTCACTGATTTCCAAGAAGCAGAATTCTCTGAGTAAAGACTAAACAATACACTTAAAATATGCTTACAAACAGCACATATGCCTTCAATACACTGGCAGAATTGCAGATGTCAGGCACTTCTCATTACCTTGAATGCTTCTGTAGCTCCAGGGGCTTTGTTTTTATCTGGGTGCATTTGTAACGCTAACTTTCTGTACGCTTTTTTTAGCTCTATCTCTGTGGCATCTTTCTTCACACACAAAATTTCATAATAATCTTTGCACCTTTTCACCCTGCAATATGAAAGAAAGCAGTAGTAAGAGTTTACAATTTGTGTCCTAATTTAAGGGTTTAATTATACATGAACTTTAGCAATATGTAGCATGTCATCTACCAGCACAGGTTTTACACTCACAGATTTATGGGCCGAGAAAAATATAATTTGAAAAATAGTCAAGTTGTCTTCACGTACCATTGAGACCAGAATGAAGGACTGTATCTACTGTATAGCTTAACGTTGAATCATTGCAGATTTTTTATTTTTCAGTTCTATGACAGTTGTTAGGTTTATGGGTGGACTGTTGAAGTTCACTTCAAAGCAGAAAGGAGAAATCTGGTTCTTGTAATTCTTTAACATTTGCGCATGTTTGCAAGGTGTTTATTCAAGCATATTCTGAAGGCATTACACTGTGCTGACTGATAAAAGTATACTTTTTGTCAAGCCCTGAAACTGGCCAACCCAGCCAATGTAGTTTTGTCTCTAAAATCAAATTAAAAATGTGCATAACTTACACTGAAAGCTAGTCTTTCATATGCGAAAAGGTTGAGGAATTAGGGTATTTGTGATTAACATAGTGTGAAATGTTTATGTACATCACAGCAAATAACTGTTCACCTCTTGACAGATTCCACTTGTTCCGGTGTGTAATCCTTGACATGGTTATGCTGGTCTGCACTACTGTCCCCTGACCCTCTCCTGTTGGCACTGTTCTTTCTCTGTCGGACATGACTGGGATATGACGGACCATTTTCTGTAGACTGTGTCTGCTCCTCATCATCATTACATTCATTTGATAACTGCTCTATCAACTCTGAAATCAAAATCATTGAATTATTTGAAGAGGCCTCAACACACTATCAACCAGCTAATTTAGATAACATTCTTCCTGAAAGAAAGTTCAAAGACAGTGGAAGGGACATGAGGAGTAAAATATAAGCTCTGCTCATTCATTTCTGGCTTTGTTTGTCAAAGATTTTACATCAGACAGGACAATATTTTTGCCTCCACCTTCAGTTATTTTACAGACACTGTAGCGGATAAATATCTGCCAGAAACTGGCTTCATCTCACTGGAATGTATTGGCAACCATTGATAACCATTCAAAAATTCTTATGCATGTTCTAAACTTTGAAAAGGTAACCTTATTAAGTCCAATCACCAGAGTACCCTTATGTTTGAAGGAATTGACCAATTCTCAATGAAGAGTTCCCAAGGGAAGAAATTTTTGAACTGCCAGGGCACCAAGAATGTTCCAATTCAAAAAGTGATGGATATTGGTTCAGCTTGTTCAGTTCAAAAGTTCATGTGGGTGGATTACTGTTAGAAGATGGATAACTTAAGTCTACCTAGATGTACAGAGTGCTATTTTAAAATCCTGACATTCATCGGTGAACAGAGTCCATCTCTACATGTATCTCTCAAGAAACATGGCACGGATCACAAACCCCTAGTCCCATTCAAAGCACTAGAACTCATCTGCGTTGTTCATTTTTATGTCATACTATGGTTGAATCTTGAATTCTACACTGTTAACTCACTATCAGCACCGATAAAACTAATTTTTTTTTTTTTTTTGATTGGTGTTTTACGCCGTACTCAAGAATATTTCACTTATACGATGGCGGCCAGCATTATGGTGGGTGGAAACCGGGCAGAGCCCGGGGGAAACCCACGACCATCCACAGGTTGCTGGCAGACCTTCTCACGTACAGCATGAGCTGGACTTGAACTCACAGCGACCGCATTGGTGAGAGACTCCTGGGTCATTACGCTGCGCTAGCGCTTTAACCGACTGAGCCACGGAGGCCCCGATAAAACTAATTAACTCACTGTCTTGTGGTCAGACCTACATGTGGCCTCTGAAATGTAACTGAGCTCTGGCATTAAAAATGTCCCGAAAAAAAGTATAATATTTACATTGTTTTCTGTTGGTATAACTCCAATCTCCATAATTCAACTGAGAAGGACAGAAAAAAGGACTTGTTTAAATCTATGTTATTTGGGTGTCACGCGCATGTACCTTCTTCAGATCAGTTCCACTCAGTTGGGAGTCGGCTGCAATATTTTTGAGAGGTAAATGTTGGGGTGGACTCACTGTAGTAACAATTTTAAAAATAACACAATGCATCCATCTAGATGGGCTAAGTCGAATAGGCTTTGACAGTTTTACGCTTCCCCTACAGTGGAATCAGCGCATTTCAAACATAAGGATGAGTTTGAATTGTACATGGCAGTGATATTTCTGCCTGGACTTCAACTGCTAGAGCTAGGCTCTGCAAAGGGAGAGGTCGGTTTAGCTTTAGCATATGGCCTTTTCTACATTTCCAGTTTATCATGTTTCCAAGATTCAATGATTTGAGATAGAAAGCCAGTAGACAGAAAGCCCTGGTTGGTTAATAAGTGTTTACTAGCTGACATCTTTTACAAATTACGATATTGCCCGCCCCAATGATAATTACCCATAATCACCTAGGAGAACAGAAATAAGTACAAGATTCTCTTCAGAACCATAAAAATACTTGTCTTGTTTTACGTGACTATTATAAATATGAAAAAAATAAAAAACAATAAATCATCACACTGTAAAATGTACCTGTTATGCTACGTATTGATGATTTACCAGAAGGAATGCTAGTTATGGTTTAGTGATCACTGTCCCTGCTAACAATACATATATGTGAGACAAGGAGCAGCTAGATTCTGCTTATACAACAACAACGCCATCCTAAAAATGCATGTCAGCATACCTTTCTATTTTATAATGTGTGCCTCATATACAAAACTACACCAGAGAGACGTGTATCAAGGGTTCTATACGGACGACATTTGATAAGAGACGGATGATCTCAGTAAAGATACAACACAGAAATTGAGTAACAAACATTGGTGTCAGTCATGCCGGATGACATGCCCACATTGCATTGGTCGATGTTCAAGGGCATAAAAATCGCCTCAGACATGACAAATACGTTTACCTTTCGCTTTTTTCGAAGGATATAACTTTTCTGCTTTCAATAAAAACTTCAAAGCCTTTTCCATGTCCCCTGCATTCATATATTTTCGGCCGATTCTGATACATCGTTCCGACTCATCACGGTTGCCGTCCATTTTTCCTGATGTACACAGTCCGACCAAGGCTTTGCTACGCGGCTTTTGATTGGCCCATGGAGCGTTGTGGCAATCGGCCGGGTTAAGCTTATTTGTCAAAATCACGTCCTCTGATACTCTAAGCTTTGCGTAAATGCTTCTTTGGTCGCACAGAAGTATATTATTCACAAGCGAGTAGAAACAAATATTCCCTAACAACAGCGAATACCATTTATTAACTTTTCTTGCTTAACTAGGTATCCAATGCAGGTTGCTCTTTTATATCCCCTAGGCGAGTTGAAGGCTGACGTTTCTTACTTGTCGATGTAAGGGAGACAACACAGCTAGAAACATTCCCTTCTGTTCCCAAGAGATGTCCATATGAAACCGAAACGTTTTCAGCCCACAGAAGAAAGAACGTAGAACATACACGAAAATCGACATCAATTTACTTTTTCTCCTGGAATAAAAGAAGCTAATTTTTCTTTGAAAGATAAAGTAAATTTGTTTCATTTATTAAGACATTAATTGTTTTAACTACTGCTACAAGGAAAATAATTTAAAATATTAATGTTTAACCAAACGCACGAGGCCTCCACCATTCGTCACTAAGAAAAAAAATTCCGAAAATATGCCTTTGACAGATCTTTCCTTTTGTCCTAACGGGTCGATTCATGTATTGTCCTGAATCGTCATGAAAACTGTTAGCCCCATATGCCTTTACGGCTTCAACATGGACGAAAGTATTATTTTGCAGATTTTCATTTGACTTTCATAGGGTTTACATGGTCTTAAAACAATTATAATATTTTTTAAATCTGATGTTTTAAATGATCATTTGTTCATAAATAAAACTGACAGTTCTCATGAAATTAGCAACAAATAAATTATATATAAACCAAGACGTAAAATCAACAATAGCCAGCTGTGGCCGAAAAATCAGAGGCATAAACCAGCTGCAATAGCCTGTCCAAGGAAATTGCTCTCTTATTGATTGAGAGGGTTAAATTAGATAGGGTGACAATGTGGTGTCAGTTTCGGCCTACCATGCAGGTGTTTGTGGAAAGCATGCATGCACCTGTTCACCACCTAATTCAAGCTGTGATGATGGCGATTCTATTATATATATATATATATATATATATATATATATATATATATATATATATATATATATATATATATATATATATATATATATATTAGCTCTTTAACGACAGCTGTTATCTTCCAAGAAAGTTACATATTTTTATACTGGAGGGGGTCGGGTGGAGTGGCATAGGTATGTTTTTCCTGCTATATATATCACAAAGCGCTTATTTTTACTTTAATATATCTCAGGTTTAAAGAGTGTTCAGGAAAAATTGTCCCAAGTCACGTACCCCACGTCCACATTTACTTTTCTTTTTTGATATTCTTTCAATTACAGTGGTTGTGTAAATTCACCATTAACATTATCCAAACATTTCTCCCTCGTCGTAAATTGTAAATACATACATTTTGCCAATTAACTTATACGTGTATATTTTGATTATTACCACCATTTTCAACATCTCTGCTAAATGAGGTGTATTGATTAAATTGTAGATACAAATTCCAGTGTGGGAGAAGAGGGCGCACAGCCATTCTCAAAGGACTGAGAATGGCAGGTTTTTCAAAACTGGGCACTCTACGTGCATGTATATAGTCTTACTGTCGTGTTTGACTGATAACAATGCGTGTATTTAAAATGCATATAATATTTAGTTTGAGACGTTGTGGTGTGTGCACAATTAACGTATACTGTGAATTCCAGAAACCCAATATACATGTATATTTCCACGGAAACATATTTTGATCATTACTTACAAATATTTTCATTTACATATATACGGTCACCATTGCGAGTGGGAGAAAATGGGAGTGGGGAGGGGGGGGGAGTCCTAAGTAAAACATCGCATCCAGCAGTCCAAGCCTCGAAAAAACCCAAAAGAGACTATAATAGGGACCGTAAAAAAAATACCGGTATTTTTTGAATAGCACAAATAGTTACCTTTCACAAAATTTCTCGCAGCCTAGTAATAAAGTTCCTTAAATGTATATCGCTGGTCGCAGTATAACTTTTTCAAACTTACGAATCATTTAAACATAAAAAATAGCACATGCGAAAGTCTGATACTTACTGAAAGGAAAAAAATTAGCTATTCTTAATAATTACAGACTATTTGATTTGGTAAGCAAATATGGATTTTGGCCAAGAATCTCTGGTATATAGCCTCTTTAAAATCGTCCACATGTAGGTCATACAATCAGCGTCCAGATGAATTGATAATAACACTATCCAGGAGAATTTTTACTCATATTTTTTAATGTTTTACAATGGAATTTAATGCACTCAGATGTTTGAGTTATAAGGTGGGCTGTATGGACCATGCGGACAATGATATGTACTCTAATCTTTTTTTCACACTGGCAATATTTTTGTAAACACTGTTTAGGTCATCTATAACGCAAGCCGTAAGAGCTATTCCAACATTAAAACTGTATTTAGGCTTGAAAAAAGTTCATGTGTAGCCAGATTATATAAACACCAGTCATATTTCTTCATAAAGCCCACCATGCAATGGACTCAAACATTTGAATAGGGTTCTCGGTGGCAGAGTGGTTAGAGTGTTAGCGCAGCCCAATTTCACATGAGCCTCTCAACAGTGCGGCTGCCATGAGTTCAAGTCCAGCTAATGCTGTCTTCCTCCAAGGTTGTACGTGGGAAGGTCTGAAAGCAACCTACTGATTGTCGTGGGTTTCCCTGAGCTCTGAGCGCGGCTTCCTCCCATCACAATGCTGATGAACGCCACAGCAGAAATAAATTATTCTTGCGTATATGGCGCGTAAAACCCAGATAAATAAATAAATCAATCAAACAGTCGATTTATCCCTCTTAATTTTAGATAAATAAATGAAACTATTTTACATATATATATATATATATATATATATATATATATATATATTGTTTCATAATTGGCATGTATTTCAAAAAATGAATTGTATTAATCGGTGTGCAAATCTCTGTTTCTAAGAAACACATATAGTAGCAAAATGCGGTACATCATCTCCTCTTGTACCTAACTGCTTTTGTTTCAGAATTGGCATGTATTTCAAAAATGAATTGTATTAATCGGTGTGCAAATCTCTGTTTCTGAGAAACACATATAGTAGCAAAATGCAGTACATCATCTCCTCTTGTACCTAACTGTTTTTATGAACATTCACGGAAAAGTGTGACGTGCAATTATTACAGAAAATAGTACATACGTGTGGCTTTAATGCACTTCGTTAAGGATGGAAGGCAGTATTACGAGGTATATATACATGTATTTTTTGAGTTACCGTTTTATAAACCTCACTTCACTTTTTATCTTTCTTTCACTTTAAATCTGACTTTCAATCTAAATAGTTGAACGAAACACCGAGGGCCTCACGATTAAATATTAGTAAAAACATACGTGACTTATAACGTTAATGTAAGATACAGTTTATACAGAATCACAGTGATAACTTTACATCATAAAACGTACGTGGGAAGGTCATCCAGCAACCTGCGGATGATCGTGGGTTTCTGCCGGGCTCAGCCCGGTTTTCTCCCACCATAACGCTGGCCGCCGTCGTGTAAGTGAAATACTCTGGTGTACGGAAAACACCAATCAAAAAAACACATCATGAAAAAGACTTAAGTTTGCATTTGGACAAACTACAGGCCTACCTTACCATATGGCTATAATTCTTTCTTTTCTTCTTGTGATTATGAGTACATGTTTAGCTATAGATTTATTTTCAATGACCTGGACGTAAGACGATGCAATATGAAAACATAGAACATTTATCTAAAATTACAGAACGAATACACGTTCATTTATTCATTCTCTCAAAAATGTATTCAAAGAGATTTTGTCGTATAGAAACTAAGGATTCATTATACGTACTGCATTGTTTTAAATATGACGTTACACTGGCTCTTAAAAATTATAATTAAATTAAACGATGGATTAAAATTTGTTAGAAGTTGAACTTTTTATTGAATAATGTTTTTTTACTACAAAAAAAAAATACTTTTCTGGAGCCGATATAATTTTATGTAGAGGGTGCAGATATATCAGGGCAAATCAAGGGAAATCACTGCATCAGGCATAGACCTTCTATACAAAGAGAGGCAACTCCTATAACTGGTCATGTTGAAGGATTTATCTCGAATGACATTTGCCTAATTCTAATTTTATTAGAGCAAATATGGAGCAAATATTCAGTTTTATTCAGGGCTTAATTTTTATATACAAACACGGTGCCACCTTGCAGGTACATGTACATATTACTAGACAGCTGGCCATATTATCAGACCTAATAGATGTGTTATGTCTAGAACATTCTGAATTAGTCCTTATCTCGTAATTTGTTCAGTCCGTTGATCCGTTGATCACTGAGTAAACATTCTATAAATGACAGTTGTGGAATAGAAAATAACTTGACAGTAAATGTTTACATTGAGTACATTTTATACGAGTATTATGATCGAGGTGCGGGTTCAAAACCAACCTTGGACAGGAAATTTGTAGAAACTCCCGCTTTCACTGTTTGTGGGCCATTTTTGGTGACATTAAGTGGTCGACGACCGTTCAATGGCCATAATTTGTGCATTGTTACATTCGTTGAAGATCACTTGTCTTCCAGTAATATAAAAAAATATAATCTGTTAAATGTAACTGAAAGCCTGTTGTCTGCGTGATGCTAGAATGTATTGTTATTGAACATTGTTACTGTTATTCAGTATAAAGATTCTAATTGGACAAACGGAAGATTATGTTGAATATGACACAGAATTATGTTATAATACAGAACACCATCCAGCATTACTCGGATAACAGACTTTCTGTTAACATTAACTTTTGTTTTTTTTATTGCATGTGGGAAAATTTGTCAGTAACTTGTCCACCAAGGTCGGTGGTTTTGCACAGGAAAGTCGGTTTCATCCCTGATCGCCTTTGTATGAGTGAAATTTTCGAGACTATGGTGTGAACAATAATGAAATACATAAATGAATAAATGTCCAAACATTTGAAAATATATGTATGTAAATCTACCTTGTCGACAAAAACATAGGTGGATGATACATATTCGTTTAAATGTGTTGCTTTGGAAAAGTTTTTTTATTTCTGGACAAAAACCTAAAGAAACAGTTCCATGGCAATCAGCTATTTTTGACAGGTCAAAACTTTGGGCTATGCGATGTGAATTGCTGTCACAGAACCCATTACCAATGTATTGGATACTCACAAATGTATATTCTTATTCTGTTTTGTAAAGAGAAAAATAGCAGTGCTGCTTTGGTTACTACGATTCTCTTTTGCGCACATAAATATTAGATTAAATGTAGATGATTCGTTTTTCCCACAGCCCCTACGGCACTCTCCAACTTGACTTATTATAAAGAGCCTTTATCTGCTCCTGGATAGGGGCCTTACCGCTATGACCCCCGGAACTCTACACAAGAAGTATTTCGAGAGAAAAAAATATGACCCTTGCGTCCGCGTTGTATATCCTGTTTCATATTCAATACAGACCTGTCAGTGTGCGGTACGTGAGGGTTGCTCAATGTCAGATGAATCTGGACAGAATATGCCAGCGTATTTGCAGCTGATATATGATACATGTGTTTCAAAACTTTGACAGTGGAATTCAGTACCGGTATTTTAACTGATTGTTGTAGGAAAATATGTCCATGGGCGACGTAAGCCTACCAATATTTATGGCTATCGCATAGAAATATAGCATTTCAGGCAGGCCTGTATGCTTATATCTACGTACGATGGCAATCAGAGTTGCATACAGAAAACACAAATCCATGTAGTAAACTTTCCATGTGTTAAAAACTGGATTAATGCCCCCATATATGCTGGCGATATATTTGTAGATCCAGAGGACGAAATACTATAGGCATGAAAGAATTAAGGTGCATATCCTCCACATCCACGGTAATCCAGTTTCCTGCAATCATACATGTATTTTTCTACATGTATATATGCCTGTAACGAAGATTTTTTTATATGCCATTTTTCGAACAATTATAATATTTATATGATTAACACCATACTCAAGAATTTTTTTACTTGTACGATGGCAATCAGATTTGAACCCGCACCTCGTGTGTCCTCGCATGTGTGTGTGTGGGGGGGGGGGGGAGAGGGGGGGTTACGTCGTACTTAACAATTTTTCTGTTATGTGACGACCATGAATGATTAGGCGTGTGTACATATACTGCGTCTTCTTGTGGCAGAACGAGTTGCTGCCGCCACTGAAGCATCATACCGAAGACACCTGCAGATATGACACCCCATGCATACAGTCACATTATACTGACACTAGGCCATCCAGTTCTGTTTCTTTGCTCTAAACTCTCCGTGATGAGCTCCAAGGGAGGCAGTAACAAGCACAATTTTTCATGACTTCGGTATAAGCCGACACTCGTTGACTAAATCTTTGTTTAATCTACGAAGCAATGTAAAGGGTTTTTTTACCCTCGCAACAGAGCGTCTTGTTGATAAAGATTGTTTTTTTTATTATTATAGCTTGTCCTCAGACATCATGATCAATCATGTTATCGTGAAAACGTCATGAAAACATATCCAATCATTTTATGAAGCAGAACGTAAAGTGAAGAGGACTTTTCCCGTCAGATTACAATCTGTTGAAATAATATATAAGATCAATTATCTGCGAATATCCGAGTGACTTTGTAATCAGAATTTGAAACACGTAAAATACTTTGCAGCAGACATGTGCAATACATGGTATTTAGGTTCCTTGTACAGTTTGTATAAACAGTAACAAAACATGAGGAGATAATGTATATTCTTGTTGACAATATAGGTATACACCTCAAAATAAAAATGACATACAGACAGACGATATTCAGATATTTTACCAGACCATTTTTTTTTGTATCAGCTATAGTAGAGTATAAAAACAGGGCGATGTCAGCAAGAGACACACATTCACACATAATTAACAGGTTAGATCGAACAAATTACTATGTTAGTCACTCAAACAGTTCTACTCTAAAACTGTATCTCCGGGTGTCAGCTGATATACTCTCACGTGGTATCCGGTAGCTCATGGCAATCTCTATAACAATAACCATGGGAAAATCTCTGTCAATAGTAACTCGGTCGAAATAACGCGAACTACAAGACCGTAAAGAGCTTTTCACCTCTCCTTTTCACCCTATGCGTCTTTTCGCCTGAGTCAGTGTTGAAAGGGGACTGAATTCTTGAAGGGACATCTGACGCGCTCTACCGCCCAACGTTTCGGTTCACTGCTCAGTTCCTTTCATGAAATGAATTTTAGAGCACGGAATTACCTTGTGTCATTTTCACATTCCTTTCCAGCGCATATTGGTTCACGTGATCTTTTTCCGATGACGTTAATTAGTCTGACAAACAATTATATATAACGGTATTCGAACGTAAAATTTGGAATTGTCTATCACTGTAGATGAGTTATCCGTACAGTCTACAGGACATAACACTGCAGTGATAGAGAAACGTGTTAACAGTCTTTCTGTAGTCATATAAAAGATATCTCACGCTCGAATTTCACGACGGGAGTATTTCATATAATTGCTACACTTTTGTAGGTAAAAGGCCTGTATGTATAACTTCCAAACCACGGCACCAAAGGAATGTTTGTAACCCACGCTGTATATGTAGGTCGTGTTGTAGCTGTACGCCTGCATAAGTCAGCTCCAGTATTGCTTAGCTGGGCTTTTCAACTGTATATACATGTATACGTTGGTAAATAATATACCAGTGGAATACTGGCCAATCCTAGTGAAGGCCAGTTGTACTTGCATTAGCTTTGCACACCGGATAATAATTTTATGGCTATATGAAGTCGTACAACTCGTGCAATTATGCCGAAACACGTAGAAAGCACCATTTAGACTGATGGGGTTTCTGTTCTTCCACATACATATTTAGTTACTTCACATCCTGTTCGTGAAACAGTCCTCATTCCACATATGTGTCGCTCCTTTTCCAGTGGTACATACACGTGCTATATGTCTTTGTATGACCTTGACAGTATGTGTTCCGTTTACCATTGTGCACATATCATGGGAGCTTTGCGCCCCTTTATATAAGTATGTAAGGGTCATGAAGGAATTTAACCCGGAGCAGTCCTCTTTCCTATATGGGTGGATGACTTCTGTGAATGTGTAGTATGTAACTTCAATTCTCGCATGCGTAGAATGATAAATGATTGCATCTTTTTGAAAAATTACAACTTGAGGTCAAAATTATACGATACATAAACCGTGATGCTTGTTGCATTGGTTAGTATTTCCCCGTCTACTGAAGGCAGTCGACTATACTCTAATCTAACACTCACGGATGCAGTGTTAATAGAAGTGGAGGTGTGTGGAAGAAATCAGTATTATAGTTTCGGTATATCCGGGTCCACAACGCATCTGTATAATGTGCAATATTATACAATATACATTATTATGTTGTTTACTTCCACCAGACGTTTCTTTAATATATGTACAGGTAGAAGTTGGGTATCTAGATATGAACTGCATTAGTTTGACCATGAGAATATGGTCAAAACCCCATGTCACTTATGTGCAGGTACGTCACGTGAGGTTTTGACCATGAGAATATGGTCAAAACCCCATGTCACTTATGTGCAGGTACGTGACGTGAGGTTTTCGGCAAAGATTATGCCTAAAGAATGAGATTCATTGCCTATCCATTGGCCACACATACCTAAGTTCATCAACCATGCATGCATCATAACTTTTCGGTGGCCAATATCAAAGGATTATCTAAATCGATGGTTTCGAGATACGTCACAAAGGCCATTGATTTCAGGCTGGGATTAGAAGTCCGTCAGTTACGAGAAGATACGCGCTTAACCCTGAAAACCTTTCGTTCCTCAACCAATAACTTCAGACCAACGTGCAAAACAACAATGTCAGTGAGATTCATTAAATCAGGTCTTGTCAGATCTCCAGACCATTTTAGCGAATAAAGCTTTCACATCGCTTTGACGGGATGCTGCCTGTCGGTGCTCGCGTGCATAACTCGCAAGCCCGTGTCGCCACTTGTCACCTGGCAGCCAGGACCTCTCGAACATAATACCTTGGTGATTGACGGCTGTTCAGCGTGACATGTTCTTTAAAAAATCTGAACTCACAGGCCCGCAAATAGCTGACCTGCTTTTTCTGTTTATTTTGTAGTCGGTGTATATAAAAGCCACCATGCTGCAAAGCACAGCTATACAGCTAAAACATTTCTTTAAACTTTTATAGACTATATACAGATGTACCCTCTTCCAGTTGAATGTGTTGGATGCGCTGGAATAAGAGCCAGGGTGTGTCAGATCTACGCCTGTATATACGACCAGGAAAGCAGATATATAATACTCATAGAGAAAACTTGCAACGAAGAAGTGGCATAAAAAACGGACGCCATGCATCCCATATTGCCCACAAATGAAAATGCTCTTTAATATATATAATTCTCTATACAACGTATGTGGAATAAATAAAAAATAAATCAAATTAGTTATTATAAGTGTATGTACAAGGATAAATACTTTATTTATTGGACAATCATACTAAAGAATATTTTTACTTTAACGATACTTGTGCTATATATAATACGCACTTTGTAATCTAAAGGAGGTTGTTTTAATATGCCGCGAAACATGCATGCAGCAGTTTTTACTCCACTTGTTTCATGCAGTGGAAAACTGTAACAGAAATAAACCCGATACCAAGTTGAGTCTAAACTAAATTCCATTTTTTTCCCCCGAACAGTAGTGGTAAATGCAATAAAATTCGTCTGTTAAGTCAGCTAAGAATGGTTTATGTTTCAATATATTTTTTTTATGCAACCCATCACTACATTGCTCATAATTTCATATCGTATGTATCTATAAGATCTGGCGGTTGCGTGACAGACGTCATATAGCTGATATTTATTACATGAATAACGCCAGAGGCATGTACAAAATCTCAAGCGGGTAATGCACAATGTATAATGAAAGGCTGCGGTGCATGTGCTCTGATATATACAATATTCCATTTGATACGGCTTTTAGAACAATTCAATTTGCGTTACAGTATATAAGTGTATAAACGAAGAAATACACATTTCTGGAGACCGGTATGTTTATTTAAATGGTACCGTTTCTATAATATAAACCCCTCTTTCATAAGTTTTGATATTGAATATTATAGTCTGTACATATAGACACTGTGCTGATGTATGATGCACTGATGTATGATGTGCTGATGTTTGCTGTGGTGATGTATGACGTATGATGTGCTGATGCATGGATGTGCTGATGTATGATGTGCTGATGTACGATGTGTTGATGTATGGATGTGCTGATGTATGATGTATGGTGTGCTGATGTATGGATGTGCTGATGTATGATGTATGATGTACTGATGTATGATGTACTGATGTATGGATGTTATGTAAACACTCAGATAACTCAGACTTGCTGCTAAATTGACCAGATTAATTAATAACAGACTTTCTGCTAAGTTGACCAGATTAATTTTTAAGTGTATTTATATATATATATATATATATATACATATTTTATTAACTCAACATAACCATTCTTTTAGACTAACAGGATATTATGTTACATATGAAACAATTATGTGTTGTAAAAACAGAATACATTCCAGCATCACTCAGGCAACAGACTTTCTGTTAACATTAACAGATTAATTTTTTGAGTGTAGAAAAGCACAACTATATGTGACCGCCGTATACCTGAACAACCTAACACAGAAATCAAGGCGTTAATACAGTTACAATGACACGCTGCACCTTTGTAGTATACCATGCACAATACATTTCTTGTAACAGTCACAGTAGAATTTCCGTTTTAAGGGTGGCGCTGTATTTTACCAGATCGTCCTTAATTTCCGGAGAAGTGCACTTTAACAGAGATTTGCTCAGCATCAGTAACCACATGGGGACTGAGAGAAGCTGTCACCGTATACCTGTACCACGCCCGTTTTTTCTCCGCTTTGTATCCGGCTTGACGCGTTACCTGTGCCACCCCATTGTCCTGTTACCTTGCGGAGGTTTCATGTCCCAGTGGGAACGTGTGGCTGATCAATGCTGGTGCGTGATGCAGCCCATTGGTAGTCAACCTCGTGTCAACTTTGTCGCAAATTGAGCTGCCCAGAATGGTAGCTATCCGATTGCTCAATCACGTGCATGTGAGCTGTGTTTTAGGCCCACTGAGGCTTTGCTGTACATAACGGAAAACACAATAATCAATAGCCGCACAAAGTCAGCTTCCCCTCCGTTTCTTCTCGGGTAACGTTATTTTAAGCGATTCATGCGACTTCAAAGCTGAAGCCCACATAGTTTATTTATGAAGCATTTTTATTTGGATTGGTTAGATTTCACTGATATACGGAAATCTAGGACGATATCGACTGTGCATGCCTTTTTCCAGCCCAGGCACAAAATGAATTACTACATGTACTGCTCAACCTGTCTACATGTAATAATGAATGATGCTATACACCTCTACAAGTTTTACTGTTACAAGATGACACATGAACATGTTGTTGGCGCATTATGCAATTGTACAATTTATGTTCACATTTGCTGCCATAAGAACGGGTAAATGCAGGCCATGTTTCAGCGATTTTCATATGAATATATGAATTTTCTCTCAATGCAAAGAAGCGATCGCAACCTAGCTCATAAACGAAACTTGAAATTTTGTTAAACCGCTGATGAAGTGGTGTAAAGTATCGTACCTTTGAAATCAGCATATTCTAAATGATCTGCTATATAGGACATTAGGTCAAGAAGCAAATGTATGCACGTTCCTGGCTTTCTTCATCCGAAAAACAGAAGACCTTGCAACTCTTTTGGAAAAATAGTGAAGAAACCCAAATATGTACGTTATTTGCTTTAAGTTTATATACATGTACTGTGGTTGATTGTCGGAATGATTATGCAAGCGACAGTATTCAGCAGTCTAGATGAGCAACGCTAATTGCTTTTCAACATGTAATAATGGCCAAACCCCAAGCATTCATTCATTTTTATAATACGGGTCAACGCCGAAGAAACGTCCATCAATGGAGTAGATAAAACCGATCACGGGTTATCTTGTTGAAGTCTTGCGCGTATTGGGTATAGACATAAAGGGACACCGTCTCTTTGTTATTTCCCCCTTTTGTCCCAATGTATAATGTCAGTCAGAGTGAACATGTGAACATGTGCCCATTTTACAATTCCAATTGTTAAGTTCATGGTTCATGGTTAAGATGTGTGTATACGCATCCAAAGGTGCACTTATACAGCAAAGGTGAAGATTCAAGCTTTGTTTGATACAAGTGTACCCTCTTTATCATTACAAAGGTTGATACACTCTGACCTTTGGTGTTCATGTACATGTGGTTGAAAGGTTGTAAGTGTTCTCTCTTTTCCATCTTTTTTTGTCAGTTATTTACATGCATGCAATATAAGTTCGTTGAAGTACTTTCGGCAATGAAAGACAAGGCAAGTCTGCGGTTGAGTATATATGTATGTCAAAAAACTGTAGAATATGGCGAAAACTAATAATAACTGAAAAAAATAAGTTATATATTATTTTTCGTTCTTGTTAAACCGATGTACTGCAAACATATTTGAAATATTTAATTAATTGTGCAAACTGAAGTGGTCAGTGCAGTTAAATCCAACGCGATTACCTTCCTTGCCCGCCATTCCATTGAAGCACAATTATTTCACTAGAGACAAATATGCCTGTTGAAATTCTTCTAATTTTTAGGACAGATATTAGTAGCGCAGAAATCCAAAAATTACTTATCTCTCTCTCTCTTAGATATGTACAGATATGTATATGTTGTTTATTAAATGTATTAACCATGTGAGAATAAAGAAAGTGTGCGTTCCTGTTACAATTACAAATATACTGCTAAAAGAAGCATTCCAGCTGTCCCAAAAATTAGAACAATTACAGGATATGTAATTACATGTAAGCAGTACATTTGCAGCTAATACACGGAGCAAAGAAAGGTAGGCCTACTCTTATTACAAAAAAGTGATTATAATAATTCATGTTGCAAGATGATTCCAGAATAATTTCTGGTCCCATTGGCTATATTTGCGTCATGTCATTTCAACACTGAAACATTTACCTGTATTCAAATCGCATGGAATAACAAGCCCGTTTGGAGTTTAATTCCGCTGACACTCGTGCCTAATTAACTGCATACTTTACGGTTATTTGTGTATTTGGTATGTGTCATGTATAAGGCAATACAGATTTGCACTACACAGAAGCTCAAATGACCTGTCGTTAAATATATTACGTTACATTTCATTACATTTCAACGAAATTGATGTGATGATGGATCAGTAATGGAAGCCTTATTAACGAAGAACATCCATTTCCTTTTTTTGTTGTTGTTGTTGTTCTCAGTTGCCTTTATGACAGCTATCTGTCCAAGCATATATGGAGAGAACGCTGACAATATGTATATCGAAGTAACCCGGCAGGCATAATTTTGTCGAACTGTCTCTTCGCGGATTCGAATACAAGGCCAGCTAAGTAGACTTAAAGACAACCGGTAGATGATCCACACAAACCCCATCCAGCTAATACCCTAGCCCCGGGGATCCATCAACCTGTTGATCTCTCTTAAATGTCACACATTCAGTGCTAAAACCTCCACACCCTTGGGTCTGCCCCCAGCAGGTTTAAACACCTCTTCACTCGCATGTGCCTATAATTACAAAAAAGACTCATCTTAACTTTATCTGCAACAAATCTTCATGCATGGCACAGAATCGAACATAGGGGGTACAGCCGAGAGGCGTTCAAGTCAGTTAATCTGCTACTTGATCAAAGTATGTACCGCGAGTCTGAAAGTCAAGATCCGTTTATATAGATTTAAACCACGACTGATTACAGTATATACATACACATTCTTCACACTGCCATCAATTAGCCGAATTGCCTTCGTCTAATCCTCACACATAATTATGTAATTACGGTATAGTTTGTATTCGCACATACATGTACATGTACCACACATCTGTACTCTCAAGCGGTCATTACACAACATTAAATGTGTACATTACGTCGGACAGCAATAACAGAGCGCTATTTCTAACTTTAACTGTGGCTTTGTGTATAAGCATTTGTCTGGGTAACCAAAGGCGTCGGTTGTATGGACGTGATATTGTATTAAATTCTCTCGATATAAGGATTTACTTTTGCTTATAGGTCTTACCAAAGCGGTGTTTGTCATGTGTTGTCATTTACTTTTAATGAACATTCATACACACGTTACCCTTGTTAACCTTGGTAAAGTCTCAGATAACATCGTACTGGAAACTGAATTGTAAGCCCATGAGTACTGGTTACGTACTGGTGTCGGGCTTGGCGGTCTTATAATGTGACTTGGTTGGGTGAGCGCAGGCTTCACTTCAGGCACACTTACTAGACGTTGCCCAACGCGTGGCTGTACCGGCAACGCCATTTGCTGGCATGAACCACGCACCATTTTTTTATGCAAATTTCACGCAATCTTGTTATACCTGTTATGTACAAGGGCCAAGAGTGATCTTCACGTATTCAATGGCCGACCACTCTACTGTTGCTCACCACAACATATCTGTAAAACGGGGGACACACTTATGCCTGATATTTGTTCCTGCTTATTTAACGGCTGAGGCTTGTGGGTTAGGATATTCGAGTATATCCGAAGGTGGGGTAGAAGAGACAGAGAGATTGGGGAGAGCACCGCAGCCGGAATAGTACGCTTCGGGTTAGAGCGTGCGTTGGTCAAGAAACTTCCACGACAAGCTGTTACTTGTTTCGGACAGCGAGGGCCATACAGAATCAAACATACTACGCGTCTGTATAACATCCGTGGTTCGTTGGTGGTCTTATATATCGAGTGTTTCTATATTGCCTAATTATACACAATGAAAAAAGAATCACAAAACAATAAAACAAACCCACTTCTAGTAACTGCATGGTCTTCCAGACAGAATATCGCCAGGTTTTGATTAGGTATGGCATATCCACCAAATAAACGAGATTAAATTGTTGATTGATCAAATAACCGGTTAAAAAATGGTCACCATGCTTGTGAGCTTTCGTTCGTTTAAGCTTTCTCCACATTTGTGACCTGTTTGCAAGCCTCAGCGTATATGTGGAGAACGTATAGGATATCACCGTCGAGTATATTTTAGTCAAATGCTCTCTGAAAAATTACTTTCCTGTAACGCGAATGGATGTCGGACAATTTTAAAAATCGATTAAAAACACATTTTTTTTAGAAAACTTCGGAGGAAATTAAGTTCTTTTTTTTTCGATTTTGACAGTAGACCCATTTATATAACCACATGATGGTAAGAATAAATATGAAACGTGCCAATAAGAAATAAATTAGTGGACAACGTGAAACTATTAAGAACAGGACGCCATAAATCTCCATCTCTATGTATCAATGTCACTGGAAGAAAACATAATTATATCAGACCTTACATGCATATCAAGTCATTTCCGCTTATAAATCAATTATATTACCACCTTGTTCACATACGAATTTATCAAAAATAATCAGGCGTTTTGTGAAAAGTTTGACTCGTCTAACTGATGCATACATTCAAACAAACGTAAATGTAATATATATTTATACCCTCTTATCAGGCAGACAAAAACTATGCAGGTCGTGATCATGTTGTTACTTCAAGGGTTTTTTTTTTACAGACAGTATACAAGTAATCAAATGTGAGTATTAGAGGATGTGATATTCTTAGTATCACGTTGAACGTCAAGACGACAAACAACCCTGATGTCAATGTATATATACACACTTTATATTTCTATACCGGGATTATAGACAGCAGAATTAAGGGCAAGTCACAACATAAGTATCTTGTAACACGTACCTGCAGTACGAATTAGTGTTACACGTCCCATTAATCAAAGACATTATGGCAATCTGTTATCAATAAGACATGCCGTACGTGGGAAGGTCTGTCAGCAAACTGCGGATTGTCGTGGGTTCCCCGGGCTCTGTCCGGTTTCCTCCCACCATAATGCTGGCCACCGTCGTACAAGTGAAATAAGAACGGCATAAAACTCCAATCAAATAAATAAATAAATACTTTAAGACAATAATAATCTACATCTGTATACTTCTTAACGCTGCGGGGCCAAACCATGGCTTTGAGGAAACGCTTCGGGGCTCAACATGTATAATTATCATGATCTTTTTTCAAACTAATTAATTTTTTCTGTAATTCTTTGGATGCAATAAAATATGTTCCAAGTGTTTTGTAACCATTATGCATGTATTAACTGGTTCAGTTAACACAAATGTGTTTTAAGGTAACAAATACATATTTTCCCAGGCTCTTTCAGACCTTTAATGCACACGTCATCAAGCATTAACGGTATCCATTAATTAAAATTACGATTTAAAAAAACCCAATTCTCTGTGTGGAATGCACCCATTCTTTACTATAGGTCCAAATAGTGCATGAGACAAACATTTGATTTCATTTATAGAAAAGTGCACTAAACATGTCGATATCAACACGTTTACATTGTTTTGACAAAAGAAAGATAAACATGTTCTTATATTTATATATATCTGTTCATATTGCCAAGTTATATCAGCTCGTAGCCATGTGTTAGCAAAGGTCATTCGTTACTTTATAAACGCTGTAGTTTTCAGTGACTTTTCAGTCACCTTTTATGTTTTTTGTTCCCCGGCACATCAAATTAGCAGTCATTGTATTGCTATGGTTTTTATAACCTGCAAATTGTGAAAAGAGGAGGTTCAGACTGATTTCAAATGAACCGATGAGTACGTGAACACGGATCTCGGACTGTATTCGAGGGTGCCATACTACAGCACATGGCTAACGACAGGTGTGTCAAGACAGAACTGATGGGTGACCGTCAGAATGGACAAGACGTGACGTCTTCACGATCACTGACAAACGGCCTTTGTAGTCCTGCTAGATAAACACCATCGGTCACCTCATCAGCCGAGATCGGACAGGTGAGAATGCACAATAGATGGACGCGAACTGACCGCTGAACTAAGGACCACTGACCGACCATCATCGACCATCTGCCTGGGTAACTATCTTGTTCCAAAAACAGTCAGCTTTTTAATGAGGTATCAACTCGTTTCAAAGTCAATATGCAACGGCGGTGAACTACAGAAGTTTTTTTTAAGAAACGCAACTCCAACAAAGGCGATAATTTATTACCTGCCACACATGGGGGCTGACATTTATTTGAAACAGTTATACCCTATTTCATTTCCAAAAGACATGTATGTTTTAGTGTATAGTTGTTGGTCACGAAACAGTGCAAGTTTATACTGCTTGGTACCCACATGTTTTATGTTTGCATCTATGCTTGGGTTTTCACGTCTTACTAAACAATTTTTCAGTCAAATGACGACGAGGAGTCAGTAGGCTGTGAACATATACTGTGTCTTCTTGTGGTAGGAAGAGTCCATGCCGCCAAAGACCCCAAATGTTGTACTGTACACGCGTAGCTGTACAAATATATGTACTTGAGAACTAGATACATTTGACTCCGGTTTTTGGGGCTTAACCCTGCTTCGTAATATACTGGCCTTACATAAAAGTTTTATAAATCCGTAATACAGGTCTATATAAAGTGCCGTTTTACTGAAGGATCATACTAAACTGACAAATTAGGACACGACGTCCATATGCACATGGTCGAACTATACAGTAATTGCACTTACCAGTAAACACCAGAGAATGTGGGAGAGAAAATGAAAGATAAAGAAATGGGGGGGGGGGGGGGTTGTGCCAGACGTAATCATGTATGTGCATTTATGTGCATGCTGATAAAATCTTTTGTCATGTACATATTGGCCTGCATAGCGTGCAAGTCTCTTGTAAATATAGAATCTAGTACTTTTTAGGTCCAAAATTAATAATCATTGTACCATTTGTACATCGATAAGAACAAAAAAGTAACGTTCTATACCCAGCTATATTTCTAAATAAAATGAATTTCTTTTAGGCGATTTTGCTCACACAGACCTTGTGAACACACTATATACAGCAGATAGTTTGCTGGAACTACGCATGATTTATATACAATATTGGTAATATTGCAGCTTATATAATATAGGACGACAGGCACGCTCAAGTAAAGACTGGACACGATGATCATGTTCTTATAAAGCCAAGACGACCTTTGTTGGTTGATCTTATCAACAATATTTTTCTTCTGCTCCTGAAAAATACACTAATAGACTGCTTAAGCACAAAACTGCCATCGGGTAACCCAATGAACGCGCAAAAAGTTTCACGTGACATGATGAAAAGATATTATCGGACTGTTCTAAGGATCTAGTACCGCTTTGTCACGTAAACTCCAGAGGCAGTGCTCGTCTCTACCCTGTTTTTATTTGCGGAGCTTAATTCTTTTAAAGGAAGCTACTCGTATTTCTTCCAACAACTACTAACCATATGCCAGCTATATTTAGTTCAACATAGCCAGCTTGGCCTCCATATTCGCTTACAACTTATGACGAACAACATTTCAATTAAACTTTTGAAATTGTATGAATAAATCCCATGAAATTAATTTTTTATCACTACATGGAAAACATATCTTTAAATAACTAAATATGAAATGACAACCTTAACCACGGAGGTTTCACGATATTTCTTGACAAGCCTATATACACATATAATTATATACATAATATAAAGATCATATATATGAGTATATATATTGGATAATCAAGTCGTCAAATAGTGTCTATAACTGAATTAAAATCGGTTTACCGAAATCTCATAAATAAATATCACAACAAAACCAATTTTTTATGGAAATTATGAAACTTTGTACAGACCCTAAGTATAAGGCCTTAACTGTTTGCCCTTTGGTGTTTGCCCTTTGGCACGATAATACAGACATACAACAAAAGGCTCGCGCAACGCACGTGTTCGTGTCATATAGCACCAGCTGCAGTCGAATTAACAATGTATTGCAAATTACATATGCGGATAAAAACTCTGCTTCCGGCAGCTTATGACATCATCTGAAGCAGATGCACGAATGAACCACAAGAGTGACTGGCCTGCGGATCTCTCCGCATATATTATGTTATTTTAATCATCTTAATCTCTAAACCCTTCACGATCAAGTTTGTTATATAACTATCTACAATACTTATTCTTTTTGTGTCGTGCGCGTATCCTGTATATAGGACAATAAAAACTCACACTGCTAGAAAGTCAGGTTGACATAACAAGTTTCCCCTCGTTATAAACAAAGTCTCGCTTTTTCGTCACATTCTGAGGTCTGTAACCAGAGAAAAACAAAGTATACAATATTCACGGATTATGTGCCATATACATAATCTGCGGACAGTGACAAATAATAATGTATATACATATATACAAGTGTAAGAAAGACAAGATATATTTGGACTCAAACACCCATCTTCTGTTCCACTCTCCTCGTTCACCAACCGGTCAGCATTCTACAATCATCCAAGAGTATACATTTGCTTTAGTTTTGGCTCGAATCGCCAGGACATACATAGATGTGAAAAAAGAGCCCTCTCCAAAGAGTGTCCAGTGTGCAAGATGGCTGAAAATTATATACATACAGAAACCAGCATGCACGTGTCCATGTATGTGTAATACACCTGTATGTGTATTCAAATGCGTACAAGTGAATTCGGAAAAAAACACCTTTTTGTAACGTTCACTGTCTCGTTTTTCCCCTTAGTCATAATACATAGGCTGACCACAGAGAGAGCCGATCCCACATTGCCACATTCTGCTCACTGAATATGCCACATACCTGACACAGCAGTATACACAAATGTTTAATCCTCGCCAAAACCTATCGGAATGTTAAGTTATTACGTTACGTTATAGTATATGTACAAACAGGGAATCACGCGGTTATTACATAGTCCAATTCAGTGCGTGGGTGAGCATGGATTGGTTTAATCGTTGGGTATATAGTTGTTCTCAGTCCAAATGCTATAACAAAGAACATGTGGGTTGTTTACAAAGAGAAGAACGTCCCAATCCTTCATTCCTTTTAAGAGCCGTTGTTAATCTTTGTATATAGTTATATAATAGTATATAGTAAGCATATACTCCAGCGCTGTGACCAACTTAACATAGCCTTAAGTGTGTTGGGAAAAGCTGTCCGCTTAGATAAAACGTTCGAGAAGCAAAATCTTTAAAGATAGAAGCTTAAATACAATATATAACAATCATAGCAAAGGTTCGGGGTTCCTTTCCATTTACGCGTAGCGAGACATGACGCCATAAACATTTCGTGGCATAGAATATGAATGGACATTTTTGTGGGTTTTTTTTTTTTTTTGCTTTTGGGCTTTATTTTCAGTCAACGATAGGAACAACATAAGATACTAGTTTATGGTTATGTTGCATATATGGGTGCACATCCTGCTTCTCCTACATGATCCTGTACCAAAGGCCATAAGTTTGCGCGGTCAATTAGCGAGGTGTAGTGATTCTCTAATCATTTAACATTAGAATAAGTATTCTCTTCGGCTTTTACTCCTTCTTAATCTGGTGCTTCATCTCGATTGCCTATAAGCGAGACTATCGTTCATGTATATATATAATGCTGCAGTTAATTGTATATTCACAACAGTTATAGTCTCCATGGGTGGGTGTCGTATAACCAGTGACGAAAAAGGACGCGCACACGTGCGCTGAGCGCTGATTATGCAAAAGCCAAACCGGGCGAGTGTATATACTGTTTTGTGTGTATCTTCCTGTGCAGTTAGCCTTAAGCCAAATTATTGCAGATATGAAATTATGATATTTATGCGAGCGTTCAGTGTGCAAGTCACAATTTGCATATTTGATTGCCTGATGCGTATTGCACCCGATGCATCCCGCTGCATATTTAAACATGCCGCCAAAAGCTGACAAGTAAGCTGTAGTAACCAGTACAAAGCCCAGTATATATTAAGCAAGACAAAAGCTAGAGATATGTTTTGATACTGGTGAATACAACCTATACTAGTATGAATGCGCTTGTATATATTGAACTAGGCTGGATATTTTTTATTTGATAAATGATTCATTCATTTGATTGGTGTTTTAGGTCGTACTCAAGAATATTTAACTAATACGAATAAATTCAAGCGCAAAATCTTGTTTATTGATGACAAAAAGTCAGTCCCCATCGCATTTGAAAAACGTTTTTTTAGTAGGGTGTGTGTGCGTTTTTTATAATATTCCGGAGTATAACGACTAAACCAACCCATCATTAAACGATTACGTACGAACATAGAGGTGACTGGTTGTAAACGACACTTGTGTGTTGTAGTATGCAGTGTACGCCTACCCATCATGGTTAGTTAGCTTGGGGTCAAAATCATTGGCCCATTCAGCGAAGATTTAGCCTCTCAAGAGGACTCTCTTACCTGAGCCGCATCACACACTATACACACCGGTCCTCCGCCGAACCGAAGGTGAGTCACGAAAATGTTACTATACAAACTGTATACAAGATATAGTGAACTGGGTTAAAACCTATAAACATTGTTGCATTATGTCGTTTCAGGGGTAAAAAGCAGTAGATACCCTGTTTAGGTACTCAGAAAGCTTTTCTTTTAACGCTTGTAATACGGACTATTTTCCCTTACCTGGGCTTTTGTGAGGCTAATGATATGCCGGATCACGTTGGCACTTGTCCGGATGTATCGCTCCGCATGCGCAGGACGATCACAGTGATCATGGCGGAAAACTTACCTTTGCCGATTGGGATTTTACTACGCTGAATTCTCTGTTGTTTTAGTGAGTTTGATTTCTGTTCTTGTTGGATTTACTGTGTTGCTGTGGATCCTGATATCGGACAGTTATGGTGAGTTGTGTGTCGATATGTGTACTATGATCTAGCCGAGGTAGGCGGGACGGGAGCTGAGCGCTAGGTTTGGCTAACTGGGCCGGCCTCTCGCTCAGTCTCAGGTGTTCGCCCTAGTTGTCTGTGGCGTGTACGGTACAGTAGTAAACCCGATACTCCCGTAGGTCGGCCTAAACGCTTTTTCGTTCCTTGTCAGAAACAAAAGCTATATACAGGTAAATGTACCTCTACACCTATGTAACCATGAGACTGCATCTGACTGTATGCAGGTGCATGTTTGTTTATGTATGTATGTTGCCGGACTGGTGATTCTTGCTAGTGTAGTGTTTTCTGTGCTGGGCCACAGTTGATGGGGTTGAAAGGGCTTAAGGTACAAACAGGTCTTAGGTTCTATGGTTTGTCTGTGTACATAGGGAGCTGTAGGGCTAACTGTAATGGTAAATGAGATGGGGTCAAGTAACATTCAGATTCAATACACGCAGTTCCAAGGTGGGTTAGTACGGCAGTGGTGCAGTATTATGTTGTTAATTATATATGGTATGGCTACATTAATCCTTCAGAGTTTATGATGAATATTTCAAGAGATGCTTATTATTAGATACTTATTGCACAAAATAAAGCAACATCAAAGATGCAGTATTAATTCTTGTTTGCAAGGACACAGGTTACATAATAAATTACTCTGATATGTCCTTGCTAAGGATAGACTATTAGTTAAACCTGGAAATACAGGTATGCGTCAGGGGTTTTTCCACATGGCACAGACCAGACAGGCTCTGGCTGAATCACCCAGGTATTGATTGAAATTAAATTCAGACATAACGGAAGGTTATTGGTGACTGTGGATATTACCTTTCGACACCTGATCCAGGTGTATTCATTTGTTTCCATGGAGATCAGCTGTTAAGAGTAATTAATGATGTTGCTTGAATAATTAGTTTAGCCAGTGACAAAGGTGAACGATGGTTAATTTAGCTTAATAGGAGTGTTAGCTTAACACAAGAAACCTAAAAACTACAGAAATGTTTCTGTCTTAGTAGGCACCTGTCGGACTACGGCCTTCATATGATGTGAGCCACTGCTTGACTTGCTTGCACTTTCAAATCCATATGTAATATGTGATAATAATATTTTTATTTATCAAAGGTAGCACGATCAACTTACAGTGAAACTGTTCTTCTTCAAGGCCGTCACATAGAAAAGAATATATGGGAAACATGTACTTCAGAGTCCAATCCAAAAATACATCATTATACATAAAACGAGATAAAGTACCCATGGGGTCCCTTTTCAAAGCCCCCACCTAGAGTCCTGTATTGTGTGTCAAGTTCTGTTACCTACAGAATAAAAGCTGTGGGAACAAGTGTCAAGATTACCAGCCTTTTGTTACATCCTTTCATGCAGATGGACCTGTTTTTTACAAAACAATAAAGCCTGATAAGAAACAGAACTTTAAAGAACTTGAGGTCCCAGTGAGACCAAGGAGGATGACACAGCAGGTGTGGACATAATTGTACCTGTCCCATGGAGAGTTACTTGAACAAGTGTTAACCCAAACATCTGAGCACTGGTTAAGTTAACATGGATGGAACTCCTACCTTGGTCACTGTTAATGATGTATTTGTAGTGGTGAGATGGTGGTGGGTGCTCTAGGACCCAAGGCTAATGAACATGTAATCAGAGATGGCCACATCTGGAGTCTGTTAGTCGGCAACTCCCTGACAAATTGTCCCCTTACTACCTTTAGGGTGTCTGACCTTGTCTACCCAAATTACAATGCAAATGGAGGTCTCCTGGCTAGATGGCAGGTTTATGCTGTACTGTTTGTCCCCAGTCTGCCTGAAACAATGGGCTTGTGGGACACTTGACACCATGTTATCTAGGTGTGGGTAACAGTTCCTGAAAGCTTTTGGTTAATCCAATGTAAATTTTTTCCCTGAATCCTTTTAATGGCTGACATAGACAAAGCCTGGTGTCTGCAGCCAACAAACCTGTGAGGGTTAAAGGCTGACCTGTAACAGATGGTCTGTGGTCAAACATAATTGTCAAAGGAAGCTGGACTGTAGAAATCCAGAAAGAGAGAGCAACAGCTTGTGAGGGAAGTGCAGTACAACAGGTAGTATTTGGACTGGGGATAGTCTTGTAGCTTGCTGTATAGAATCCCAGCTGAGGGTGTTATAGCCCTAGAGGGCTCAGGTATAGAGTTAACAGTGGCTGTGATGTTAACTGATGTCTTGCTGAGCTGAAGAACATGATTAAGACAGTTGCTGCTAATCTTCTCTTCTAGCTTGCAGGGTTGTTGTTTAATAATCAAGTCTTACTCTCTAATCTGTGCACGTTTTCCTGTTGAGCTCACTCTGTTTTAAAGCATGAAGTTTTAACAAGTTAGAACATTATCACTGGTGTTATTGAGGAAGACAGAGCAGGAGGTGCAGTTATTACTATTAAGAAGGGTATATCTGGTCATACTTGTGAAATGGATAATTACTAAGAGTGATAGAGATGTAGCAGGTGAGAATTTTAACTGTCATTTTAGTTTTAATTGTTTTTTTTTTTGCTTTGTCTTTTTACAACCCATTTTTGTATGAACCTAAATTGAACTTTCAGGTGTTTTTCAGGACAGATGTTCAGTTTTAAGACCACTTTATATGAACAGCTGTTTTCTGTTAAAGCTGAGATATTCTAAAAGCCTTCTGGTAGTAAAATAACTTTTTTTCTTTGCAAAGAAGCACTTTCTGTGACTTTGTAAGCGTAACTTTGACCCTGTAGTAAGATTTGTCAAACAGGTTGAATGATGTTACTGTACCTAACAAACTGGCTTTTGTATGAAGACTTAGCCTCAGGCGATCATGGCCAACCTTCAGTTATTTTTGTAATATTGCAGAGTGTATCATTTTCTTTTTGGTTGTTTTGATGCTTTACCTCTTGTGGTTTTACACTGATTCCTATCGGCAATTAAGACAGATGTCCTGTATGATGATGAAGTTACTTCAGGCTGAATTACAGATTATTGCTTTCACTTTTACATTTATTTATGTTGAACAGCTGACACTAGAGCAGATATGAAGTCTGAGATAAAAACTGTAGATGGAAAACTTCATTATTAATCACTTTGTTTTATATCTGTATTATGTTAGTGTTGTATTTGTTTTAAATTCAAATTGCATTTTTGCATAACTAATGTTGTGAATCTTCATACTTATTATTAAATTGCATATGTAGAAGTTATACTAAATACTTTACAAGTAATGTAAAACCTTTAGATAAGAGGAATTAATATCCTTTAGTTTATTAAGCTAACTGCAAATTACCTCTGCTGTGTACATTTTATGCTGTTTTTTAGATGGCTGTTTTGAATGTATTGCTGAGAACCATTCAGTTGGTTTGTAATTTTGATGATGTTTGATACAAATACACACAAATGTCAGCAATGCTTTGCTGTAAATGAACCACATGTTTTGCTTTCTAGATTCGATTGTAGGTGCTTGTTTGTTGGCGAGCAAGATGTTTTTGTGTGGAAAAAGTGAAGATCTCACTCTAATATTGGTTACCAAGAATGGTTAATCTGTAGACATCCGGTTTGATCATAGTGAATGGGTGATCTGATAGATAAACTGAGACAGACTGAGCCAGGGGATAACCAAATGTGTACAGAGTCTTTCCTCTGTTTGTGTTTGTATTTTATTTATGGCCTATCTCTGTCCTTTTGTTGATAGCTGAACCCATGCCAGCTTGACCAACATTTACCCTCTAAATTGAAACGCTGCATGACCTGGCCAAGAGGGCTTGGTGCCACTTGCTTATGTAAACTGAATGGATTTCTAGATTATGTTCATGATGAATGTCCAGTTGAGCAATTAAGCAAAACAATTTATAACATGAAGACAAACAGTGATGTAATAATAAATGAACGCTTGAGTTGATTCATTAATTAATCAGCTAATGTTACACTTGTGTGTGAGCTGTATCAAATTCACGGCACTGTGTACCCTGGCCAGGTGAGTTAAATTAACACGGCCGCATGTCTGATAACCAGGAGTGTTATCTCTCTTACCGTTTGCTACCGTGAACAAGCTTGCTCAAGCTTGATGATAAAAGGTTAATTACTAATTATTTTACCATTTCAGCTGTTTACTACCAGTATCAGTTGTTGACTTTTACTGTCATGTATTTCTGAATTAAACGAGTTATGAAAGATCCAAATCCAGACATTAAAACAGATAGTGTATGCTTGTCACTTGTTTATTATATGATAGTGATTGCTTTCATTCCGTTGGAGAGTGTCATGCATGTATCCAGTGTTTTAAAATTCTTAGTATACTTTGAATAATTTAGTTGAATTGATTATATCTAATTATATATAGGACTGGTGCATGTATTCATATTCATAACTGTGTTCCCACTGAAGTGATGGACATATTGGCATTCCTGGTCAAAGATGAGTAAGCTGTGTGAATAACTGTCATGGTGTCTTACCCATCAGGTGATGCTGTTTGACATTTGAATGATCATACTGTCGTATAACACTGTACTCCCCTCATTTCAGATTGTGTGAGGGCCTGTGATGGACATGTTAACCACAAGGACTTTATGCCATATGAGGATTAATTCAGAGATTTTGGAGTGTTACATTTTACACGAGGAGAGAAATTAACATTGGATTGTTACCATGGAGGAGTGTGATGACGGACTTGAGATGGGAGTTCCCGCGGCCTATTACGACACCTGGAACAGGCATAATAGCATCGCATTCTGCAATTACAAAGGGTTACGGAATGCTCCTGGGAGAACAATTGCTTCCTAAACAGTGCTGTACAGGTAGGTGTTGATCAATTACATGACAGACCAACTGCCAATAACTTCACAAATACTGTACCTGTAAAGCTGTAACAATTAGGACAATTTTCAGGTCAAATTGACCACAGCATGAACAGAATCCTTTTTAAGCAGATTTGACACATCATCTAAATTGGGCTGATTTTGTGATATATTCTGTCAAATTGTCCCTGTGTACCTGTCTAGCATTGATTCTTTTGCACGTTGTTTTGAATTAGGCTAACTTGATCTGTTTGTACTGAATAGATTGGATTTAGTGTTAAATGTGAGTGATTCAGCCATTGCATGAGAACTCCATGAAGGTTTAATTAGCCATTTATCAATTTGTTGTTACAAATGATCAATGGGAGCTAAAAGTGTGTTTTATGAAGGCAAAGATTTTCTTTATTTATAAACGCATAGATATTTTTAAGTCATTTATTGTAGGTGCATGTAATGTAGTCAGAATTAAAGTAAAGTAATTTGCCCCAAAATCTGACTCAGTCCAGTCTAAAGTGTGTAACAGGTTCTTAAAAATAAAATACACCCTTTCCAGTCATACCCTTTATGTTTCCCTTTAACAAAGTCTTGAAGTGTGGAATTCCGTTTATATCAGTAGCTGTGATATGAAGTGAAGGTGTCAACTATGTGTTCCTGGGCTTGGGCTCTTCTCAGTCAGGTCTAGCCAGACTTTAATACATTATATACCATTGGGCAGAGTGGTTATATCGTCAGGCTGATACAGTCGTTTACAAGATGATTGGTTGATGTGCCTTGGCCTCTGACTGAACTGAATGGCCTGAACAGGTCTGTTTTCATCCAGGGATGATAAAATCTAACCATCTACTGTGTTGGCACTGACAGTCTTGAGGCTATAATCCAGCTTTACAGCAAATCAGGTCTGCTCTGCATCCTTCTGCAGTTGTCCAGAAATCTACCATCTTGTATCCCTGACCAGAGAATGTTTAGAATTGTCCAGAATCAACAAGACCTGTCTGGCAGCAGCATTTGTCTTAGCCCTGGCACATGGGTCCATTTGTTTTTGTGGGGGAAGCTAACTTGTGAAAACTTATCAACACATCAGGGGTGGACATTATGTACACAGGCGGCTGGGTGAAGCCCCCATGATAGTGTAAATAGAGGTCTGCTGACCGTGTTTGCAGTGAGATAAGCAGAGATGAGGCATCTCCCTATGCTACTTCTCAACCTCAAGCTGTCTGCAAACTGGGCTGTTTGAGGTTGTTGTATCATTTAACAGTGTAAAACAGGATTTGGAAAATACACATGTACTACAGAATTATAACTGTTTTTGTTGAAATCCTGGTACAGCAGTTTAGAAATCCAGGTAAATGTCTGGGTATGCTTTTTGGTGACTGAGCCAGCCAGGTGTTATGTGAGGGTCGTTTGTGTGCCGTGACTGACAAAGCTTTGCTGCTATGTGATGGCTCTGTACCTATCTAAATGTCTGTTTACCTTCAGGGCAAGGACTGAGGTCCATCAATCCTATGTTAATGAGATTTCTGCTGACGATCTCTAGTGACAGCCAGACCAGTCTACTACAGCCAAATGCCATACACATCACTTCTTATGCTGATGTTGAAAAAAGATCATTTGTTACAATGCCCGATTCATGGAGATGAATTACAAATCCTTAATGTTCATTGAGAAGTCTTCAGAAATATTACATTCATTTCTCTTTAGTTGTAAGTTCCTTGAGTTTTTGTCATTGATAGATTGATATGGGCTAAGGCAGCTATTATCTTGATACATGCATGTATGTGTATGAATCCTTTGTAGGTTTACCTGTGTTTTTGGTTATGTTTGGCTGTTGTCTGTAGTGTAATTGACAGGGTTGGGTCAGGAATACGGCACAGGTTATGCTGTATGGTTGCCGCTCCAAAATATACACTGCACACCAATAAAGTCATAGGAAGTGTCCAGAAATATTGACTGAAAACTGTCCTGGCAGGACTATGCCAATATTTGCCTTATATTACTGTGTCAACCTAGCTGTCAACAAATACACCTGTGTGCCTCTCTCCTCATGCAGAGACTACATGGATGGACCTGACTGTTACTTCTCTGTGGGTCTCTCCACTCTGTTGAGTAAAGAACCCTAACCCTCTCTGTTCCACTACTTTGACACCCTAAGAGCTTGGTTGGCAGCTTGCCAATGCAGCCTGGTCTGGCTTGGGTGTTTGGATGGCTTAGGCCCCTCAAAGCCTTTTGTGTGCTGTAGAGTAACAGGGAAGCAGACTCAAGGCTTACAATTTTCTCTTTCATTCTAAAGTACTCAGGTGAAAAAAGCGGACAATGGCACCCTGCCAAAATGGGAGGCCTCATATACAATTACCTGTTATTAGATAGGGCAGGGACGTATGTTTAAGAGCTCCCCCTATACAGTGTATGGATACATGTTTCTGCATGCCTTCAAATTGCATAATTAACATACCCAGCTTCTAGAGGCCCAAGGGCAAAGTAGAGGGCACCGATCACGGACATATTGTTGGCAGTCACGCTGGACATTTAATTTACCTAAAACTACAAGGTATTCCATAGACACATTCTGCACACATTTGGTTCACAGGCTAATGATATCTGATCTCTTCTGTGAACGAATCTCAGAGATCATTCCCATTGATCCTAATAATTAATACTTTAGGGGGAGTAGTTGTGTTGAGATTGGGCAGGACAAGAGTTCTCATGTAATCATTGGAGTGTATCTGAGCAAAGACACTAGTCTCAGTCACAAGCGTGCGGTAAACCACCAGTGAGGTACATTGGGGGAGCTATCTACTCTTATCTCCAAACTGTCACATCAAGAGAAAACCCCCAGAAGAACAAAGCCCACCATAAATGTTGCCTGTCTAGCCTTTGGTTAGACCGTCATTAATACCTGGAGATTTACATATTGAGTTAAGTGCAGTAGCAGCCTTCATATTGTATTCAGTAATCACTCCCCCAGGCAACCCACTGTATGATTATGTGCATGCACGAACATCCCTGTGCGTGCATATGAAAGCATATGAACCATATCTGAACAAAGAAAACTTAATTGTAAACTTAAAGTGAACATAAAGTTAGCCACTAAAGCACACTTAATTGATGAAGTAGTATTCCAGGAATGTAAAAATTTGTAAAAAATTCTACACTCCTTATCAACAAAGTAAACAGCAATTGATTTTCATTACCTAGCCACATTTTGACATTTTATAGCTATCTAGAGTTACATCACAAAACCTAGGAGCTCTCCTGTCCTGTCGGTATAATTAATATGTCAGTGAGAAAATACAAACAGAAACACCTAATAAAAAGGGGTATCAGTTCTGTTCCATTTTCAAAGGGCCAATGTTCTTTTAGCCCAGCACTCGGGCTGGACGATCTTGGGCACAAGCATGGTGTTTCAGCCGTCTTGCTCGTTCTTGTCTTTGACCTGCATGGGTGTTAGCATGATGCGTAGCTGGCTGTACCAACATGAGGGAATTTATCGAACATAAATGTCTTTCATGAAAATTTCAAGAAGATATTTTTATAATAAATATGATTTTGCTAAGGAAAAATAATGCAATTCCACAATATTTTTCTTCAGATGATAACCGTGTTTTATATCCTTTTTTCTATATATATATAGTGGCAGACTTTATGTTCACTTTAAGCAGATTGGCTTGTGTTAAACTTTGTTGGGAAATAGGCTAACTGAAATATACATGTATATGTGACTATTTACTATAAAGAAACAAGACAGATTCCTCTGAATTTCTAGGATGACCATGCAAATGTATTACCGTTTGTAATATTATTTCAGCATGTATCTTTTATTACTTTATATAAAGATGATGTATAAAAGTTATGTCATGTTGTATAGTTTTATCTGGGTAGTCAGTGTGTGTGTCAGCATTACAGATTACAGATAGAGTCCACTTGTAGATTTTCTCACAGGTGTGCTGATCACCTAATGACAGGCATGTTACTCAATACCTGAGCCATATTATGAGCTGTATTATGACAGATGGAGATAAGCTATTATGTAGCACACGCTCAGGAGTTGCGGCTGTGTTTATCATACCTGAGAATATGTGTATAATTCATGTAGTCTACAGAATATGTGTATAGTATGTCTATAATTACCTTGCCCTGTCAGTATGCTGAAGCATGACCAGCTGTAATGTCTGGCCCATGAAGGTAGACAGATCTGCAGGTAGGCTTGGCTGGTCTTCACAACCCCCCCCCCCCCCCCCCCTCCCCTTCCCATTAGTCATAGATTTGTTGAACAAATTACACCTACAGTGGCTGTTCCAAACAGGCCAGGCCAAAACCCCTGTTACAATCTCATCAAAATATCAAACTTTATGTCGCCACTGTTGTCCTAGATGGGTTTCTAACAGGTCAGAAGACAGATACAATAACAGCATTGTTTGTGACAAAACAGACAGTATTGTTTGTATTGGGATGGAGTGAAACAATTCATAGTCTGTTTCACCAGTAAAAAAATTGCTTCATTACAAAGATTGGAAGGGATCTCAAGATGTGAAGTTTTGATATGTGTTGCTATAAATTCTAGTGTGGATTAGTCACCTAGAGTACACAAACACTAGCTATGGCCCCTTTAAGATAGATGTTTTTTTGTGAATGTCAATTAAAGAAACATTTTCATATGAATATATTTCATGAGACAAGTTTCAGATGTTAGCATTGAAGTATAGGAAAATGAGTACTGTGCAACCAGTTAACCCTGCCTATGTATGAAGAAATGAAGAATATTAATGGAGGTATATATTGCATGTACATACAGTTATGGTTTTGTGACTTTAGTCGCTGGTACTTTGATGATCTCAGTATTTCATTTAACAACTTATTGTTATTGAAAAATTTATTGAAAGAGTATCAGATTAAAAAGATGTACATAAATTGTCATAATAAAAGCTAATCTTTTAAATATGTCAAATTTGAAAAATAAATCTCCATTGATAAAACAAGATTTAAAGCTTAACACACAGTTTGAAATAATTTGAAATAAATAAATAAAAAAATAGATAAATAAAAGGTAGCTAAAATGAGTTTTATTTGTAAACTTGTTGTATGCTAGGGTTAACCTTTTCTTGTCTGTTTAAGCGTTAAGCATTAATCTTTACTGGACAGGCATCAGGTATGTTAAGGTGAACCAAGCGGGTAAGTGACAGGAAGTGGGTTGTCTGTCCTTATACGTAGGTCAACGGTTGACATTTAAATATATCCGGAACAGCTTTGAAACTACACCACCAAAATATCATAAGGTCACTGCTCACTGTGAATTGTTAATAAAGTGCCTCACTTCTGAATAAAGGCAACGTTTAGTGTCAGTTTCACACACATGTATATAATCATTTATACATGTACAGATAGACAGGTCTGTAGTCTTTAGACTTGTATACATTCATGAGAGCTAACTCAATATCAGTAAATAAATTGAACGTAGAAATGAAAAAAAAAGTAATATGTATCTACATTATAGTTATTGCCCATATCCAGTTTTAAGCTGAACAGGTAATCTGTTTGATGTAGGTAGCGATACAGACTTAAAGTCTCTGAGGCCGATGACACTATAGCACTGTTAGCCTCAGGTGAACATTGTGGTTACTGTGTCCTAAGGTGTGCCTAGAACATCCTGTGTGATGTCTGAACAGGGTGGTCTTCACCCTACCCTAATTCCTAATGGCCTTTGTGCTGACTGCCCTTAAGGACAAGAGGTGGGTACCTTACCCCAAGTGGATGGTGAATCATTTCATATGATTACTCCATAAGATAAGCTTGCTTTTGACCTCTTGACAGCACCAGTGTGGACAGTTTTTGTTTGCCCACACAGGCTCTCCAGCCAGCTTTCTTTCACCTCCATGCTTTGATCTGTCAGTCAGAAGGTACTTGAACATTTTTTTTTATCCTTCATGGCTGCAGTACTTGAATCGGACAGGAAGTTGCAAATTTAAATTTAAAAAGCCATCTCCTAACATTGCCCAGCCTGAACCTGGATGAATTGTAGTATGATGAAAAAAACTGAAATTAGTATTCAGGAAGCCCTACACCTGAACATCCTGTGTCTCAGATTTCAGTGGGGGGGGGGGGGGGTAGAATGTAGCAGCGACCTAGCAAATCTGTTATTCACCCAGCTTTCTGGTAACTTGGACAGCTTGTTGTCTGCTCTCTGCCATTGTTTGATCTCTACCTGCTCTGCATACTGAACTTCAAAGGTGTTTTGTGGAGGAATTCTAGCAAGATTAACTCAAAAGTGTGACTTCACCTGTGCTTGATGAGTATAGGTGGATGCCCACAGGTGGTTAAACTATGCAGATAGAGTAACCTGGAAACAAAAGAAATGCTTTGAAAAGGGCTTTATTTTTACATCACTTGTATTCAGGGAACATTACAGTTGAATCCTTGGAACTAAGTTTTGTTATGCAGATTCTCTTGTTTTTGAATGAATGCAAAGAGCAGTGGTAACTGTTGGTGAAGGTAAAATATTTATATTCATAGGACCTGTTACTTTTGCTGTAGGAAGATGATATGCGGCTAACTGGTAGTTTATGAAAGAGCTTCTGATATTATTTTAATTATAACTGCTATGTTAGTACTTCTCTGGGATTATATTAATCTGGAAACAGATGTGACCATACGGAGAACAATGAAACAGTAGCTTGGAGAGAGTCAGTAATGAGAAAATATTTCATGCTCTATTGGCACACTGTCTGATGTAGCCTATTAAACTGAGGAGGTAGCCATTGGTCACGTGTCAGTGTGTCTTAACAGGTAATACGCAGTGAAGTGCTGATGGCACTGCCATTATTACTGGGATTCTGTGACCAGTGAAAGTTTGTACCCATTGACTAACAGGAAATTAACATTGGTCATCTATCAACTGTGACAGCCATTGAGACAATAGGACAGCATCACATGACTTTAGAATGGCAAGTGTCCATAACAATAGCTGCCCTATAGTACTCCTGGAAATTAGAACCCGTGCACTGACCAGCACCACGATTTCCTGATGATATCAGAGAGTATTTTCATGATTGCTTCTGTTACTGATCGAGATAAACCATTAATAAAGGATTCTATGTGCTGAGGACAGAGGTGGAGTACCCCTTGACATCAACAGATTTGGCAGCAGTTGATAAAACAGATAAATGATAGCTTAGCTAGGAGTGTCATGAAGGGATGGTTGTTTATAGTACATCCATGATACCTGCATATATCATGTAGCAGAAATATTTCACGTCTGTGTAAACAGTAAATTTAATTATTATACAAATGTACATGCTAGATTGCATGACTGGTTAACATTATAATACGCTTCAGTAATCATTTCTCTCTGTTTTTGTAAATGTAAATTTATAATTTATAAAATGCAGGTTATTTACTTGTGAATTTTAAAAGTGTTTTTTGTGTTAAGGTTACTCTGTTTCATGAAATGGTAAATTGATATATACCACATTATAGGCTATATATTGTTCCACAAGTAGGTTATTACAAGTAGTAGTCTCCAGAGATCACTCAAATGGATTCATTTGTTCAAGCAGGCAGTCAGAAGTAGTAACATTTTTGTGAGTTCATCTAGCGGGGCAAAACTTAATAATTAGAAATGAACATAGTTAGAAATTACTTATATGTGCCATTGGTATTAACTCATTGATGACAAATACTCTACTGATATGACTGAAGTGGGAAAGTATACATTACTTTGATTGGTTTGCACTTCTCTCATTAAAGTTATTGGTTGCACCTCTATATTCAGTTGCAGTACCACAATACTGTGTATTACTTCTGTGCTAATTCTGTTAGGATAATTACATAATAATGAGCATTTTAGTATCAGACCATTTTACAAAGAGGCACATGATATTTTGATATTATGAAAATGTTATCGAATTGTTCCTTCTTAATGCCGGAGGTCGCTGCAGTGGCAATAAGGGTATTTTTTTAGATTGTGTTTTCTTACTATAAGTATCCCCCTGTGTTTTCTTACTGTAAGTATCCCGCTGATTAGTAAACCAGTCTCTGAAGAACAGAAATAAACACTTGAGGTTAGTTTGTATAGGTCTGGGCTGTTCAAATCAGGCTATGCTGTTCTGTATGTACTGTTGTATGTACATATACATGAAAAGATGAGTCAGCAGTTGTAGCTGAATGGCTCCCCGCACTGCAATCATAACCCCCAAGACTGGGTGTTTTAACTTCTAGCCAAGGGTAAGGGTCAGGTAAAATTGATTACAGGGGATGGGTGTAGGATTCAGGGCCACACAACCGTATATCAATAGCTTTGTTTTCCATGACAATAACCCGAGCAACATGTGCTCCCCTCTCCCCTGACTGACAGCTGGTGTACAGGACAGGCGCTCTCAGCAGCATTTCTACTCTACACAGAGATAATGTCACAATAACAATACACAGGTGTATGTAACACTGACAAAGTATAGCACAACTCATGCGTTGATGATATGTTTTCGTACACAATCTAGTGTTCTGTGATATTAACATCCACTCTTGTGGTTCACATTTTCTGCTTCCCCACAAGTTGTTTAATACATGTATGTGCATGATCACTTCGTACTGAAAGATGATAAAAATAGATTTTTTTCACATTTTTGTAGAGATACATACAAAAACATGCTGTATGAGGAATTCGGAATTGAGTTATTAGGATAAAATTGTGGAGTTAAATGATGTCATATTATTTTAACAAGAAATTATGGTTGAAGTCTCATAATGCATTTAAAATAGTTGAGTATTGCTTGTATGAGGTAAACTTGTAAATGAACCTATGTATATTTGGCAAGTATACATGTGTCTGTGGTCAGGTTATGCTCAGTGCCTTGTAAGTGGTTCTCTACATTGTGTTGGTCATTTACCTGTAATATTGTTGTGTACGTTTTGTATTTTCAGGTATTCTGGCACCTGGATGTGTTTCGCCGAAGTTACCGCAGGCTGTCTGGCCACAGCTGTATGGGGAACTCCTGTATTTTCTGTGCCCTAAAGGTAAGTCCACACGCATCTGTATCATCAACTAGTTACTACTGAGTGGCTCATAATAAGTGCCCAAATCCATGTATATATATAATTACATATAGATGTTTTTATTTTAACAAATGCTCTTTGTGTGGGATAAATATTGTATATAGCTGAGCAAAATGTATGTTTCTTTGATAGGTGACAGTGGTGCAAGGTAGGCATGTGGGAAAAAACATTCAAATCTACTGAATTCTTTTGTTAATTTACATGTGTACACACATTCTCAATGGCTTCCCTATGTGATCATACTGTATACAGAGTCCGGTCGTGGTTACATGCTGTATTTGTACTACATTATGCTACACACCCTACATTCATGAGGCAGTCTGTTCTTTGCATACCCACCGTTGGCTTCATGCCAAGCACCTTATGTCATGTTTTAGCTTTTACAACTTGTGACAACTACCTTCATTGGTGTTAGACAGCTGACATTCAGTTTCACTATTTTAGTATTTACATTATAAAGGTCCCAACCATAGAATCAAGTTGAATGGGACACAGTGTAGCTTGGTGCAACTGGTACTGGCCTACACCATCTACATGTAACATGTACTTACTGTTTGAGTCTATTCCTACCACTAGCCATTCAGTCACTGCAGGGTACATACAGGTTTTATACAGGGCAGTAATGCTTGTATTGATTTTTGTGAATTAATGGGTCTGTAGCCTGCTTTGCCTAGATATACATGTATATCAGAACATATGTATGTTTTGTATTGATGAGTACAGGATTTGTATGTCAAACAGAGCACCTGTATGCACGTCTATGTGGACGATTGACCTGTATAATTGATGTATAAATTATGGTCTGTTTTAGAAACTGTGCTAGATCAGTGTTTTCTCAGACATATTCAGGAACTATGACCATATCATCTAGAGGCACATACTGGCTAATTTGTTCACATATGCTTATGTATGTCTATAAAAAGTGGGGTGGGGTCACTGCATGTGAACATATGTGCATTTTATCATGCATGTATGTGTAGTGTGTGTCTCACAGCACATGTATGAATTCACCTGTGTGTAAAACATCATGATTGCAGCTATGCATACCGGTAGACAACAGCAGGCTTTTTGTGGGGACCAGTCATGCATGGAACTGGATATGTACTCTATAATTAGCTACAATGAAGAGTTTTGTTCATTAATTTCACATTTGTTTTATCTTCAATGCCTCATACAGTCTTGAAGCGCTGTAGCCTACAGTATGTACAGATGTACTTGTACAATATCCAAACCATGATCAGTTATCTGAGAGACAGTGCACACATATACAGATGACCTAATTTATGACAAATCCTCAACATGCAGTTCCAGTGCTTCTCATGCAGTTTTATCTTTCAGCAGATTTTCTAAAATGGAAACATTGAAATTTTACTAGTTAAAAGCATTAAGATGAGAGAGGGAATGCTTGTTTATAAATTGTTGTTTACACATAAGTAAATTGAACATTTGTGCCGGAAAAGAAATTTGCCTTATCTACATCAAGCGCACACTTCATTACAAATGAGTAAATGATATTGATCTTGCACTTAGATATTCTTTAGGTTCACTAACTGTTACTACAAAATTAGGCTCTCTCTCCTGAGGCACACATTTCTAATGAAAGAAACAATGTTACAAAAATAATGTAAATTGCCCTAATTATCTTGCGGTTAATGATGTATGCATTGTTCATAGATCCATCAGATTTGTCCGATATTTAATAAATGACAAAAATGGCTTTATCAGGGATATCAATATTATACCATTACATTATTACAATAATGCATGGAGTGGTCATACCTGTATAGCTGATCACAAAGCTCAACACCTCTCTAGATTAAAGTTTACAATTGATTACCTTTGGCCAGGTAAACCTAAATTGCTATTTGCACAGGCGTTTTGGCCTGATTGCTACAAACAATGGCTTGTGTGCTGAAGCCTTTACACTACACTGATGTCCACTTGTGCCTAGATGTTCATTAATTGGATGAAAAAAGAGCCTTGGGGACCTGACTAGGTCCTTACTATAATGGCAAATAAGATGCTGGATGGCTTGATAGGTGTTTTAGTGAGGTAGTACTAACAGCAGCACACTTAGCACACAGTTTCGGTGAACAGACCGGTACTGTCAGTAGGTAAATGTTTGGTGAAGCCCTCTTGTGAGAGTAATGGACTATTTACCCCAGAGGCCTGATTAACCTCCTGGCATGAAGTCCTCAGCAAAAAGTGATACTCGAGTAGAAAGATAAATCTGTCAACTTTATCAGAGTGTTTCTTCACACCTTTGCCAGAAAGTACTTGTTTGAAAGTTGCCATTGTACACAATTGATTAAAACATACTCCATACCTTGCCACACACATCTAGGTTATCCTTAGCCCTTGTGTATGACACTGCAATAAAACTTGTGATGTGTTGCATGGTTGACCAGGTATTGGCACCATAGAGAAAGTCAGTCAACTAGTAATAGTAACATAAAGCCTTAAAGGTAACATCTATAGATGGTTTCAGATGTAATTAAGATCGGATACTCATACAAATAGTGATATGAAAGTTTTTAAGTTTTATCACGTTAATACCTTTTGAGTCATGTATGTAAAATGTAAGCTACAATGAACATAATTTACATTTAAAAAATTACAATTGTAGTTTTGTTCATTACATTTATGGCTGTCCCCCTTAAAAATAATAAATTCCTTAACTTCCGTAAAAAAAAAAAAAGAAAAAGAAAATCATCAGCTACATACCTACCTACAGACTGGCTAATACTTCTTCCATGAGGAGTGGCAATAGATCTTCATTGAAAGAAAAGGCAAACAATTCAAATGGTTTTGTTAAGGCTTCACAACATCTGTATATTGTGACACAAATCAGTCCTGGCCCATCTACACAATATGGTTGTGATATTGCCAATGTGATGTTAAGAAATAATCATTCATTCCTTCATCCTTAGGTACATAGATTTCTTTATTTTCTCTACATGACTTACACAGCCTTTGTTTTATGCAGAGTTACATACAGACAAGTGTAATTCAAAGCTTTGAAACATACCAGGGCCAAGATAAATATCAAGAAATGTAGATGGCAGAAATGTAGAAATGTGTTACAGGTATGATTAAAGTACACATACACCTATATACATGCAAGCTATAGTCTCCTATAACTGTGAGACAAGATAACATAATTAGCAGCTGTGGGTTTTTGAGTGTTTACTCATTGGAAAGGAATGTGGCCATGTTTCACTGCTTCCCCGTAAATCCAAGTGTCAGACAAAAAGGTGAAACAGTATGGTTCTACCATCCGGGACATGACGCTAAGAGGTATTCAACTCCATCAGTAATAACTTGGCTAAGGTTAGGTCACATATGAAGCTCAGGTTTTGTTTTTTTTCTCTCATCTTTTCTTCAGGAGACATGTACCTCTGTAACTACCACTGTTTTGTATGAGTCTGTTAATCTCTGGTTTGCTTAGGCATGCAGGTATTGTTTGGGAACATTGCTTAGTGAACTGAGAGGGGAAAATCAGATAAACCCAGGCAAAGCACATACATATATTCACATTATTTTTCTTGAAGTTGCTTTTTCAGGGTACATTGTATTTACTTACTTTCCTGATAATGCCATGCACAAATGTATAGGCTAAGCAGTACTTTTAATACTACTGAATGTTATGGTAGGGCAGTGAAGGTGTTAGCCTTTGGGGGGTGGGGGGTGTTTGTGATGGGGATGGCTAATGTGTTGGAATGTCAGTTATGCCCCAGAGGGAGTAGAAGGCCGTGAAGACCAGTGGTTGTGGAATTAGTGACCACTCAACCCTCCACCTATGAGGTTATATATTCCCAGCTTACAAACATATCCAGGTCATGGTTTATACATTGTCATGTACTAGCTATCCCAACAATCTGTGTGCAATTAAAACATGGGATATTTTCGAGATGAGAGTAAGAGAAGTTTATGTTCAGCGGCCTGTGGTATAGCCAGCAGATGACACTTGTTCTACTGCTGCACTTATGGTGTCTTTTTTTCATGTAGGATGCAATATGTGGAGTTCTTGCTTGCCTTGTACATATATTAGCCTGTTTATTCAAGTCGGTGTTTCAATCACGTATGCGTACAGACAAGAACTCAAATGACTCTTACCATCCACCGTGCACATATAACTATAATTCATTATATATGCATTCAGATTTGGGGAAGGTAAAATTTCAGAAAAACTGATCTTTTTTCACTTTTTAAATAATGAATTTTATGAAGGAAATTTTAGTTTTCTGAATTCAGACGTTTAATATTATTGAGTTACCTTGAGTGAACATGGATCAGATTAAAACACGCCAACTGTCAATGAGCACTCAATGACCAGGCCGCAAATTCCAATGTACCAGTAATTTATTCTGGTATTCTTGATTCAAAATTGCATATTTACGATCATTATAAACATGTGACCAGTGTCTCTGTTGTCACTATACCTGTTGGTATTTCAGTTATAACTAAATTGAAATCTGGATAAACATATTTGTGGTTATCGGACATGTTTGGATGTTTTCTTTGCCTGACTGCTCACCATGGAGTCGTGGGTCAGGCTGTGGGGTCAGCTGTTATCATGGTAATACAGAGCCTACAAGAGGCCTCAATATTTGCCAGGTATAATCCCTCCAGTTTTATATTGTCAGATCTTATTATCTGGCTTTTCTATCAGGTTCACCGACTAATATAGATAGTTGTGATGCTCCTCACATATAAATACCTGTTCTCCTATGGCTAGGGTACATGTACAGTAAATCAGAGAGTGTTGGAAGGAGATAGCCTCTGGCACACCACAGCTCACCATGGATAGGTTGGTGTAAACACCCAGATATTAAATACATATGGTTGAATTTAAAGTGGGCTTGATCCAGTTTGACAAGTTTTACTGGTACCCAGCACGTGTATTCACTGCTCCGTGATCTTTTCACAGGAGTTCAAAGGCATTTGCAGTGGAGTAAGAAGGCTTTTCTCCACTTCACAAATAATATTGAAATGGCACATGACAGTTCTATACCCTTACATTTGGGCACAGAAGGAGTGGAAATGAATTATTACTTCACACTATTAAACACACTACCATTTGTCAGGGGATTAACAGTTTACTTTAAACTGTGGCTTTGAACTTACACTTACAGTTTTGTCTAAACAAGATATACACAGTTCTACATGCAATGCATCTGCCCACTAAAATCATGATTAAATTTTAATTCTATCAATTTATACATATTTTTGTTTCATATATTACTGTGATGCATGATATATTGTGAAACATCTGCATGCTACGTGAATTCAGGCATAATATGCATTGTGGTTCGAGCCAAATGGTCATGTTTAAGTCAAATCTGGCTGCAATTGTGTACTCAGATGTGACACACATATACATTATCTGTTCCTCATGTGATATGAGGTACCTAATATTTAATGATGTGACTTGAATAACTGGTTTACTCCCACCATAATGCTGGCCGCCGTAGGTTAAGTGAAAAATTCTTGAGTACAGCTTAAAACATAAATCAAATAAATAAATAAATAAACTTATATTTGTTTTGCATTGCAGGTGATATTTACACAGTTCCAGTATAGTGACCAGAGTTCTCTGCCTCCAGACACATTGCGTAAAGCTCTTGCCGAGACATTTGTTGATCAGCATCGATACCAGCTTGGTCACATGGATGATGCAGCTGAATGTTTTGTAAGTGCACATGTTCTCATGTTTTCTCAGACCTGAATGGCTTCTGTATTTGAACCTTTTGACAAACAAATTCAGCTCATTTCTGGAGGCTGTTCAAGGCAAAGTTAGCATTGTTCGTTTAAGCAGGCTCTCAAGCTGAAGGCCTTCGCTGATTTATAATTTTCTGTTTGTGGTGGAAAACTGCATATGTAGGAAGACCCAAGAAAGAAAGTATATTAACACTTAAATAACACCTTCATAAATTCTATTTGTTGTTTGATAAAGAATACCATAAATTTGATGATCATACAATCATGAAAAAAGGATAACTTGTGATTTCTACCTATTTAATTCATATATCAAAAGCTGTACATATCCTCTAAATTAGTTATAAGTCTGTCATTAGTTGGCTTTTTTCAGGTTTGTTTTATAGAGGGCAGGGTGAGATGGTTTCGTTTAGCAGTGTACATACACTGTTTGGTCTGTAGTTCAACTTCCTTACAGATGTAAGCTTGGCCCTTTGATGTCTAGTTCAAGTTTACAAAGAAGTAGACAGACTGTCTCTAACTGTTGTCTGGTGAAGATGTTACGAGGACATGCCAGCCCACATGTTGAAACTTTCTTGCTATTTTCAGATGGCTTTTATGTCCTTGGATTGAAAGCTGGTTGGTGCATGATCTTTAAAAAAAAAGAATCAGTTTCAATGCATTAATCCTGTCTACTACCTGGGGAGATAGTAAAGACCGGATGACCTAGATTAGGCAGTCTGTTTACCATATACCTGTGTTGACAAGTTTTATCTGCTTTTCTTGTTTACTCAGGAGAACATTTTACGGAGGTTACATCTTCACGTCGCTACAGATCACAATGAGGACACATGTACTGCGCCTCACTGTTTGTCTCACCAGAAGTTTGCCATGACAGTTTTTGATCAGGTATCATATCTCTCACAGATGTAGTCAGTTAGCTGTGTTGTCTGGGATGTACAGGGCTTCCACCCAACTCTATACAGCTGATACAAACTGAGCAGGAAAAAGCTGTCTGCCAATACAGACAAGTCAAACAAGAAATAAAACCCAGCACCCCTCCCCCCCCCCCCCCAAAAAAAATAAAAAAAAATAAAAATGCAAAGCTTGATCTCCAATGATAAAACTATAACACAAACTGTTTTCTTTTTGTGAAACAAGAAATATTTCATTTATTCATGTAATCTCTTTAGTGGCTCTTGAAAAGCAACAAACAAAAAAGTATGCAGAAAAAGAATTTCTTTTTTAGTTTTTTTACACTGAATATATCTGATATGGCTTAGTTAATACTTTCTTGTTTACATTGCAGTTGGTGTGTCCATGTGGGGCTAAGACAGACCCGTTAAGGTTCCATGAACTCGTGCACTATGTTTCAGCCAGTGCCTTAGTGTAAGTCCTCTCCACACAATCCTATATTAAGCGTAAGAAATAGGTCAGAACACACTGCAGACCAGTTTAGCAAGACTGTAAAACTCAAATTAATTAAAAGTCATGATTTCATTTTTTTATGGATGATCTATTCTTGTACTTATTGGGTAAGTCCGGTAAAATACAACATCAATGGATTTGCTTGCCTGAGGTTAGACGGATGATCTGAGTTTCATGTGTATGTTGTTTTGTTTTTTATGGGAGCAGATCCCAAGCCAAGCAGATGCGGGAAACGGGTGATGTGTTACACCCTGATAGGTTTGGACTGTTATTACGGAACGCTGCGGCTATGGGGGACATCAGGAACTGTCCGGTATGTCCTTGCCTTAATTACCATACAGGACATCGAAAAAATAAACAGCTACCACAAGTGCAGATAAAACTGAGATCTGACCTAAGGTCTTTGGGTGTTAAGCAAAAACAAAGAAAGTAAACAGTATTTTAAATCAATTCATTTGCTTTTTTTGGTATTAAATTATCATGGTATTTTTGAGACTTAAATTGAAAGTTTCTTTAAACCTAATAATGATCTGTCAGTGCCTCTGGTTTAACCAAAACATTAAAGATCAATTCTTTTGTATCAGAAGAAGTCATTTTTAGATGATGATAAGTATATGCTTGTTTAGAACATTGTATGATTATTGTATCAATTTTCAGTCCATGTGCGGAAAGAAGGTTCAGATGAGGAGAACATTGTTAAACTTCCCTGATGTTGGTATGTTATGTTTTTAATACTTAGTTACATAATTTTATAGTGAAATGTTCTCATTTCATTGAGAATATTCTGACTTGGATTACATTCTCACAAAAATCTATTACACTAATAATGAACTTGAACAAGTTTATTTAAGAGGAAGGTTAACAGTTGAGCTATAAGTAAGGATAGATGTGATTGTGGGCTAAGGAAAGTCATGAGTGCGATCTTGATAGAGGTCAGTTGGTGTGACATGATACTGTGTGCCTGTGAGGAGTATGGCAGGTTTGTTATGACAGTTGACACCTATGAGAGGCAGGTAACGTTGTTTGTACAGAAACAACTGGGTTTCACGGTGATAACTTAGCTGTGTGACACATATGGGGGGCAGCACCAGCATGAGATTTTGACAGTCCTCTGTCATATTTCACGGAGGATTATTATTAAATATGGTTTAGACTTTGGATATTTATGAGGTTTCTTGTTAAACCTCGCTGATGTGATCCTTAGTTAAACTGCTAACTGCCCAGAATGATGTTTCCCATAATACACAAAAGTTAAGCACGGGAGGAGAGATTATTTTTTCTTCAGTGTTGAAAAAGAAAGTTTTGAATCCTTTGGAGGGGTAATAATATTCTGCTTGATTAGAACCAATCCTTGCATTAGGGCAAGCAGATCTATTCTGCTTGATTAGAACCAATCCTTGCATTAGGGCAAGCAGACCTATTCTGCTTGATTAGAACCAATCCTTGCATTAGGGCAAGCAGACCTATTTTGCTTGATTAGAACCAATCCTTGCATTAGGGCAAGCAGACCTATTCTGTTTGATTAGAACCAATCCTTGCATTAGGGCAAGCAGACCTATTCTGCTTGATTAGAACCAATCCTTGCATTAAGGCAAGCAGACCTAGACTGTTAAAGCCCCATGTGTATCTCCATTTGTTAAAGACAGTGTGTAAAACCACCCAGTAAAGCCTACTGAGGACTTAATATTTTCAGAGTTATGTCACTGATAAATGAGAAGTCGGTAAGATATTTAGGGAATCAAGTACAACTTGTCAAATTTGCCCAGTCACAGTGGATTTTGTATAGATTGGTTAGAAGATGGCTTCATTAAACCTGCAGACAGAAAAGCAACCATGGGCATGTGACTTTGTGCTTCTTGACTTTGTGTGATAAAAAGCTCTGGTTTTGTGTTTTCAGTGAGTATTGGTTTGATTTGGGACTCGGAGCGGCCCAGCGGAGAACTAGTCACAGATGTGTTGCGGAGTCTAGGCACGACAATCATGCTCCAAGACGTAAGTGTGCCAAAAAACACGAATGTAGTCCTGAACTTGGTTTGCATCACCAACAGACGATGTGTGCATACACAACATTAAACTTCTGTGAAGTCTGTGAACTTGACTGCTGCGTTAGGCATTGAAATTAAATGTCATTTAAGTACACATTGTATGCTTGTTTTATTGCTCACTCAGCTGTGAAAGTTTAATAGATCATGTACACAACTCGAGACAGACAATAAATAGTGTATTGAAAATAAATGCTGATTTCATTACCACATAGATTTTAATCAGTTTTCAAATTCAAATTTAAAATTGTTGATCAGAATATGTTGAAAACATAATGCTGCTTATTTTTTTATTGCATAGTTATATGGAAGATGTAAGGGACATAAAAGAGAATTTTTTTATAAACTATTTTTTCAGGTATTTCACTCTGTAATGACTGAAGATGGCAGCAAACTTCCTAAGCTGAATCTCTCAGCCCTGGTCTGTTATTATGGAAAGCACTACTCCACATTTGTCTTCCACTCCAAGCTCAAAGTCTGGATCTATTTTGATGATGCGACTGTTAGAGAGGTAAGACAAATAAAGATTGTCAATATTGGTTGTTTGTGAGAGGTTAGCCATGGGCTAATACAGGCTCAGTGACCAGCCAGGGACCGGAGATTTAGACAAGGCTTGTGCTGGCGTAGCGAACAAACAGCCACCCAAACAAGGACATAACAGTGCCTGTTTCCTCTCCCCTCTGCCACAGACCCTTTGCTGTGGGCTCCTGATATTGAGCGGTGGCTGAGGAGAGCCTTACTAGTGTAAGATCATAGCCCGCCAATGCGGCAAGATGAAGCATGACCTCTTTAGGTCTGTGCTTGCTGCCATGTTTGCCAGTTGTCCGCAAATCCTGTTTAACCCCTTCTGTGAGATAATGGGCATTTGTTCAATGTGCCGAGACATTTTTGGGCAGCTGTGCCGTGTTGATGAGATAGAAGCTGTCAGATTACAAGGATTGAACATTTCTCTCTAACTCTACCTCACTCACCTGTCTGACTACGGTAAAGAGTTAGATTGTTGTGTAGATTTGTAACCCAGACCATACGATAACAGTGTTTGCCTTCCCTTACACCGTTTCTTTATTCATGTTCACTTCCTTATCGATTATGCAAATGTTGTAACTTTTTCTGTGATGGACATAGGATGATGGGAGGAGGAGCTTAACAGGGAAGACACAAAATTTAAGAAAAACCATGATGTAATAATAGCAATGCCTTCTTCCTGAATGATCTAGATATGCATTGCCTTACTACTTGTATGAATCCTACTTTTATGTCATTGCTTCAACAAAGTTGTATGACTTTCACAGTTGCTTGCTTATAGTGGTGATCATTTGAGGATGTGTGTTTGCAGATTGGTCCAAGGTGGGAGGATGTGGTACACAAGTGTGTAAGGAGCCGGTATCAACCCCTCTTACTGCTCTATACTAACCCCTACCCCACACTGCTTCCTGTACAGACAGCTCCACAGAAAACCACCATGCACCCAGGCTACAAGAAACCTACTCATGGTAAGAAGACTTATAGCTGTTTCCCTGAGGGTCATTTGTAATGTTTTGTAGGTGCTATAGTGGGTGAAGTACTTTTCAAAAAAGCTGATGACTCTACAAGGCAGTATAATATGGATACATAAAATCTTATTTGTAAAGTGTATTTCTCACAAAGTTTGGCATGTGAAAATGAACTTGCAGGAGCACGTGATGGCTTTAGAATGATACTTTTGATGCCAGCTCTGGAGTTTTTCTGATAACAAATTAATCAGACTTCATAAAAAGACTTAAGTGGCTTTAAGTAGGTGGATGAAACACAAGCAAAATGTGTCACTAGGTGAAATACATTAATCGAAAAGTGAGTATAATGTTTGAGAAATGTTATAAACTAAATCTTGTTTAGGCTGATTTTGATAAATTATTTTTCCTATCAATTTCAGTTTCCCCTGAAGCTCCAAAATCAAAACGTGACCCCCGTGCAGCCTTTGCCCATCAAAGGGCAACAGTTGGCCGAAGGGCTGTCACACCTGGCCCTGAAATGAATGGCAGCTCAGAGTATGTGGAGCCAACAACTCGACGAGCCGTTACTCCGGGACCAGAACACTATGGTCATGAGTCTGACAGAGAAGGTGTCAAAGGCAAAAGCATTGAGCACAGCAGGCACAACAGCTTCCTTGTGGCAATGACTGGAAACAAAGTAGATGTGAACAATTCAGGAGGAAACCATAACCCAAATGGTTATTCACAAGACAGCCATTCCCTAATGGGGGAGTATGTGTACAGTAATGGTGTTATTCAGCCCTCGTTCATGAACAATGCTGATAGGTATGAATCGCAGAACTGTATGCCCGGTGAGGTGAATGATGAGTATAGGAAACACCCAGATGGGAGCGTTCCACCCTACAGTATGATGCCTTCTAACTGTGACATACCGAGGAAAGAGAGTTTTAAGAAAGGCATCAGGGTCCATGGTGATGTGATTAGGTATATGGTAGATCAAACAAGAGGCCCTGGTGTAGATCATCAGGTGCAGATGGTGCCTAATAAAGGACGTCATTCGCGAAGCAGATCACAAAGTCATGAGGACACTCTTAGCATCTCATCAGAAACGAACTCTGGTGTAGCTAATTCCAGATCTAAGCCTAACCCTTATAATCAGGAAAATGGCAAAGCTGTCCATGGACCTGTTCAATCAGGTTTGGCGACTCTGCCCAGGAAGAAGCAGGACCAGAGGAATTCTAAAACACCGTCACCAACAGTTACGTTGAATCCAGCAGACCAGAGTCACGAAAGGCAAGGTTCTGCCAGTTCAACGGGCTCTGTTGTTCTCAACCCCAAATATCAGCAAGGTCATGGAGGTCAAGTTAGCAGGAGTGAGTACATGGACCAGAAGCATTTTATTAGGAAGCCGGAAGCTGGGGTACCACCAGGATCTACCCATCACTGGAGACAGGTTTCTGCCTCCTCCCAGGGCTCTTCCTCTACCCCCACCCCTACGGCGGTGGAGATGGGGCACCCTAGGATGATGGGAGGAGGAGCTTCCCAGGAACAATCTCCTACTGATGCAGCCCTCAGTCAGGACTACATCAGCCGGAACATGGTGGAGAAGATTCTGAGTAAACAGCGGTTGACCCGCCAGGCTTCCTCGGCCAGCAGCATGAGTGTACGCAGTAACACTAGCAGTAGTAGCATGGACAGTGACACTGGTCTACAGAAAACACTGAAATCAAAAGGCGGCAAGGACTCACTGAGTGTGGAGATTCCATATGACAGTCTGTCTCTGGAGTCACAGAAGGATTCAGGTTATGGCAGTAGTGATAGGAATAGCTCCAGCTCTACAGGCAGTGTTACCATGGACCCCTTTGCCCAATACTTCATCAGCAGAAGTATGATTCCCCCCAAGACTGTCAATGATGCCTATGTGCAGAACTTTACTGACAGTTTCAAAGAATCCTTAGCAAACATGGAAAAGGAGGATAATGTGGACTCCTCATATGAACCCGTGGAATACAAAGGTCAAACCCCAAATTCATATACAATAAATTATGTTCAGCAGCAACAACAACAACAGCAATCTCAGCAAGGACCAAACATGAACAATAAGCCTAATCATTTGTCTCAACACCACACCAGGGAGAAAGCTGAAAACAGCAAGAATGTCTATGTCAGTCATAAAGCTTCCAAGCCTCATCGCAAAACCTCAGTAGGAATAGTGAATGGTAGAGATTGTGTGTCTGTTGACGACAAGATTTATGGTACACAAATCTCAGATGGATTATCAGGTACGTGGCTGCTCAGTGAAAACAAGTCAATATTGCAGAGTAGGGGAGAGAACTCTTCTGATATATATATACTGGGAGATTATAAATCAAAGTTCGGTTGCTGTGCTTTATGTTTCTTTCTATAGTATTTCACATTGTATTTTTGCAATATAATGTCAAAGTGGGGAATTACATGATAATTTGTAACTGCTGTGTATGCTGGCCAATTATTAAATTAGCAATACATGAGACTTGTTTGTGTTTCAGGCTCCAAACCACCTAGTGTTTCAAGGTCAGAAGAACATAGGGATGACTATGATCTCATTAATTTCAAATCTGGAATTCAGGTTCATGATATTTTGCCTGGTTACAGTGAAGGTAAGATATTTGCTTCTTGATACGTTTCATTCTAAGCAAAGCCAAATAACAGAGAAACAAGTCAACTGTTTTGTACAAACTGTGGGAGACATGACTTCGTCATCACTCTATATACTTTCAGATCTGAAGGTTAAATTTTTGAGGAAATGAGATCATAATATAGACCTGTAATGGTGGCTGTGTTTGTTTTCTCAGCGGTTGCTGGATACCGAGGTAATGCTGAATTCCTGGAGTTATGTCACAAAGCGGAAGACATGATGGACAAGTGTATGTTAGCTGAGACATCTGTGGAGTTGCCCAGAGCCATCAACTGCTGCAATGCTGCAGTCTGTGAGTTTACCGTCACTCTTGTTTTTTTTTTTTACTTTAATTTTAACAATATTTAAGACATTCTTTGTCAAGTTTCTGGTTTATTCTACAAACTGTTTAGCTCTTAAATGAACCACGATGGCTATTGTAATAGGTTTTAGTATTAAATGTATTGCTTGATAGCCTGTATTACATATTTTTTCTCTTTAATCCAGCTCATGCTGACTTCCTCTAAGGTCATACATGGGAAGGTCTGCTGGCAAGGTTGTGGATTCCATCTTGCTGGCCGCTTTGGTATAAGTGAAATAATCTTGAGTACAGTGTAAAAACCTATTCAAATAAATGAATAAATAAATGAATCTTCTCTTTATTGTAGCTTACCTGAAGCAGGCTATGCAGTTACCTGGTGTTTCCCAGCAGTCATATGTATTTGCCCAGCGGAAGCATAATTCCTGTGTAATGAAGTACCGCAGTCTGGTGAAGCATTCTCCTGTTAACCAAGATGGATATGTTTCCTCAGCTAGTTCTGAAACACTGACTAGTTCATCGGCTAATAGGTATTATAAAATGCTTTATTGGAATGTCATCATTCAGTCTCGACCTAACTTACTTATACCAGAACAAAATAAGGTGTTTCTAGATAAACTATAGTTTATGCAGTACTTTGTGTGGCAAAGAAGGATTTTTACTTGAAAAATAAAGCAGCCATGAAGCATTGTGATTTTAGTTGAAAAGTCATCATGTGTTTGGCTTTATCTATGTTTGCCTGCATTCTGCTCCTTACCAGAATTTAAATTGCTGTGTTGTTAATTTCAGATCCAGTATGACCAGCACCGATTCCGATGGAAGCCACAGAGATCTAATCCAACTGGAGGCTCAGGGCAAGACACCAAAAGATGTATTTAAGGAGAAGTTACAGGACTTATACCAGCAAGGGATGAGAACTGGTCCTGCTCAGTCAACAGAGAAGCGACCAACCAGTGGAAGGCAACCCGGTGTTAAGCCTCCCCCTCCACAGAGAGGAGTCAGCATTGGCAGCAGATCCATTCCTGTTAAACACAGTAGTCCCCCTTGTCGGAACTCTACTCCGGTGTGCAACAATCAGATTTTGAACAAAGACAACGTTAATGGTGATCATTGCCCACTCATCAAAAGCAATCCTAATGTCCAGAAGTCTGAGTCACCAAACTCAGATAGTAATGCTAGTTCTAAAGATGTAGAACTGTATCAAACATATGTGAATCGTCAGAAGAATATAGCAGCAGGAGTGAAGTACCCAGTGTATCAGAGTTCATCAGGGGCGAGTACCCCAACATCATCACTAGACGGACGAGATAGCGACAGCAGTCGGGAAAACATGCCTGTAGCAGGGCACTTGAGCAAGTCCTACAGTAAAGCGGAAATCAGACATTTATTACAGCAGAATATGATGCACAAGCAGAACCCACAAGTTGTGGCACCTGTAAGGGCTCCACAGCAACAGGCTCCCCAGGGCTACACGAATGGGGGTGGCCTCAGACCTACAGGGCAACCTCACGCTCCAACTGGTAACCCGGTGAGAACAGGGCCTAACCTTGTCAGGTCGAATATATCTGCTAATGATTGCAGAGGTCCTAAGCCTCAAGTAGCATGCAAGCCTGTTGTCCATGGTGATTGTCCCCCTCATTCTATGCATCCCACTAGTGTGTCTGCTCGCATGACGTCCAGTGATTACCAGGGTCGGGAGAACGTGTACGGTTCCCAATCCAGACATGTTGAAAGAGGTGCCTGTCAACCTGATCACAACAACCTCTACCAACAGCAACATCAACACAGAGCATGCACTTCAGGTACTAACCTCTCTGCTGCCTTCATTTATTGTTCTTTGTAACAAGTGTGTTCGTGACTGTCATGTCTGTTTGTGAATTTGACCAGTTGTGCTAACGTGTACAGACATTTTGTAGTCAAATCTTTGATTTGAAGCATGCACACAACTTGTTTTTGAAGCTAGTCGTGTGTGGTGCCACACAATTGTAGGCTTAAGTTGGCCTCTGTCTTGCATTACTTTGACATATGCCGAGTTGTTTTGTGATGTTTAGTTGCCTGTGGCTATCAGTGGAGACACAGCACTGTGGCCTTTTAGTTGGTCTATTAGGAAACAGATTTTGATCAGCTGCAGTAATGCACAGCTTTAAAGATAAGTTGAATTTCATGTGATAATATTTGATCCTTGGGTTTTGGACACATGTACAAACATGGAACTAATGAATGGCTCTCTCTCTTCTCTCCTCCCATCTTTTACCCTCCCCCCAGCAGAGCACACTTATTTAACTTCTTCAGCTCATTTGGGTCGTGACAAGAACACCAGGTCTACTTATAGTGTAAGTATCTCTACATTATTGCATGATGTGTTGATTAGCTCTAAGTTGTTCTCAATTGTCATTGAATCCAAGCCTTGGCCTGGCCTATGTCACCTATCATCAAAGGCGTACACATGTATATGTTAGTGACTGTAGGGTTCTGTTGTTAAAGTCCTAGTGTATGTGCTTTCACTGGTTTGATTTTGTTGTCTTTCATCCTTCAAATGTTGCATTTGATTTGGATCTTCTTGATCATTATTCATCTGATCAGCCCACATGTTAGTGCTAATCAATAGCTCTGTGACATATGAACAGGATCTGTGGTGCTTTGTTCTTGTCTTGATATGAAATGTTTTGTGTGAAACGTTTTCTGTGGTGTTTAGTACACGCACATGTACAGCAGTTTTTGTCGAATTGAATCCCTTGACTGTTGATTTAGTAGATCCCCACACATTCACTATTCCTTTTTCTGGCCAACATCTAGTAGTATTGAAGCTAAGTTCTTAAAGTTTTCCATGATACATTATAAATCTGGTTCAGATAGCTCAATCAGTCAATTTGTTCAGTTTCTGCCTCCTCATTTGTCCTTGACATTTGCCAGTAAGCAGAGGTAAAAATTTAACCCATGGGTGACCTTCATATATAAAACCCTAGGCTAACTGAGGCAAATTGACAAGAAATTAGCTGATCTGTTTTAGCTCTCCATGTGGCATTCTTTTATATCGCATGTTCATGTTTTTAGTACGTTCATGTTCGTTTCTGTCAGTATTTATCATATCAAGCTTGTAGCTTAGCATATTATCTTTGCACTAACATCATTATCTAATCAAACTTCAATGCTTCTCTATTCATTTTCATAACATTTTTTATGTTTCACTTTATGGGATTCAAAGGTGTTTTGATTTTAATAATATGGTCTCTTCAGTTAACATAATAGCTCGTTTTTTGTTGTGTATACTTATATTCTTACTTTTTTCTTAGATGTTTGTTTTTTTTCTTTTGTATCTAACAATCTAGTATATTTGTGTTTAGATGATAAAGTCTGTGAAGTTTGTATGTTTTTTTGTCAATCTGCAGAGCCAACCTGACTTGTCCAGCAGTGGAGTTGAGGAGGATTACCTGGAGTTCCCTCCCCCTGCCTCACTAAGCGCACCAAGCACACCGGCCCACAGCTCTGAGAACCTTCAGGATATTGATTTTAAACCCAGTGTTAAAGACATTGCCTCCAGGTTTGAGGCCACCACCATCACATCCAAAGAGAGGCAGACGGGTCGACGACATGGCTCTAGAACGGCCCAACCTTACCGTCAGCGAAGCAAGTCTGAATCTAGCTCTGGGCCTAAACCAGTGCTGAAGAAGAAGAGAAAGCCTAAAGCACGAGGACCGAGGAAGTCTGTGACTTTCTCCGATAGCATTGCGTTAATTGCAGCTGCGGAAGAGCTACCACCAGGACCAGCCCCACCCCCATACGAGGAAGCAATCAGCTCACGGTGTCAAGATCGTATGGGCTGGGATGATACAGACACATACTATGGTTATGACAGTGATGATGACATTGTGAAGGTGGTACCCGCTGGGTACATGCCAGATGAGGACAGTTGTGATAAGGACAGCTGTGCCAGCACTGAATCTCCTGTGGAACCTGTCGAGGTTTTGTGTTCGTTGTGTGGTAAGAAAGGCACGGAACCAGGGACACCGTACTGTGATAACTGCTGTTATTACATGAGTAGATTCCAACCTAGCAGGTAGTCCATGCTCCTTTGTTCTTTCCTTACCGGACAGGAACATCCCCAGACTTCTCACAGTGCTAAACTGCTATACCAAACTGCTGTCCAGAGAGGAATTCTGCCCTTTAATGTGGTTGTGACTTTTTTTTTCAATGTCCGAAAATGTGTTATGAATATTGTTTGACATTTTTATACCAAAGTTTTTTCTTGGGGAATTTTTGTCATGCTTATGTGTTATTTTGGGGCTGGACTGTGTTTCATGCTAAAATCATTGTTCTGTTTGTATGTGGAAAACACGTAATGATCTCAGCCTTTTGTAGCTTCTAGGTTGTTTTTTCCATGATATACATGGCAAAAGATGTTATCAAAGTTGGCATATTTTGTCCTGAGTGATGTGAATACTTGTATTTAAATTTATTTTGTTTTCTTGGTTTTCATTCAGTTGATCAAACGTGTGCTGGGCACATGTTAGGAATGCCTTTATTTATGATTTATTTGTTGATTTAAAGGAAAATTTTTAAGCTTAGGTTGTGAAATGATTTTGTTGTAAATATAGTAAAGTATGTTTAAAAGATTTCTTTCAACACTGCCAAATTCAATCTGCAAGCATTTTCAAAAATAAATTTTCATCTTCCCAATGCATTGTGTGTATACATACATGTATATGACTGTTATGCTATGGTTATCAATATAGACCAAATATCTGGTACTAAGTACAGGGAAGTCCAGATTAATCTCTCACATATAAAATAAATGTAACTTCTTTGAAAGGCTTGCATGAAAATGCCGCTATCATTCTACTCCTTCTGTTTTGTTCAGATTATCAGCTCCAGAGTTAGTGTGAAAAGTTAGCACCCCATTTCATCAGCCATGTGCTAAGTGCATATTATCATTGTAAACAATACAAGAGCAATAAGTATATTTAATCTAAATTCATCGAATATATATAGATTATACTATTTTACTTCATTTGTGTGTGTACCCTTGAAGGAACTTTGAGGCAGCCGTATCATAAATTCAGTCTTGTTCATGTTGCCTTGTTTAATTCAAACGTCCACATTGTTCATCATATGCAAGTTGTTAAACATTTATACACAGTGGCTTTAAAACTGCATCCTGTAAATTTGTTATTGCATGTATCCTTAACTCTTCTCGCTGGCTGAAAATATGTGCTTGCCTTCTTAGAGTTTCGTGAATGCCTCAGACAGTGGCAAGCAGTCTTCTAGGAAGAATTTTTCGCTTCACCCACGAGAAGGAATCCTTTGAGGGATACTCATCAAGTCGTGTGTTTCTAACATTAACACATCTCTTGAGTCCCGAATTTCCATGTACATATGCAATCGTTTTCGCATAAACTGTTTCTAATATATACACATATATAGAGCTATGCCGGATATATTTTTGTGTCATTTTGACAACTTGTTGAAAGCTGTTTTCATCACTACATGTTATATTAGCCAGTATCATTCATTTTCATTTGTTCTTTCCAAATATAAGCGGTAAATTTTGTTTGTATTGCCCACAGATTTTTATGTAAATAAATGTACAATATACACGTATCAATAGATGGGCTGTTTATTGAAGCTGAAAGTGCTTTTGAGTCAGATTTTCCTCTTTCGTGTCGTTTCTGCTGTCATGTTATCTTTGCAGATGTCACTCATATCATGTCTAGTTTATGAAGGATTTTGGTGCTCGCATCACGCAGTGGTAATTCCACGAAGTACACTTGTCATTGAGCATGCATTCCATGAAATCTGGCCAAAACCTATTCAGTTGTATCATGTTTTCATGAAGATACAAAAGCATATCAGCTTTGACAGCTGAAAATAAAAGATGTCAAACCTTTCCCGTTGTTAGTTTACTTTCTATATTTGCAGAAGTGTATGTTTTTTCCTGTGTTCAGATGTCTCCTTGAGAGATTTCAAAGGGGATGTCATTTGAATCTGAAAGTAATTAAAAACGAAGTGTGCAGAGCTCGCGAAGGAATGGGTCGTGGTCTTGCCGTAAAAGATGCTTGTTGTTAAATGGAACAGGAGAGATAACAAGGGTCCATGTACTGGATTAGTCAATTTCTTGGACTCTTGGTTTAATTCCAGTATCAAATTTGGACACGATTTTTCGAGTTTTCTCTTCCTCCCATCATTACTGTAGAGACTTCCATGGCAGTAAACGTGGCTGGTGAGGTCGCCTTTCATGAGGCTCCTTTCGGATCACTTTTATCAAATCAATATTTGCGTAGGTGGGAGAGGACGGGATCCAGGGGCCGATATGGATAAAAAACAAACGGCCGGACAGGCATCTTCTGTTTGAACCTGTTAGTTTCTGCGGTTCCATCCACCCGGTTTGCATATTGGTGCTGTTCAGTCTACGACGACCAGAAGGTCACCACATCAACATCAAAACCAGTGACTGCGTCTCTTGAGCTTGGCATTCTCGATAGCTCAAGACTCAACTCAACCCCGTCCTACGAAATTAATGTCTCTCTGACGGACACGTGCGACTTTGCACACGTCCGTAACGAATAGCCCTGGGATCATGAAGCTGTCTTACACTAAATTCAGACTTTGCCTTGTTGTATATTTCTTGAACTTAGATTTAATTTTTGAACACTTATTTTGTGACGTAGGAAAACTACAAGAAAGAAAATGAAAATTACATTGGTAGGTTGCATGTTTAAACTGTTCTGAAGTTAAACTTTAAGATAACTTCATGATCCTGGAACCAGGAGACCTGAACCCATATTCAGCAAAGGTAAAATGTTCGTAATTTTCGCTCTGGATCTCTGTCTCATGATTGTGTCCAATTCCGCTTAACCCGGGACTAGGGGCTGTATATTCGTCGAATTGAATTAGATCGCCACGTTGGATATATGAACAGTTGTTATAGCAGCGCCACCACCACAGACATAAACTTCCGTTGATTTACAAGTCGTGTAATATTCAACGACGGTATCACAGATTATGTCAGACATTACCGTACCGTCTCGGACCAAACCGCATTCATCTTCCAGTAGACCCTAGGCCTACTTAGTCACGCTGTTCAAAGTTTACATATACATTTTTGTCGTTCATTTTACCGTCTAGTCAGCAGTTTCTAAATAGCCAATTCCAGAGTCAGTGAAAAATTCACGTGGGATGCCGAAGGTTAATGGGAACGGCATCTTACCGGACTGCTTAAAATGAATTAAATCTTGTGATATAATGTTTTATTTTTCTCAAAGTTTATGACAAATGAAGAATTTAAATGTTGCTCCATGGTCTTTCTTGCATACAAGGGATGATTTTTTGTTTACTTTCATAAAATTAAAAAATTTACAGTAAAATTATTGAAACGCCGCGTTCAAGCCGAGGTGCTTTCTCTTACGTCCGCGATAACTAGGTCAGCACTGCTTTCGTCTTAGAAACATAAAATTCAGCGACATTCGAATGCCTAGATCAGCCTCAGTGGTGCCTAGATTTTTTTCCATTTCTTCCAGAAATGAGCGTGAATCTAGTTGTAAAACAATCCTATTGTAATTTTGTAAATGTTTATTAAGGGTCAAATTCACCAGCACCACCTCTCCGGAGGCTACGGCCTGAACCAGGAATACCCCGGCCGTGCATCTTCAGGCTACTTAACTTTGGAAACCATGCAAGACATAACAACCTTTTCGGCAGATGTGGTTATATCAGTATCGATGTTTTTTCCACATTTTACAACAACAATAATCCATTAAGTTACATGGAACAAACAATAGAACAGTTGCAGAGTGGGTTGTTCTCATCCAACAACACAGTTCCTGGCAGTGAAACAGCTTCAATGTCGGATTCACGGTAAACAACCTTTACCGCTGTTCGTACGTACATAAAAACTCCCTTGCATATATCGACGTCAACCGTTTAATTAGGCCCAAACTAGCTAACCTGTTGTATTTATTTACTTATTTGATTGTTGTTTTGCGCCGTACTCAAGATATGTCATTTATACGACGGCGGCCAGCATTATAGTGGGAGGAAACCGAGCAGAGCCCAGAGGAAATCCACGACCATCCACTGGCTGCGAACAGACCTTCCCACTTACGGAACCTGTTGTACGACTCGCAAAACAAAAAGGATCCATGGCAGTCACGTCTGTTCATGAAAGATAATCACATTTACCGTAGTCCGACATTGCTCTGACGTTAGGTTTGGCAGAACCAAAGCGAATGATTAATTGATTAGATTGACTGGTTGGTCTTTAACATTGTGTTCAAGAATTTATCACTAACGCCTGCGTGGTTCATAGATGGAAGTCTTCTTGACTGAAAGCTGCAGTCGAAACGTCGATCGCTGGATACACGAAACCTTACCGGCCAAAGGCCTGATAGTACTTCTACCGGTGAGCCCGAGACTTTTAACCATGCATCTGAGGGCGCGAGGTTCCCAAAACCAAACGAGCATTTCCTGTAAGTACAAATATTTTGCAAATGCTTGGTCTTCAACTTCATACAGAAAGCTTCATTTCGTTCTTCTGGTTTTGCTCTCTACGCTATACGTCTTCAATTATATTTATCATGTAGAAGACGTTAATATTTGAGATAGTCAACAATCTTACTCCTTACAGGTCTTAAGTTATAGCTCTTTAGTTACATAGCCTTATCTAGTTAAGGTATTAACTGCTGAATGAATTTGCCAAATCTCCCTCCTTAAACATTTGGACACTTAGCACGTCTTTAAATAATTGACAGGTGTCCAACTTACAAAAGTTACCCTCACTGGATGCTTGATGTTCTAAAAAACCAAGTCTGAGGTAAAAGTGAGCCATAACACAAAGGTCGATCGGACTAGCAGGACGGGGCGATTACTCCGAGTTTTGAAAACTATATGACCAAAACTATATCACTATTATACCTGAAGTAAGCTGGGCCAGAGGTTAAAGGAGTCGCTTCAAACACATGGACTTCATGCTTGGTTTGAAACTCCAGTATTGAAATCCCATGGTCTTGACACCCCCGCCCCCGCACACAGTATGCTGAGCCACCAGATCTACACAATATATATTCCTCAGCAAAGGAGTTCTTAAGATTGGCACATACGGGCAATTAAATGGTTTTGTTCCCAGTATCAACAACTGAACTTGGAGAGATCAGACATTTTTCTAAATACAATCCATTTGGCTCTCAGATCATAATTGACTGAACAGAACAAAGTACTGAAAAAGTCAGCATCAATAGTCCTCTGTGCCGCCACGAGATCAGCAACACCAATTCAGCGAGCGAAAATTTTCGGCAAACTACGCAGACGATGTGCTAAAGACGCTATTCAGTGACAAGCATCAGCTCCCAATATACTTTCTTCAGGTTGTCGTTATACAGTGTATGCCGAAAGCTGCTTGTTCATTCAATGCCTATACACATGTATTGTACGATCACGTTATTACTTTTAGAACGTAAAGAAACTGTTTCGTATGGCCGCCAATTGTTGGACATACAGTCACAGCATTCCTGCACAATGCAGGCCAAGCAGCGCCTAGCACCATGGACATAACCTGTATATGCAAGGTAAAATTCTTTTGGCAGATGACATAACCCGTAAATGCAGGGCATTCTATTTTTAAATTATCTTTGCTTGACAAGATTCGAGACTCCAGACTGACCAGCACTTGGCATACCCTCCTATACATGGAGAGCGAACAGAAGAAGTATAAGGTACAATCCGACTCGGAATTAAATTGTCTCTTCAATCACCAATTTGACGCCCTGACCAGTTGGCCAGCTTCGTGCAACCATCAGCATCTGACTAGAAACGGCATAGCTATTTCGATAAAAATATTGTCATACACGTTCTGAATTGTCCATTATTTTGGGCCTGCCGACGCTTCCGTGAGGGCATACATTTATAGGCCTGTCTCAAACCACAGAGACCGGACATGACACCACAGTGTACTGACACCAGGTTTCTCATGCAGTTGATGACCTTTTCGTCATGGAAAGACGTTCTGGAGATAGTGTGAACGCAGCAAAGTTGGTTGCCACACATCTGAAAACAAGAATTCACGACTTTTTATGAGTAAACCTTGTATACCAAATGACAAACTATGTACGCCAGTATCATACCATTCCGCGTCAGGTGTTTCAGAATGAAACAATAACCAAAACTCAACCGATGAGCACCCAGTGCGATGTAGAAAACAAGTTACTAACACTAATACATGTATACATGTGGACAGGAAGATGCTGGAAGCGAAAATTCGAGATTTTTTCAAGACTCCCTCCAATATTCATGATTTTTTATGACAATTCAGGGTTGGGGCGTATATTCAGGGCTATTTGTGCTATTGTTATGACAACCTTTGTTACCGACGGACAACGCCATGCCATGCATATAATCACAGATGTTTCACATTTGTTGTATACAAAATCCAGGTCTAGTGTGTGTTAAAGAATCTGCCTTTTTTCCAGGAATTTATAAACAAAAAAAAATTAAGTGGAAATTCTTTTTTGATGCGTATTTCATTTGTAAGGTCCCATTCGCCAATGTTATACTAAGGGATCAGCTACTAGTCTTTGTCCAGTGTTTCTGTTATTAGCACTGCTCCATGAAACAATATCCTCGTTTCTAAACTCTACGTAAATCGTATACTATCAAGCCTTTTTGCTAACCGAACTAACTCAAAGCCAAATTTTCCCTCAGGTTTAGGACTGGAATCGTATTTAAACATGGGGAAGGCCTTGTACTGTCTGCCCGGGACTACCTTAAATAAATCCTCTCCTCTTAAACTCTTCACTATCATACGGACGTTTTTGTCAATGTCTGCATTTCGTCTTGTGTGTAATTTCACTTCACGCTGAATCTTTTTTGGATCAAATACAACATCTATAGAATCCTCACAAAGATCCAGAGAGGGATTGGCGTCATCTGATATTTTGGACACGAAACAATCTCTCCGACTCTTTGGTAAGTCATTAAAAAGTCTGTTTAAAATGTCGTTCATCAGGTCAGCTGGTATATTTCGGCCACTGCCACCGGTGAAATTAACTGTCCTGTTCCAGCGTAGGTCATGTCCAATCTTTTCTGGTAACCATCCGTTAACTGAAGACAGGAGCCGATGTGCTGATGTCACCGATTCAAATTTACCGGTCCGATAGAAATCCACAAGGTCCATGACCCAATAGGACAACATAGCATCACCATCCCCTTCCCTTACAGCATCCCGACGACATAGAAGATTGAGGCCCCTCCAAGCTAGTGCTGTATTGTACCTGAATTTGAAGTCAGGTAAGTAAGTTGTGTTTGTCCTTCTTTTCTTCACCAGTCGAGAGCTTTGTCGCACAGATTCATCTTCATACAACAGTTTACATTCTTCAGTACAGTACCATTCACAGGATGGAAGCTCTTCCTCAGAAAAGCCGATACACTCAAGGTGATACCATTCCTTCAATAAACAGTCATCCTGTGCCGCGCATCCAACCATGGCCACATCACCCATGTCTTGTGAACACATACAATACTTAAAAGTCTTTTTGGATTTTTGTTCACATTCTTCACTGCAGTACCACTCATCTAGTTGTTGGTGTAATGTAACCCCAGCACAGGAGTAATGAAACAACTCTCCCTTGATACAGCCCCTTCCACTTTTACATCTCACCACACCTTCATCTCTGTCCTCATTACAACAGTAATCCGCAACACCTTCTGACGGGGATATTGTTAGCGCATCTGTGTCCATCTCATGCCAAATTGACTGAACAATCTGTTTACTGACAGCATCCAGAAATGACCGTCTCTTTTGGAGAGAACATGCTTCTAGCGCCTTCACTGCGGAAGGAGGGCGATCACTTGTCGTTTTCAAGCCCATGACCTCCATTGCTGAGAGGATGACAAACGCCTCCGTTGCTTCACACATGAGATCCCATCGTTGTAAAAAACTGTTCAACTTGTCATCTGAAAAATTTATCATGTTCATGATTTGACGTAGAGTGCCTTTTTCTTCAAAGCTAGTCTCTTTCAGGAAGTCGTTGTAATAGTCTTCCAGGAGCAAGATCTCTTTTCGAAACTCCTGAGCATCCGAAATTAAAGTTTCTACCCTAAGCACATCATTGTCTCGACTATCACACCCAAAGTTTGAACTATCTCTGAATATAACAGCAGGTACAGAGTGATCACTGCCTTTCGCAATGTACTTTTGAACACAGTTAATGACATCTGTGTTTGCATCAGTCGAGCTCTCGTCCAGTGCCCCGAGATTCATTAAAAGGCTCCTTTGCACAGACTCCAGTGAGTGATTATGACTTACATGTTCCACAGTACAGTCATCAAAGAACTCACTGAACCACTGCAAGTGTCTTGTCAAAATGCGTGACACAATTACTGTCATTCTGGACTGTAGCTCATGAAAGTCTCTAACCGAGGGTGTAAATACTGTAAATGGAATATCAGAAGCTGAAATAGTTGTCCGGTCAGAATTATCTAGACGGACCGTTGGAATACGATTTACTGCTAAATATCCAAGAGAATACTTTACTTTTGCATTTTGCTGGTCTACATGTGGATGACTTGCTATCATTCGATTGCAGACATTATCCCAGGAAAGTGTAAAACCAGGGTCAAGAGATTCTTCTCTTGACTGTTCAAAGTCATAACCTGATCCACGGTATTCTTCAGTCGACATATTCACGGGTATTTTGTCAGAAATATGACCATTTTCCGTGCAAGGTTCATCATCATCAGTATATATTTCATCCTCGTCGGAAGATATATCCGTTTCTGAAATATCTGTTTCGAATTCTGGTTCATTTTCCCCTAACATCATATTGACATCTGGCTCTATATGACCTGGAGGCGATAAAGCTGATGTTACTTCCTCGTCGTTAACAAATGATGAGTCTAAGGATGCATCTTCAACACTGTTAAGAACCTGTGAGTCCAAACACTCCTCCTCAGTGCCATTCAGAGTTGGTGAATACCTCTCGCCTTCTACAACATTTTCATCTCCAATAGGGCAGTCGGACATTGCCAAATCAAACTCCTCTTTTAACCTTTTAAAGCAAACATCTGTGCCGTGTGGACCAAAACACAAACCTAATTTACTTAGCAGACTGATAGTCTTTTGTTTGGACCGCTTTCTTCTCAGAAGTAATGAAATTGTGGTGGGCAAATAATTTGCTTTGACAGGGTATTTTGCATATAGCAGGATGGAAAGGGCAGTACCAATCATAGGCTTCAGGTCAACTTGTCTGTTATGGCCTCGACGTAGGTCATGCTCAGTTTTTCCAGCAGATACAGCACCTATGAGCACAGTATGTAACAGTGGAGCTTTATCTCGAAGCTCCTCAATCACTTCATCCCATGGAATATCTTCCGGTGTGCTCATCAGATTAGCCTTTTGACAGAGGCAGATATCACTGAGGAAGAGTGATTTAACCTCCCTACGTACTTCCTTCTTGACCACATTCAGAAACTGTCTTTTTGATCCGGCCGTGGCACGATAAATCCCGCGCACGGCAAGTGGATAACGACGCTTTTGAATATAGCCTGCTATTGTATTCCACTTAGACGACTTCTTTGGTTTCTTATTCAAAAATGATCGTGGATACGGCTTTCTGTTTGCATCCTAAAAGACAGAAAAAAAAAACGAAGCCAAAGATATATCACACTGCAGAATTCACATTATGAACATGTTCGATTACATTGTACATTCCTCATTCAAACTTTTTGGAATATTTATCACATGATGACTTTTTGGATAAATTATTATTTGCGCGTGAAAAACTAATTGCTTCTGTTTACAGACCACATAAAACAGTTAAAAAACCATCATTAATTTGTAAATATTAAATCCCTAATCAGAAAAGCTCCAGCTTCACTTTCAACATTATTTAGGCCGTTCCACTAGTCTCTCCTATTGGCAGGGTAGTCTAAATGCAAACACAGTGCTCTTATGTTCATAGAATTCCATGCCAGATCTCGGGGTGAATATTATGCTTTACATGTGTGCACAACCTGAGCTCAAGTACTTGAAGTACTTTTTACGATACCTAGCTTAACACTGATTCTAATAAACAAGACACTATGTCCTGCATTTAGACATTTATGATAGAGAGCACCAACGGTGGAACATCCTCTCCGTGTTATGGGTCTTTTTAATATATGTATGTAAAGCCTGAGCTCAATGCATGAGGTACTTTTTGAGATACCACCACATTTACCCTGAGATTTAAGATAGACACAGGATTACTTCAACATAAATTCTAATACGCAATAGTGTAACATAAAAACAAAACCCAGCAACAACCATCTCAGCCTGACAATGCTTTGGGTCCTGGAGCACAACGGTGTTAAAATCCAGAGCTGTCGGGTCATCCATAAGGTAAATATCCATCCATAGTCCATCAAACTGAAGTTCTCCACTCATTTCAACAACCGGTATATAAAATGGGTTAGGCCTACACATTCCCGATGTTTGCAAAGAAGAGGCCTCGGAACTACCAAATTATAAGACTAGATTTTTCAGGGTTCGGCCCTCTGGGCGATACCCTCTTGAAATGGTCAGACTATTAACCATAAATTTGTGCTCCAACTACAGAGAAAACCGCCACACCTAACTTTACACGATGCTTGCGTATCGTCTCAAGTGAAGCATATCAAAGACGTGTCGCAGTTTGTCGCATGCTTTGGCGGCCATATTGTATTTATTTACATTCTATATGAATCCCTTAAAGAATCATCTTTTCTAGAACCACCAAACCGATTTCGTCAAATTCGGCACACCTGATTACATTTGGGTGGCAATTAAAACTTCTTAATATGAATCCTTGCCGTATGTAAACTAGGCTTGGGCTCAACAATGAATATAGCGCAAAAGTAGGTCAACTGTAAAAAGTGCACAACTGGATCGAGCAAATGCTTTTCTGAAACTTGTTTGACGTCACGATTTTGAATTTCAAAGAATTAATTCCGCTATGGTTTTCATCTAATCGCCGAACATTTCTTTTTCTTCTGTTTTCCTTAGTAACTGTTACCAGTATAATTTATGCATAGTCTACAGAGCCGATCCCAGGAATTGCTGTTCACGACACCTACATTTTTTCCTATAATTTTAAATCAGAGGAGAGGTTGAACTTGATGAAATATGACTGCATACAAACTTCTGGGAGGAATCTGGTGCTCTAGGACACTAAGCATTGTAAAGCACTGGTACAACAGGCCAAGGAATGTTTACTGAAACTTTACTTGAATTTAGGAGTTGAATTGGAGAGTAAATAAGAGAGCAATCAAAACATAAATAAGTCAACTAGTCATCCATGGCAAACAGTGTTCCGACTCTCCTATTTCATGGGCTATGGATGAAGATCTACAGAAAGCTCACAAAGTCGTCTGGGCACTAGTAAGTCAGCTGTGTGGACACAGAAACCCACCAAATTGCCTCAGTTTGGAATAGACTGGACTCGCATCATGTCACTCTTTAGGTCTCCATTCATCAGGATATACATGTAGAGCTGCAGTAGTCTATGGCCTAAAAGCCAGTCTAAAGCATGACCTATAAACTGATGTGAATGACAGTCCAGTGATCTGAGATTGGTAGAGTTTTCACAAATAAGTAGACTAGCTGCAAGAATATGTCCAGTTTAGCTTCAGATGTCTATCACTAAAGGGTACAAGAACATTACAAGGCCTATTGCCTAGCAGGTTCTAATTAGTTAATAGTTGTTAATTAATTGGTGGCATGGCTAAATTGTAATTCCAAAATCTGAATCTGCCATCTCTGTGTGAGAATGGTTTCGTGATATGAGGCCTCGGCTATTCATGAAACAGTCTGAATTCATATTATATTGTTGCAATACAGAAAATATAACCGGGTCAGCTTTGCTTTCTCTCTTTACCTAATGTATAGAGTACAAGACAATACCTATACACCTGATATTATAACCCTTTTTTTGTGATATTATATCTTATGTGACAAAAGTCTTTTCAAAAAATATATTGCACTACATGTAATGTAACCTGAGCTTCCTGTTAATTATCTTATGTACATTGTTACACAGAATACAAGGCAAATGTTTGATAGAGAATGATTGATTTGAGGAAATATAGATGTTTCTGTGTATTGCTAAGTGACATGTTATTTGTATGAATTTAATGTGTAACTGTCACAAAAGTCACCGGCCCCAATAGCACATTTGGCAGAACGCCCTCTTTGGGAGCGGTAGATCCAGGGTCAATCCTGGGCCGAGTCACAATAAAGACCTTAGTTATGACTTCCTCGCTTGGCATTCAGCATGAAGGGGATAGTGCAATGAATGGTTGACCCATATCAGTATAATGGATCAGGCGGGGCGGCTTACTTGCTTCGGTAAGGCGTCTCCGCCAAGCAGCACTAGATAAAACAGCGGTGGAAATCCTCAAATCCGCCCTGCAACAAGGAGGCACATTACATGCTCTCTAAGAACTCTTTCCTCATCATATGACTGAAAAATTGTTAAGTACGATGTTAAACCCCAAGCACTCACTCACTCAAAGTCAACACTGTTAAGACCCCCTGGGGGCTTGCGTGAAGCCTCTCAGCCTCTGTAAGTTCAACTCCATCTCATGTTGGCATCCCCTCCGGCCATAAATGGGAAGGTCTGCCAGCAACCTATGGATGGTCATGGGTTTCCACCGGGCTCTGCCCGGGTTCCTCCCATTATAATGCTGGCCGCAGTCGTATAAGTGAAACGTTCTTGAGTAAGGCGTAAAACAGCAATCAAATAAATAAATCAAATAAGACCCCCTGTTGACAGAGCAGTTCATGCCTCAGGAGTTGGCAGAACCACCATAATTAATTTAATTAGTTTTAAAAAAAATCGTGGTTTTCTGACCATTTCTTATTTGACAAAACATGTTTTTGCCTCCTGTGCAGTCCAACATCTCAAAATATTTCAGCTTATGTTGTCATTTTTTTTTCCTTATCAGTCCAGAATGCCATCATGATAAATTATTCTAGGACTAAAGAAAAAAGATAAAAACAAGACATCTTTAAAATTGTACATTACACACATTAATCCAAAGATGTGCTACTGGAGCTTTTCTGAGGTATATCATAAATTGTTATTGTCCGTTTTCGAGTATTTTGCAAGTTACGGATCCCAGCAGGGGCGCCATCTTGGAAAGACACTTTCCGGTCACAGATGTGCTTTACTCTTCACATATTGTACACCGTTGCACGGTATGGTTTTATTCGATACTCAATGAAGCTAACATACTGGTACTAATAAAAAAAACTAATTTCTCGGCAAAAGGCTAAACATCACCTATACTTAAGTACTTAGTGTGTTATACCGTTGACGGTGCTGGCATTGTCATATCCTCTCTAAAAGAAGCACCGGACTGGAGTTCATGCAGATAATCCTGCGACAAACAATGCATCAAGTAACTATCCTCAGATGTCAGCCTCCAAAACTCGTTCATTGCACAGCAACATCGATAACCAAACTTGAGAAGACCCAGACATCTAAGACATAAAAATTCACCCTGTCGTTTGCTGTTTCCAAATGTCACAAACGACAGCCCAGTCATATTTTCAAGCGCTTGTCGCGCGGTGACTTGCATAGGTTCACTCGGCGGCTGACCCTGGCTACCCACAAAGCCGATTTGCACATTCGTATCCAAGTTCCATCTATCGTAACCGTGCGGTCTTCTTTTGAACTGCTCACCGCAATTTGCACATCCGTCCATACTGATGATAACAAATGCCTTCTTTGGGAAACGACTTGCAACTTTCCAATAGCACGCGCGTAGTGCGAATTTCCGCTTTCCTGGGGTTTGGAAGAGTGACGTCATTGAGGTAAGGCAAAAAGTAAATCTGTAGCCTAAATACGGAAAGTCATGACGTCAAACCCTGCACATAACGTTTCTTAAATAATCGATCCGATTCTTTGAACATGAACATGAACATGAACGAATTATAATCCATGCGTTGCTCAGAAACATGACCACCTTTTCAAAGTAATATTTGAGTTTCTCGTCTCTGCTCTTGGGACCTGTCAATACTGCATATATGCCAAGGCATGCCTACGACGTCAATATTGTTACAGCAATATAACCTGAAATTTTACTAGAACAACTCGACACAACACAAACCAGTCATTTTGGGTAATTTAAAGATTTGCTAATAAAAAATAACGCTAGTGGCGCCCAAACCTAGGCTATATTGTGTACAAAACAGAGCAGTTTCGAGCGCAGGTGAAAATTAAAAGAAATCCTATTGTACCATGCGACCTATCAGAAATGTTAAGTCTGTTTCTGAAAACTGTTACTGAAAGCCAGACAAATTGTTAAAGAAATAATAGCTGTTTAACTTCGATGAATATCCGGTAACTTTGAAACAAATCGTTCTCCGGAATATTTCACTTATTTCATATTTCACCGGAGAAACCCACGATCGACCATCCGCAAGTTCACGTACCGGTAATGTTATTTATTTATTTATTTGATTGGTGTTTAACGCCGTACTCAAGAATATTTCACTTATACGACGGCGGCCAGCATCCGGTAATGCTAAAGTATGATCTTAATTACACGGTTTAAAACCTTGCTTACATTTTGTTATATTTTATTTGCTAATGACTGGTGCTGTTATTGTATTTCTAACTTTCTCTACTGTATATTCTCGTCTATGCTACTATTAATGCATTGTGCAAAGTCGCCACGATATGGCTGAAATATTGCCGATGTGGCGTTAAGCCATAATCATTCATCCATTCATTGTGCAAAGTTAAGAGCATGGGGGGGTATCCACATACGTTCTTTGATGTAAGGGAGACAACTTTGCAGTTGAAGCGGTCTTTTTGTGGACGAGAGTAAATGCCCTTGTACTGCATAATAACAATGTTGCCAAAGGCGATCACTGACAATTCTGAATCACAAAGAGTTTAACTTTGATTTAAGATGAAGTGTCTCCACCTTTAACCGCTAGGCAAGTCGCATATAGGGCAAACTTGTAGCACTCAATCTATTGGATATGTAATTAGACAGCGGAATAAATAGCGCTGTAATAAATTTGTATATATCATGTTGAAATACTCACAGAACCGTGCACTACATGTACAATCAACGAGCTAGGATACACATCCAGTCACATTATTCTGACACCAGGCCAACCAATTATGTTTCCTTGCTCTAGCCCCTCAGTGCTCAGCACCAAATGAGACAGCAACAAGTGAAATTTTTAAAAAGTCTTTGACTCAAAATATCGACAATGAATGAGTGAGTGCGTAGGGTTTAACGTCGCACTTAACAATTTTTCAGTTATATGACGACGAAGAAATCCATAGAATGTATGTACGTGTAATATGCCCCCTTCTTGCAGGGCGGATTCCCTCTGCTCTTTTATTTAGTGCTGCTTCCCTGAGACGACTTGCCAAAGGTAAGTAAGATGCTTAACCCTTGCCATTATACTGATACGGGTCAACCAGTCCTTGCACTACAACTTCTTCTTTTAAAGTCTTAGGTGACCCTGGATCTACTGCAACGGAAGCAAGACGTCCTATACAAACTGAGCCATCGGGGCCTGTGTGAAACCGTTTATACTAATAAAACCATGACACCAACTGATTATTCAATTTTATTTCATTGATTTCCAATGCCTAATTACAGTCAATAGTTTTAACATATATGACGGCGGTCGTATAGGTGGAGGAAACCGGAATGCACAACGTAACCCCCCGCTATTCGCCCTGCGGGCACCTGACAAACGTCCTGACTTGACGATCGAGGCAGCTATAGAGTAGGAATCGCCCCATCCTAAAACTTGTGCCAGATGCAACGTAATATTGTTTTCCATGTGACTGCACCATACATCTATAATGTTAGGGCTACGTACGTTATGTCAACACAATACCCGATAGCGCAGCGTAATGACCCAGAAGCCTCTTACCAATGCGGTCGCTGTGAGTTCAAGTCCAGCTCATGCTGGCTTCCTCTCCGGCCGTAAGTTGGAAGGTCTTCCAGCAACCTGCGGATGGTCGTGGGTTTCACCCGGGTTCTGGCTGGTTTCCTCCCACCACAATGCTGGCCGCCGTCGTATAAGTGAAATATTCTTGAGTAAGGCATAAAACAGCAATCAAATAAATAAATTAAAAAAAACACTATACCTATAACCCGTTACGCCAACAAAAATATTCTCTTCATCTGAAATTACAAAACAAGCAAGTCTGTAGTATATGGGGACTCTATAATAGCTTGCAGTAGGCCTTTATTAACACAATCCGTCCCGCCTGGCGTCACGAACAAATTATAGGCTCTAATACAGTCGACTTAACAGATTATCTCAGCCAGCTGAGCATGCATCCGGCCAATAAAACTCCAAACAAATAAAAACAAAGGCATTTTGAGTGACACCAATAGCACATCTTGTATATAGGCCTGTGCATGGTTAGCTCAAGCCAACCGAAACGCTACTATTCTTGCTACGTTAGCTGTGTCTCAGGTACACGTACATGACGTGTAATTGGCCACGTACACATTTAGGTCAAGTATATACCCGTGTATGCAGGACCATGTGGAGTATGTACATGTATACGATGGCTATAGACAGCATTTCTGTGCTCACACTAAGAAACTATTTGACTTTAAATACAACTAGCTGCCCATGTAATTTTCATTTTATATTTCAAAGGCGCATGAGGTACAGTACCTTTAAATCTACAAAAATTATGTACTAAATGTGTAATTTCTAGTTTTCTGAAACGAATGTCCCGTTCAAACTAAACTATATATTAGCTTTCACTTATTCTCTTTTGTCTCCCTATAATGTTTGTGTATCATCTATATATAGCGCCTATAGTTCTTGTTTTACATTAAACGGCGTCATCACAAACATACGAATATATATCATTGTATTAAGAATTTGAATTTGCAGTTGCACATATGGCTAAAGACATATATGGCTGAGAAAAATAATGTTTGATTTTAAAATTAAACCAAATCAAGCTTAGACGTTTAAATCGCGCGCTACATCAGTATGTTCTACGTGTAACGTACTAATAACACAGGTGCATGTCATTAAGTTCATAGTTGAGAGCGCCCCCAAGTGGCATACAGTAAAATCAGAGAAGGAGAGCGCCTGTTTACAAGACCTTTGTAAAGCTGTAAGTTCAAGCTATGTCTGATGATCAGTTTTCTTCTTCTTTTTTTTTTTTAGGAGAGTAGAGTATGCAAGCTTAAAGCTAACAATCAGAAAGCGCTCTTACGAGGAATGCAACTTATAACAGTACCATTATCCGATCTGGCGATTTGTTAACGTTGATACGTGTCTTTCAACACTGACTGTTGTTGTTGTTGCAGTTTTTGAGAGGTGACTGTGAGTATCCTCATATGATACTGTCGTTAACTGGAGGTATCACGGTACGGTGTCATGTAAATTTACATATTTCCGAACTGAATAAGGTAGTGATGTCTGTTATTCATCATTTAAGTTGAACTGTTATTGGCCAACCGAACATTTATGTCCATTCCTTCCAAATTGAAGGACAACTCTTAGGGTTTCAGTAGCCCTGGACGACTACGCCAAACTCTTTTTTATTTGTTCTGACGCTTGCGTAGTTATGACTGGGTCCCTTCGACACGGTGGGCAGATTTGTAAAATTTCGGACCAGTCACTCTTTTATGGCACCTGACTGTTAAAATCACGAGATGTTGGTCATCCCTAAGGGAAATATTTATCCACGTTTGTTGAAGTCCAGCATCTCCCCTCACTTGTCATTTACGAAGTGGCCGCCATCTACAGAGCGCACATCTTTGCCAAGATCTGGATTCTTTGTATTCTTATTTTCTTTTATTCTATTTTTATTTTTGTTTTTACATTTATATTAATGAATTTTTTCTGCACTAACATCATTGAGCAATATATATATGTAATATATAATAACTGCTGTAATATGTAAGCATTGATCAGTTATTAGATTTATTTATTTAAACATCATACTTACAGTTAAATAATAAAAATAGGGTAAAAAAACAGTGCATCTGAACTGGATTAGCATTATAAAAATATAAGCCCCTATAACTGTTTTCAGTTTATGAACTACGTGTATGGTGGACATAATTCTAATTATTACATATTTAATTACTGTATTGTTAGAATCATTGATCCTTTTCTTGTATTCTTAGCATCCACATGGGCTGAAATAATTAAGGATAGACCTTAAACACTGGGTGTAATCAAACCAGTGCAACCTATGAGCTAACCTATGATTATTTCTCAATGTGGTGCACCAACTTATAAACTAGGCACCTTATAGACTGATTCAAACTACTAATGTTTGGGAAAAGTACGCATATCTGTCTGTTACTAATCACCCACTAATAGCAATTATCGCAACATTTTTTTTTTTTACTCCTGTGATGTGATGCAAGTGCGAAGCAGGACATTGTTATGTCAGAAATGGAATGTAGCACAATGTCTACAATGTTACCATGTATCAGTTTCTAGTTTAACGTTGTACTGTGATGTCCTTATGATAATCTTTGAATGGAACATTTAGTTAACGTTAAAGTCCTGCTGCTGATTTTAAAAATATGCTAATTAAAACTGTACTGATGGCGACATAATGTATTGGATAATTAGATTCATACTTTAAGCTGCAGAATGCAACATAAGTGTAATGGTGATTATGACGCTGTCAGTTTATTACAAGAGTTATGATTTTAATGGAAAAAACAACATAAGGACATAACATTGATCATTTCTTACATATGTCTTTCATTTATCAATACTGAAAATTATAAAGTTGGTGTTATAAACCTTTTCCTAGTGAGTTGACTGAGAATTTTATAGTTTAAAAGTGTGCTTTACTTTGCTGATTAACTTTATTCCTTTAAAAGATGTTTTATATGGAAGGTTTAATGTTATTCAACAGAACCAAAATTCGTATATTGTTTCTGTAAATATATATTACCATCAGTGTTATGTTATCTGATGTTGTTATGTTCCTTACAGTCATGGACCTTAAAATCAGAAACTCTGAAGACTATCTGAACCAAAGTATACACAGCATTTTGTTGTGATGATAAGTTATGAATAATTCAGACCTCACGAGAAATCAACTCTGATACATGTACCTGTAAGTAAAAAGAAATGTATTAATTTAAATTACACGGATGAAATCAGTAATTGTTGTACCTCCTTGACATTCTTGTTATTTAGAATGTGTGAGGGAAAAGTTCATTATTCTGAGTACCGTGTCATTTTAAAATAGACACCTTCAATTTCTAAATTTGATCCTCACAAACGTATAGGTCGTTTTATTCCGAATAAAAATGCCACCGGCAGGACTGCCTTTGCAGACGAATCGATTATCTCCCCTGTTTGTCTGACCAATATGGCTTCCGAGCTAACACTTTTGGTTGTGTTTATCTGCTGTCCGGTCCAGGATTTGGAGCTGAAAACAAAGTAAACCATGACATGTTATACATCTCTGCATAGCCTGAAATGTGCTCTCTCTGAATCGGGCTTATTTATGGGTGTCCACTCAGTATTTTCCATGTTACGGCAACTTATATGCAGCTGACCCTCCTCTAGCCTGGTCTTTACACTAGTCCGATCTGTTATTCCAGTCTTCAGGCCGGCCCTGTTTGACGGTATTAACAGTATATTAAATAATAATTTGAAACATTTGAGATGGCAGACATCTGAACCTTTGCTATTTTTTTCACTTCAGCTCGCTTTACTCTTGCTGACATGGCAGTTAAAAAAACATGGGTGTTGAAAAGAAACTGCTTCATGGCCTCATAAGTTTAAAACCAGGGGCTGTCATTCAGAATTTACACATACTGTGCAGATTGTTCTGTTGGCTAACAGGCTATAATTTGCAGTCATGAACAGTTGTAGTTCTTGGAATGTCATTTCTGTTATTCATTTCCCTCAGGGTACTTTCCTATGTTGTCTTTAATCTCGTCTGCTTGCTGCTGCCTTATATGAGGGAAGTGCCCAGATGGGTGCAGTCTCCAATACATGCATGTTGGATGTACATTACTATATATGCCTTTTTTCTGTCTCTCATCCATGCAGCCTGAAAATCGGGAAATGAATTGGATGTTTCTTTATGGCCTCCAAGCCCTTGAATTCATTAAGAACTTTGTCTTGTTTGGATGCTTGTTATGGTATCGGTTCACGTGTAAAATGGTTCATATATTTACAGGGACATTCATCAAAGGAGATAAATCTGGTTGTATTGAACATGTAACATGGACTAACCTCCCTTTGAAAATTTAATGTTTCCACTTTTTCAGTTTTTAAAAATGAACTAGTTGAGTACATGTGCATACATTGGTGTCAAAAGTCAGTAAAAAGACTGGTTTCTCCACCGATGCCTGTACATACTGTGTTGCTTTAAGCTATTGATCACATGGCTGCATTTTATAGCACCACATCTGAAACTTGATAGACAGGTTTGGAATTTGAATCTTTAGATTTGGACCACAAATGTTAGGAAGCAGTTATGTGGACTGGTAATGGCAAAAAGTGGCAGGTGGAAATTCTGTTCGCCTGTCAGCAGACGGTTAGGGTGCTTGAAACTTTTCCAGCCCTCACCAGCTAATCTAACGTACTGGTTTGGGGAGGCACAGAGAGTGAGAGGCGTCTTCATCACTTGTTTGTGCCATATCCTTTCTCGCAGAATACTGGTATGTGAAAATATGGATTGGATTAGGAATTGGTAAAGCAGATGCATTTTTGTTAACATTTGATGGCAAACACCAAAAGAGAACAAGGAGATCATTCGTACATGTAAGTACATTTTTCAGGTTGTAACAGGCTTACCTCAATTCTTGCTCTACTTTACCGATTGGTGCATATTGGGCATACCAGTATTATCATTTGGCGGTCATTGTACTGAGGAACTTTTGCAACAGAAATGAGCACACAGCTCAAAAACCTTTTATAGATACTAATGTCCTCAGCTCCAACAGCAGTAAAATGTACAGGAAGCAATCCTGTATTGGAGGTTCATAGACCTCACACTGTTAACTACACTATCAGAAGTATTCATGTTTATCTGCGGTCATTTTAAGTCTCGTTTATTATTAATAAAGCCATATGAAGGTTTTAAATAATTTATAATTACTTTGAATGTATCAAACAGTTATTAAATTGTATTTTGGACTGGTTGGGCAGAATGTATTGGGGAGGAATACTTATTATGGAATGCTTGTATTTGTTGTTGTAAATTTTAAGTTATGTGTAAATATGATACTATTACCAGCCAGTTTTATTTGTGGTGAAGACACTGTTAATACAGGGTTATTGGTGGAATGTTGGTCAGCAATGACAGAATGTATGAACTCATACCAAAGTGATATATTGTGCTTGATTTCACAAAAAGGGTATGATGCCTTCAGGCTGTTACCTGTGCAGATGTGTGTGGTCACATAAGGAAAACGCCGTATTACATGAACAGGAAGCATTGTTTACAGGAAAGGATCATTGTTAAAGTTTTATTTGAAGTTGAGTTTTGAAACAATCAGCTAAAAGGATCTGACTTTTGCACATGTGCAAGGATCCAAGTTTAATTTTTTCAAGGTGGATATTGCAATTTGAGACCTGTGAAAATCCAAATATACTGGTACATGTACCAGTACATCTGTTCTTACAGAATTGGTATTTGGTCATCATCTGATTACATATTGTGTCACTGTGTCTTGTTTGTAATAATGCATGCATTAATTCTGCTTTATATGAGATGCACATACATGGGTGATGATGAGATATACATATACCAGCATTGATATGATATGTAACCTCTCGCATAGTGGTGCTGGCAGTACTTAGAGAGCTCAGCACCCAGCAGCTGGTGAACTGGCCTATCAGTATATTATTGCTCCTAATTGGGCAATAAAAATCAATGATGGTTCTGCTGGGTTGTTCTCATTTGTTGCTTCAGGAGGTGGCCGAGAGGCCGAGAAGGCATAGTGCCAGGGATGTGCTGGAGACATGCAAATGAGTAAAGTGATCAAAACTTTTAAGGTTGAGTACGGGTTATGAATAAAGATAGAATTAGCAAGTTCTCCCTGGAGAGAGATGCTGGGTTTTGGATGAACTCCACCATATTTGTGAACAAAAGTGTGTAGTGTGCTATTACAGTAAGGTTGGTCGGCGTTCATTTACAGCTATATGTAATGTTGGTAAGTGAACTATATGTGTACATGTTATGCATGCTCTGTATTGTGATCCAAAGATTCACATTGTTTACTGGCACCAGAATCACTTGATTGCCTATGCCTTGTACACTGGTGTTGCTGTGGTTTACATGTACAGTATGTCCACTTGTAGGGGAAAGGATGCAACAGCATGCCTTGGGCAGATATTCATGTACATGTGTCACGTGCTTGTAAGAATGTATCTTTAAGAGCCAACATTAGGATATAGAAGGACAGAATTATTGTTCATACATGTAAATACATGGTGCCAAAAACCTATGAATTGCTACTTATTCAAATGCTTTTGAAATCCAATTTTGCTTAGACTACATGTAAATGGAGTGTAACGTGGAATTAGCATAAACGTGAAATTAATGCATAGGTAATGTTGGTTTAGTCCTTGTTCGAAGAAGTTGTTTCTTTAAATTGGGTTTGCTGATAGACAAGAATGTACCAAATAATGGTTTGTTAGATCTTGTAATTTGGAAGCTTAAACTGTTTTCAATGTCTGTGTCTGTCTCATAGGATCAAAAATACATGAGTTAATGGAGTCATTTTTTTGGTTGTTTGATGAGATTGGAGTGCAGGGATCAACCTGAGGCTGATGTTGATGTTAATTTGTTATGTCAGCTGTAAGGCTGCAAGGGTCAGAAGGGCTGCAGGGATTGAGGAATGTGGCCTGACAAGGCAATGGGCTATGTCAGACCAGCCACACATAAAGGCGCCATAACTAGAGTACATGTGTAAACCAGATTCTGTGAAGCAGGCTTCCTGCTGTCTTTACCAGTCTCTCATTGAAGAAACAGCATGTGATTCATTAGGACTGCTGCACTGCTACCCCTGTGTAGCTTAGATGTGTCACTTTGCAGTGGAGAGCAAAAAGAAAGGTAGTTGATGCACAGTGGCACATGTGAAGGAAAGCCCTGACAAATCAAGTTTTCTGAGGTAAGCTCTCAAGCTTGATGATCTCTGCAGTTTGAGGTGGAAAACTGTGTACTTGCCAGGCAAATTGGGGTAATCTGATATAGTTGTGTATCAGTGGGATGTACATGTAAGTACCTGTTTATTGACTGATGTTAAAGGATACATGAAAAGGAAATATAAATCAAAAAAATTTCATTTGGGGGTAGTTTTATACCTGTTAATTACCTCTATATATCATGCATATTTTCCGTCAACAGTCAGATTTTTTCAGAAATTACATTTGATCTTGCTAGGAACTCGGTGAACACCCTCAAAGTGCACGAGCCTGGTGAACTGTGTCGCCACAGTTCGGAGAAGATGAAATGTACATAGACACTGCATTGGTTCTTCGGGCCAGCTTAGCGTCCCTTCCATGCCCCTATACCTGCCCCCATTCAGTCTATTCTCCCACACCCTGCTTCCATTGGGCCAGACCTGTTTGGTCTGTACCCCACAGAGTTCTTTTTAAACATTGACCATCGTTGACGTCATCGCTACCAGCTACTTAATTATTGGACTGTCTGCTGATGCTTTAAGAAAACTTTGAAGCCATTTTTATGCCCCCCACCCAAGAGAAAGTTGAAAAATTTGTCTATCTACTCAATGTCCCTGTGAGGTTGACTTGTGAAAACCCAACCTACATCGTCATGTACTATCCTTTATACTATTAATGGAAGCAGCTGTATGAACAGTCCTGAAACATTTAATGGCACAAACATATACCTGAGCATCAGCAAAGTGTGTGAAGAATAAATATCTTTGATCTTACATCTTAACTATAAAGGAAGCAGCCTTTATGTCCTGTGTGTGTGTATGTGCGACTGTTTTTGTTTTTCTCCACAACTGATCAACTTTATTCTTGCCAGGTGTATTGCCTAAAATCTAAGGAAGTGCAGTGTCTGGTATCAGAAAGATTCCTAAAATGAGGGCCTACTTGCAGGTATTGATGACATCACAAATCTTTGGTTTTACAAGTATACATGTCCTTAGCCATGGAAGGAATTCTACACAAAGTACAATGTACATTTACATCGTGAAGCAGATATGAGTTGTTTTCACTGCAGTCACTGCATTATTTAGTGTCGTTTGATGTATCATACCCCATACAAGTTGCGGTAAGTTATGCCGATGTACATGTACCAGTGGATATGTTACAGTGTCTGTGTATTTTGCCAGAATGTTCATTTGGACAATCTGCACAGAGAAGTGTACATGTACAGTATCTCATTCATCTAGCAGAGAGGTGTTACAATGGCTATTTTAGGCCAGACATGATTGATACAGGCAGAGCAATTGACCACATCCCAGGCCAGCCAGTGGCTGTCTTCAATCTCCTCAATTTTTCAGGCAAATTGTCACCTCCAGGAACCGATAATGGATTTTTCACCTGTTACTCAATGTTTTATGTGTAGTCTTTAACCCTTTTATGGCTCACTGATAAAAGACAGGAAACTGTTTTGAGCTGTAATGATGGCCACTTCTCCATGACTCATGGCCTAGTAGTAATGTACAGTTACATGTTTGTGTATAATGATGAGTATATGATGCACGTCTAAATGTCTCTAGTGAAAACTTACGTCCTGTACTATTCAGAAGATTTGAAATACATACTGTAAGTTCATGTACATGTATGTACATGAACATGCATGGTGATTTATGCCTTTGGAGTGTATTGTCACAGACTATAAAGTGTACCATATACAGTTGGAAAAATATCAAATCAGGTTAACAGCTGAAATTCCAGCAAATGTTAAGAAAGAAGAAAATGTTATTCTTTAGAGACTTGAGGACAGCATTGAAAATATCAACTTTTATAGCAATGAACTGTGTATTAACTAACAAATTCCTGCCGTATGTGGGAAGGTCTGTCAGCAACCTGCTGATGGTCGTGAGTTTCCCCTCAGGCTCTGCCTGGTTTCCTCTCATTATAATGCTGGTTGCATTGTAGAAGTGAAATATTCTTGAGTTTGGTGTACAACACCAATTAAATAAATAAATATATAATATATTCCTGTGAATCCAGCATGAAAGAAAATGACGTAGTTCTCAGGTAGGTAAATTAAGGAGGTAGAATCATAAAGTATACTTGGTTTTGGCAGATGAAGCTGTCTGTTGGATGGCAGCATTGTAACTTTGTTCCATGAGAAACAGTATACATATAGTACTGATTTAGTGAATTAGTATACATTATGTTATAATATACATGTAAGCTTCCTAATAGAAGTGGTCCATGGGACTTTCCTGCCCTTACATTTTCTAATTTTTTACATGCTGTGAAGCATATTTGAATACACCTCAATGCATCTTTGTAGAGCGTGTTTCAGTTTTTGGATGTTACATTTAATTAAACTAGCTAACTACATGACTCCACAAATTATAGATTGAGTAGGGGCCTCTAATGTGCATAACAATTAAATTAATTGTACATACATGTACTGGTATCATCTATACATTAATGGCAATAATGACAACATGCTCACATCATAACCAAAAGGATGATTATTTGATTGGTTGTGCAAAGTTCGTGTACATTATACTTATAATATTAACTATGCCTTGATTTTCTAAGGTGCAGCTGTACATTGTATTGTGAACGTGAGGGGACACACTGTAAAAAAAAAAATGTGAAGACCCAACTGTTTTATTTTGTCTGATTCTAGATGGCTTTTTTAATGGTTTTCTGGATCATACTATTTCCTTGTGCTATCATGTTCTCATAACAATATGGCTGTAATGGTGCCAATACAGTGTTAAAACCCAATCACCTATGAATTAATTCATTCATTATTGGACTGTTAGCTGATTTCATGAAAACATGCACAATTTATGTACTTGTACATGCATGTGTTAATTGTCTGAGTCTCCTTAAGGCACGTAAGACTGCTGTACTGATGATGGCTACCCTGTTGTCAGTGTCAGTGGAGAGTTGAGCTAGGGACATGGGAGGGGTGGTGGGTAGATACACTGTAGAAGCTAGTAACAGCTGGAAGCTGGTGGGACCAGATAAGGGATTAATGCTGAGCTGGTTAAGTACAGACCTGAACGCTGATGTCAAGATGATGTCTTAATCCATTCTCTATGGACAGACCTTGCATTAGGCTGGGTAATATTGTCCGTTCTAATCAGATTATCTTACAATACAGTGTATTACCTGTCAAATGTAGGAATAATCTTTAGAGCACTGCCATGTTCAGTACATGTATGTATTCATATTATTATAGGAGACAAAGAGAGGGAAACCTACAGCTAGTTGTTGCAGTAATTTAGTAATTTGATTGGCTGTGTTATGACCTACTGAAGAATGTCACTCAAGAATGGAGCTAACTCTAACTAAGAAATGTTCCTGGCATAAACTATGGTCCATCCAGCAGAAGCTGAATTTGAACCCTGATGCGACCCTGTTTGTTCTCAGCAACATTGCAGCAGCTTTAGACTGACTGGTCGGCCAGCTGGGGCGAATGCTACATTCTTCATTTGGTCAGAATCCCAATTTGGATGAGACTCCACTTGAGGCTTATCAGTGAGTCATGATTTACTGTTGATTGTGGGAAGATCTATGTAAGCTGGCATCTCCTGGTCCCAAAGATGGCTGGCTGAGGCTAGGGATAATCACTCGCTCTGGACTGTAAATCTCTATCCTATTTATCCAGGTCTGAAACCTTTATGACAGGTCAGTCACTGGCTAAGGGACAGCAGATTATTCTGATTTGTGAAAACTGGGCTCTTCAGATTGTGATCAGATGTTTCTCATCATCAGATATCTGATATTAATTTAGGCACGAGATGCGGTTTGAAACCTTTCTTGGGACAGAGAAGTTGAATTGATGGATTCTCTCACATCTACTGTTCAAGAGGCCTTGTTGAGAAAATGCTGTCCAAAATGCTTGTGTTGATGTATTTTGAAGACCAGGCTGTTTTCCCTCAAGATGGTGACAGTACATGTGGTAAAGTTGGCGAAAGATTTGTGGTTTACCATGGGCACTCCTATGTCCACATCCAATGATTTAACTGACAGCCATTGAAAACGTTTGAAGGATAAATTCCTGTGTAAGGTTTTGAAACAAAAATTAGGTAAACAAATACTTTGAAGATTAGGCTTTATGAACAATTGTATAAAATGAAACAAAGTTTTTTTTCATAGGTGTATACAAAATGTTGAAGTGTGTAAGGGAAATATTCTTGAGTAAAACACCAGTCAAATAAATAAATATATACAATGTCTTGATTATAAAGGGGAAATTGTTACAGTATTATTTATAATGTTGCTTTGCTTAGACATTTAAACATACATGTGTAGACATACATATCTCTTGTATTAATTGTATAATAATAATATCTTTATTTATTGAAGGTGTTCTTCTCCAAGGCCTTCACAGAGAAAACAATGTGTAGGAAACTTATACTTCAGAGTCAAATCAAAAAATACATCAATATATATATACAAAACAAGATAAGGCATAGTGTAGTTTGAAAAGTGAAGGTAAATACATTCATATATACAAAAAGGAACACACAAAACCTATAGTGTTGTCCCCACAACTGTCCCAACCAGCAGAAGTAGGGTAGTGGGAGACGGCCCATTAGCGACCCCTTCCTGCCCTTCTGTTTGCTGTAATCCCCTACGCACATGTACAGAGAACAAACCAAGTGAGTGGGAGATGGCGTCTTTCCCATCCCCTGTTTGGCATGAACAATGCAGTGTGTGCAAGAGTGTTAGAGGGACCTATCCTGATGACCAGGTTTGCTATAATAATACATCTAAGTATAAACTAAAAAAAAAGTATTTTGTTTATTTGATTGGTGTTTTATACCGTACTTAAGAATATTTAACTTATACAACTGCGGCCAGCATTATGGTGGGAGGAAACCCAGACCAAAGGTTTTAACATATCACATTTAGATTCTGAACAAGAAAAGTTATGAGAAATGGGATATTATCTAGATGGTTGATACAATGAAAGCATACATGCATACATATACATTTCAGTTGTTGTCTTCAGATAGGTGTACTTATAAGTAGCGTGACTGAAAGCTTGATAGGGAAGGGGCTTCTTTTATGTTGATTGGGAGGCAGTTGTATAGTTTGATGCATATATATGTAAAACTTACTGTCATGTAATTTGCCCTTGCTTTGTTGATATAAGAACAATATTGTGCAGCTGTTTGTTTGGAGGGAAAAGTTGATTTATATAATTTGGACAGAGAGTATGTAATGCTTTATAGATGATACAGAGAATATTGTAGTTTACCCTTTTATTTAAATGCATTCATTTTAGTCTTGGAAGTCAAGTTTTCCAGGTGTGTTTATGCTTTCTGGAAGAACTAAACAAGCAGCCCTTCTCTGTATCTTGACCATATTTCTCTGTTTGTAACTACATCATGAGTGCCACTACAGTGACGTGTTAGAAGAGCTTTCTTCCTTCGTAGAATCCCTAACAATTTAGAAAAATTTTTACACACATTATTGATTGTAGTGTTGCAGGAAAGATGTGCATCAATATAAGTACCAACCAGTTTAGCATTACTGACTTGTTCGAGTTTATTTCCATCAAGTACAACAGAGAAAGGAACATGTTTGATTAACTGCAGCCTTTGCCTGGAACCCAGTATCATGTACATGTATTTAGATTTTGGGGGATTAGTGAACATGAGGTTTTTGTCGCACCAGTCTTTAATGCAATCCATACTTCTGTTTAGATTGCGCTTAGTGTCAGACATATTGCCTGAGGAGCAGTATATGGTTTTGTCATCAGCAAAGTTGTCAGTAGAATTGTCTATTGCCACTGTCTTTTATAAATAATGGTAGATCATTTATATATGGTATAAAAAGTAAAGGCCCCAATATGGAGCCTTGGAGGATACTGGCCTTTATATCCATAGCATCAGACATTTCTCCAACATCAAACTTTTGTTGTCTGTTAGGTAGGCAGGACTGGATGAAAGTAAGAGCATTTGAGTGAAATTTGTATGCTTTAAGATTTTTAAGTAATTTACTTGTATCATGATTGACAGTATCAAATGCCTTCTTGAAGTCTACAAGTAAGGTTCCAGTAACTTCCCCATTATCGGTTGCCCTATCCCAGGGTTCAACCATTTTAAGCAGTGCAGTTTCACAAGAGTGTAAGGAATGAAAACTAGATCTATTTTCATGCAATAATTTAAAATTTGGGAGATACTCATATAAACTGTTATGAACATGTCATTCAATGATTTTTAAAACAATAGTTTTTCAAGACTTTGACCAAAAGTGTCCTTGTTTATGTATATTAATATCCATCAAATGTTGGGCTACATTTGAGTTAAAAATATGGCTAATTATAGCAGGATCATTTATTAAATTGCCATCCTCATCAGTGATAGCATCAGGCTGTAGACTCTTTTTCTCAGGATTATGCTTTCTCAAGATCTCCCAGATTCTGTTTGGAGAAGATGCGTTTTCTTTTAAGTCATTTGAGAATTGCTGCTTCTTTGCACAAGCAATTTTATTGTTCACTTTTTTTTTCCAATGCCTGTGATTTGCCTCATGTCCCTTTCGTTTGTGCCTATCTCGTTGATGCATAGAATTTATAATTTCTTCTGTAATCCAAGATGGTTTTGAAAGGTATTTGGCTCTTCTTGTTTTCAAAGGAGCATGTTTATTTAGAACATCTTAGAATAGATTTGACGATTAGCTCACAGCAGCTTTGGGATTTATAATGTAGTCTATAGTTTCCCAGGACACATCCATTAGTGTTGACGGAAAAGATTGTAGTTGGAATCTTTACATGCTTTATACTGGATTGTAACATGTTTAAGCTTCATACTGTAGTTAATCTTTGATTTGAGGGTAACACAAAGTGGAAAATGATCACTTATGGCTGGACAGATACAACTTCCTTAGTTGAGGTCATATATATGATCGATGAGAGTTGATGTGGATGAAGTCATTCGGGTGGGGGACTTAACAAATTGAGTCAAAATTTAAAGAATCTGTCATACCAGTCCACCTTTCATTAGGAGTGATTTTACTCAAATCCACATTAAAATCACCCAGGAGAACTAGCTCTTTTTGTTCATGATATACATTTTCTAAGTTTGTTTCTAATTCTTGCATCCATGCTGAAAGAGAGTTTGTGGGTCTGTACACATAGGAGGTTAAGAATGGCTTTGACTTTGCTTTTGCTGGCTTGATATCAAGCAGTAGTACATGTACTTCTAAATTACTGTCTTTAAGATCACACCAAAATGCAGACAATCTTATATATGTACTGCTGTCCCACCACCCCCTTTATTGTCCCTATCTCTATGTTTACAGCTATATTCATTGATGCTTATTTCAGCATCAAAAATATCTATAAAGTTTCAGTGAATCCTATTATTTCTATTTCTCTTTTTGGTTTAGATAGCAAAACTTTATTTTAATCAAGTTTTGGTGTAATGTGACAAACATTTAGGTGGCCTAGATTAATTCCTTTAGTTGGTAGATTTAAGGATGGGCCAGGAATTGGAGAACAAGTCGGAGACATGCTGTTGGACTTATGGGGAACATTGTGGTGACATAGGCTTTGTGGGAGGAGAAATGTCTGATCAGAGGTACCTAAGCTGTCCCCAGTAAATGATAAAAGGTTAAAATAATGGAAAAAATTTACATTAATATAACTTTATAGGTATAAATATGACAGACGTGATCGAAGTAATACACCAGTGAGACTTGAGGAAAGTACTACTGCATTATTAAAGTGTTGGGTAGAACATGAGAATAACATGTCAACATTTGAAGACAAATAGATAAAGTTTCCGTAATTATGATAATTGTCCGTCTCCACAGGTCTTAGTTTGATGTGGACTTTTCACATTGACTTGTCTTATTGTTGTCCTGTATGTCATCACAGTTATCACAAGATACAATATTTAAAATAAAGTTAGCACTGTTTTAGATTCCTCAGCACACATACATATAAGTAAAGGAAAATCACAGTCATTACAACAGTTTGATGCACACAGTGAGGAGAAAATCTTGTTTTGATAAGCACTTGGCCATCATCCTATTGTGGGCAATGCTTTCATTTATGACCGAGTCTGTTACATTTCGCACATCAGATTTGATCCTGGTGCCAGCATGAGACATCAAGATGTCCAGTCTCGCCGCATCTGTATCATCTTCCCCTGAAAGTAGATGTCTGGGATTATTATTTCCCATAATCACAGGAATGTGGTGCACAATAGATGTATTTACCTTTTCAACTGGACTGGTGGAATGAGAGACTTCTCCTGGCTTACATGTAGGCTGATCTGTCTGATTGGCTTTTGCTTTTGCTTCATACTTACATGTATCTCTCTGCAGATTTTCTCGTAATACTCTTATTTAACCTTGTAAGAACTTTACTTCTTTTACAAGAGAAGTTTTGCACTTCAGGAGATTTTCAAACCAGGTTCTACATGAGCAGTCCTTGTCAGTTTCAGTGCATTCCTCAGGGCTCTTTTGACTCTGTGTTCTCTGTTTTTCCTGGTGTCTCTTTGAAAGCATCATCAAGCCTTCCTCCTGTGTTAAGTCTGATGACGATGCTGTAGATGAATCTGTCCTCTGTTCCAGTAGAGTTTACTGGAAACATTGGACTCTATATACTTTTACAGCTGGTCTGTTGACCCAAGTATGCTGAAGTTTGTATTTTCCTCTTGAATAGTTATATATTTTGTTTATGCTTGAGATTTTATTATTGAGTTGACATTTGGTGCCAGTTTGTACGTCTACATTCTATACATGCAGCCTCCATGTACTTACTAAGGAAATTGTTCCTGTATTAGTTTTTCTGGTGAATGTGATGTGTACATATAGGTTTACCCATAAGAACAGCGTTGACTGTGGGAACAGAATGTCCAAATTAGTACACGTTTATATGACAGATGTTTATGATGTACAGTCATGATGATCTTACAACATAATTTCATGCTGAGCACAACATTCTGTGTACAATACAGTTTTCATATAGTTTCACAAGGGGATCTTAAGCCTAAGTTAACTATGAATCACTTAGATCACAATCGTAGCTGTAATTTACAGTTGACACTCTCTCGCACAAAGGAATTGTAAGTTATGGTAGTTATAATTCACAATCAAAAATTACAATCGCGGTTGACCCTGTTGTAAATAATTTATATGAATATATGCCTTATATGTAGCTTTAGGTTAACTATCAGGTAGTAATTTTCGACTTGGTTAGCAAAGATGTGCAATTTAATTAAAAAAAAATGATTAAAGAATATTTCAATAAGTTGTTATAATATAGAACTCTGTTGAAAATGAAGTGACGAAAAAGTTATTGACTGGTACATTTTCCATTTCCCCAGACCACAGCATCCGATCTGGGGCATGATCACGATCATAACTAAGAAAAATTACTGTCTTCTTGTAAGTCCTTTGTGGAAGCAGCATAACTTATTTTTACAAACTTAGTTGTAGGACTTACGTTTGATTGTAGACACGATCAAGGGGGCCCTGATGCTCATTATGTTTGTAATTCAGGAATCATTCAGTAATGCAATTTTTAATTCATTTGTGTGTGTCTGCATGATCATATATTCGTATGTTACTGGAAAGATTGTTTACTTGTGGCTGTAGAAATGCAGGCATGAATGCACACAGTGTATGTATGTTATGTTATAATTTGTTGGTAAATTTGCAATTGTGGCCGAATGATTGATGTTGATAACACTATTTGCAGCTTTGATGCTATGTTATGATGATCGTTGTATATAATAATACTGCGAGTGGGTTAACATGCAACTTTCACAACATCATACAAGTACATGTATACATGTATCCTCACACCACTCTTCACCAGGTACAGGCAGGAAACCTAGTTTTTAGACATTAGGATATCATAAATAATCAGGTGACAGTGGCACTCTGAACTGCAGTCAAAAAAACTGCTGTATTGTCTGTAGGGCGTCAGTGAGGTCACGCATGCCCAACATCAATGTGGCCCTGTGTAAGGTCCTTGGTGTCAACGCTCATTGAAACAGATTCAGATTCTGGGTTTGTTTTAGCTATGCAGTTAATAAACAGGAAATGAAGAACCACAAAATATGAACTGAAGCAGAGGTATACATGTACTCGATATGTATTCTGTGAAATTTAGTGCTTAAAAGAAGTGAACATTGTAGTTAATCATTGAAATTGGTACACAAAGTTGCCTAATGATGCACCCTGGCCTTACGTGGGAAGGTCTGCCAGCGACCTGTGGATGGTAGTGGGTTTCCCCAGGGTTCTGCCTGGCTTCCTCCCATCATAATGCTGGTCGCTGTCATATAAGTGAAATACTCCTTGAGTACGACAAAGAACACAAATCAAATAAATAAATATAGTGATGCAACCCACCATATGTGTTGTGGGTGGTAGGCTACTTTTCCAGGCTGTGCTGACCCTCCCACTGTTCACTTTTCATTTACATTTCCTACAGTTTTAGGTTTGTGTGGAAAACAAACATTTTCAGCTGTGTAATGACCTACATGTACATGTGTGGATAGACTGCACAGTGACCTGGATTGGCAGGTTTAACTTGTGTATGTAGGATAAGCTTTTAATACCATTGGGAAAGTTTGATTACTGCATGAGGTTTACATGGAGACATATTTCTACTGTTTCCTTCTCTGTTCTTGTTTTGTAGATGTGTGGAATAGGTGCTGAGATGTGATCAATAATGTGAGCATTGGTACCCACACTTCCTAAAAGAAGTCCACCCTCAACCCAAGGGCTGCAGGCATGTGACAGACGATGGGAGCATAACAAGCATGCATACATGTACATGAAGAGTTGTCACTTACGTGTATGTGTAGTCCTCTTCAAAGTGCAATAGCGACCAACTTTGCTGGACAAGGCATTGAAACAAACGACCTCGGGAAGTTGTCAGTGTACATCTGATGTGTTTCATGATGAGATGCTTGGTGGCAAAATTTCACTCAGACATGTACAGCATTGTTGTAGAGAACACCGTTAACTTGTAGCATATTCCAGAGCAAAATGGGTTTATATGAAGTGGGATGATTAACCTTTTGTTGCAATCATTCTGAACATTTTTTTTTAGTCAGTAGGAATATATGGATGATAGACAGTGCATACGAAGTATGTGAAATGTGATAGTTTTGTATTTTCATGTCTTTTTTTGTTTGTTTTTGTTTGTTTTACAATTCCTCTGAGAATTTTAACTGAATGCAGTAGACCTGGTCAGTCTGATATTATTCTTGACCATGTTGTGCCGTAGAGAGTGTGCAAGACTGAACAATTGGGTGTTTTCACTGTTCCATAAGCGTGCGACTTTTGGAAGGTGCACTATTAAGAAAGTGTTAATACTGGCATTGTTGGTGACAGTCTCCTCACTGGTTTTTCTGGCCTATTATGTGGTCAACTTCAGATTTAGTCTGGTGGAGAGACAGCCCCCAGTGCCCAGTGTAAAATGTAATGATCTGACACATCAGAGCAGGCTGTCTCGCACTGGGCCACGGGACCACTCCAGTAAAGCTGGACTTCGCATTGACAGTCGTGTCTTGGTCCTGGTAGAGACCCAGTATTCCCGTTTGGGCACTGAGATTATCCACACGCTAGAGGCCAACAGAATGAAGTACAAGGTAGAGCCTGTGGGCAAATCCCTACCCTACCTCACCCACGTTGACAAGGGCAAGTATGCTGTCATCATCTTTGAGAACCTCAATTCCTACGTGAACATGGACAAGTGGAATCGGCAGTTACTGGACAAGTACTGTAAGGATTATCGTGTGGGCATGGTAGCCTTTGTACCCTCGACGGACGACACAGTGATGTCAGTCACGCTGGATGATCTACAGCTCTCGCTACAGTTCAACCTGGCCATAAAGGACTACATGTTGAATTCATATTCAGAAATCTGGCGATTGACTCGACCCGGGGAATTATTTGAAGGAGAAATACCAGGTGATGATTGGACAGTGTTCCACACCAATCATAGCACACATCAGCCGCTGGCATATGCTCGACGTAGAGAGCCAGATTTTGCAGACTCGCCAGTGAAGGATCATGGGATGTATGTGACAGCAGTACAAGACTTGGGATTCCTAGACGACATTAACAGAGTCATCCTTGGGAACGGTTTCCGTTTCTGGTTGCATCGTCTCATTTTCTTGGACAGCCTGTCATTCCTGTCTCATGGAAGGTTAAGTGTGTCGCTGGATCGGTATGTGCAGATTGATGTGGATGATGTGTTTGTGGGACAGTCTGGCTTGAGAATGACTCCAGGTGATGCGGAGGTAAATGTAGATACAGTGTACTACTCACTCATCCAGTTTGGAATACAGCATGTGAAGGGTTAAAATGTGATACATTTTATTATTGTACAATGCATCTGTAGCACAGATGTACATGTAACTGATCAAACAAATATGATATGCCTTCATTTCTGATTATGTCAGTCAGATCATACATTTCATTGAATATACACATACAGTGTTGTAACATCTTAGTGACATTATGCATTTAAATAATATTCTCCTCTGTTCAGAGAAAATTCCATTGATTTAATGGGTTGAAATGTCTAACATACATAAAATTGGAGAAGGAGGTCAAGAGTTCAAAAGTAGGCAGCTGAATTGATTGTTTAACAATTACTGTTGAATATTCTTAGTAGGCGGCCATGGGGGCTGCAGTAGATAGCTGTTTGTAGCCTGCAACTCGCCTTTTTGAACACCCTGCTGTATATGACAAGATTTTGGGCTGTATCTGTTTCCACATATCCCTGGAGTCAAGGCGACACGTGCAGATGCGAAAATGTAAACAGAAAGGCACACAGTTTTGTTCTGACTTTTGTCATCTCATTATGACGGACATTGGAAAAAACAATTCATGTCTCTAACTGATAAAAAGGTTGCCGTCAAAAAGGCAATTGTTATTCAAGAAGATATGAAAAAATCTGAGTGTAAAATAAAAAAGACAGAGGAGAAATTACAATGAAGACAGTTAAATATATTGACATAAAAAATGCCACTATTTCTAAGTTTGAAAAATGTAGCTTTATAATAGGTGGAAAATATAAGTTACATCACAATTGTAATGTGTCCTTTTTATGTGCTTTAGGCAATGGTTGCTTCACAAGAAAGATTACAACAGCACATCCGTGGCTTCCATTTCAATCTAGGCTTCTCCGGGAAGTTCTATCAGCGTGGCACTCCACTGGAAAATGCTGGAGACACCAGACTTTTAGGTGAGCCTGACTCTGTCCTTTTATACGATTTCATTAAAGATTTATGTTTATGACAGTATTAGAAAAAAGCAAGTATGTTTCATATTGTTTAGTCTTTCACTGTGTCCTAAAGATGTTTATTTACCAGTGAGTTCACTTCAGTTTGGTAAAGTGTTTATTTTGGACCTTTTCCTTGTGAGAGTGCCTTGGTGAGCAAGTAATCACACACATGGATTTCTATCATTATGTGATACTCCAGCTCACTCTCCTAGCTGGTGAGAGCTTGTCTTGGTATCCATATTGTTTACTGAGGTAAGGTGTTAAAGTGAGATTTGACTGGCCTTCACAAAGGAAGCAGTTGACCAAGGTTTGCACATGAACTATACCGTACTATACATAGAAAAAGGAAGGAAAAAAAATTGAAAACCCTGCTGTGTTGTAGAGAATGTGAACAAATTGTGACATCTAGATAGATATGTGAGTTGTGTGTGGTGGATTGGCATGAACTCTGCAATTATCAGCTTGAACAGCAAAAACTGCTTGAGCATCCGTTTCCATATTCAGGATTACCTTGCTACTAAAGTGAACATTAAGGTTGCTCTCTGCCTGTATCAGGAATCATAATAAATGGCTTTGGCTGGCCAGTACCCTGCTGTGGCTAGCTCAGTTTTCTGCTCATTACCAGCCTTTAGTAGATCCTATCTCTGTGCCAAGATAAACCAGGAATAAGCCATGTATAGCTTTGTTTCCACCCACTGCATTTCTGCTGGACTTGTTTTCTACCAGCTAGGAACAGTTGTAATTTATCATAGTCGTATAATGGAGGAATGGATGAAAAAGTTGCCTGCTAATCGGTAATAACTGAGATGGTGTATTGAGAATGTCTGATCAGGCTAGTGAGCCATTCATCACTGCTGGGCTGGCAGCTCTTACTCTGCTGCTGTGCAACCAGATTTTCACTACACAGCCTCTCTGACAAACCAGACCGCTCAGCCCACACAAGTATCTCCATTCTTGTGAAAGGGCAATATGTTTTATACACAGTCCAGTAAATCACCAGGAAACATATCGATATCACATACTTCTGATTCATGTTTGCCCATATACCACATGTGCAAAGGAAATAAAAATCATGTCTGGACTGCTCGCCATTGATGATTGTGTCAGGCACACTTTAGACAGTGTACATGTATTACTCTCTCATAATAACATACGTGTAGTAGGCTTTTTGTGCTGAGATATTCATCAATTTGCAACAGTGAGCATGGGACTCACGCATACCCTAAATGACCTTGAATTACCTCCACAAAAGTGCATTTTTAGAGGAAATAAATGTCAAAAAATTTATATTTGGTGCAGAAACTTACCGTTTTTCCAGTAGAATGTCATCCAATTTTCCAAGCAAATCTCAAAACACTTTTCTAAAAATAAATAGAACTCTCAGAATCGGGAATAGTGGGCAAGTTAGTCATGGACAAAATGTATGGTCATTTAGGGTATCTAAAATTCTCTGGATACAATACATACATGTATATCTGTTCCTCTGAAGTGGATTTAACTGTGCTTGTTGTCCATCTGCTTTTCTGATTTGGGTGCCATAAGCCTGTGTTAAGTCACATTCTGTTTTAAATGTCTTCTCTTGTTACCATCCTTACCCTCCAACATATCCCATTATCTCAAAATGATATTGTATACATGTGTGTGCCCTGCTGCATTCATACACTTACACTTGACAGACATGTACATCTGAATGTGAGCGCCCAGTGATGACCAGGAAGTTTGGTCCTTTGAGAAACTGACAAATTGAATGGTGTGCTAAGTGAAAACTGTATAAGGAATGGCAGTTCAGCATGTGGGATTGATTATACCTGATGTAAGATTTTGGGGAATAAGGCAAACTCTATCTCCTGTTTACTGACAGCACTTCACAACCAGGTCTTCTCTCTGCTTTATACCATCCTTTGATGTAGATATCGGTTTAGCTATACTGTTACTTCACCTGGGACAAGCGAACTGCTCTATCAGTTTAGCCTGTCTGTAAATCTCGTTTTCTCTGCTGTTAATTATCTGTCAGTTTTTATGAGTACACTGTGTAGATGTTGTTACTGTGTTTGTATGCATTCTGTGAGCCCACCATTTCATCTATCATGCCTCTAGTGAATTGCCATATACCCTGACATATATCCTTACCTATTTACTCTCTGGTTTGTGGTTGCGTATGACGTGACTGCTCATAGGAATGTGTGTACACACATGGTTTTTAAGTTGGTCTGAAAGTATGTGTAATCACCAGGCATCTGGGGTAATACAAGTAGATAACAAAATTCTTATGTTTGTGTTCTTGTACATTGTAGCTATTAATGTAGGGACTCATTTTAATTACCACTGGCAAAAAAAAACAAAAAACAAAAACACATACCAGGTATCCTTTAAATAAGAAAAAAGCTAATATTAAAAAGCAAATGTAAGTGGGAAAGGCTGTACAATTATAACTGTGAAGAGCACTCCATGCACAGCCATGTGTTCCCACTTCATCCTTGTGTCAAGATATGTTGAATGTAAGGTTTAACTTTTTTTTATGGCTTGGTTGTGGAAAACCCCACAGGATCTGCATGGTTTCCTCCCTCCTTAATGCTGGCAACCATTGTACTTGTATAAGTGAAATAATATTATGAAATGAATAAATCTTTATGTCAGTGGTGAATCATGTCAGCAGGTGATGTTTTAACAGGTTAGAAAATAATGTAGTAATTTTTTTCTCCTTTTGTTAGTAATACAGTGTATAAATGTGAAATAATACTCAACTTGTATCTACATGTACTGTACAGTTTGATACTTAGAAGTCACATGTGCTAGGACTATGGATGGTTGACTGTTGAGTCACATAACATCAACATATACTTTATATACTTGTATATTGCATATTCCTGTCCCATTTGCTTTCCTGTGACCAGCCTGGCATGTAAATGTAGTTGCTTACGCCTTTATAGAAGATCTTTTGTATAATAAAATATTTTACAATACATATTGTTTACATACAGTATATGTATGTGTGTATGTCATACCTGTATACATGTAAGTAGGTGCATTGATTAGCACTCACCACTCCCAGCTTTGTAAAGGTTTCATAACTTGCTATACATCAGGCACGAAGAGTACATGTATGTGATAATCTATCCCACATCAGACAAAATACCCTGCTTTTCATTGGAGAGCAACAGTCACCAGCATTGGGAACATGTATTTACATGTACATGTATTTTCATATTGGTCAAATATATCCTTTGACCAGGTCATCTTCCTTTCTCACCCCGGCAATGATGCCTTTCGCTGAATTGATGGGTCTCTTTTGCTGGATAATTTCGTTGCACATCTGCTTAGTGACAAAATCTGCATATATTTGTCAAATTCAGTAAATCTCATTCTCTCATAGAGCTTGACAACCTTAATTTGCTGAACCGTATATTCTGTATCCTGTCATTGAATAACAGTGTAACTATTAGTGGCAGTGGGAGGCTGTGTAACTTAATGGAAGGTATAATAATTTACACATATGCATGTACATGTGTACATCATCATGTATGTGTAGGGTCGATCCTTGTTTTTGACTTTAGTAGGTTTTCTTCTGAAACTGTTTTGTGCCATTGCACAGTGTGTGCATATGTGTATTGTCTTGATGAACGTTAGATTGAACATCATCCCTGCTGCAAATGTTCTCATGTGTATATTACATGAACACGTATGTGTATGAAAACACTGTATGTGGTGTATCCAATACAATTTCACATGGTCATAAAAATGTACGTTCTAATTTTCCTAAATTGGGAAGTGTACTTTATAATTTTATTTGCTTGTAACTGTATGCCATGAAATGCATAAACATGTAGATGAAATGTCACACTTAAATCTTATGCAAAGCTTCTTTAGTGTGTGGCTGTGCATATTTATTGTTAGATCAGCTGTAGGAGAGGCCCACAGGCGTGTATGATCAGGTAAGCCATCTTCACTCTTACCTCAGAGAGGTGGGACTCTATGGGCAAGGCTCCACTCCAGGTTGGTCAGGTTATATAAGACATCAGCATTTTAGGGAACTGAAAACATCATTGTCAGAGCCATAATATCCTGTGCCACATCAACTTGTTGCATGTAGAATTATCTTTGAATATGTTCCTAACTTGCTTGTGGGAATGCAGCAACTGAAAAATTACTAACAAAAAACTGTGACAATAACTCTCAGTAAGCTTTTTGTTTCCTGTAATTGGAATTTCACTGTTGATCGTGCGCGGCTATTAATAGATGCTTGTGATCTTCTTACCTCTGTCCTCTGCTGTGTTTCAGGAGTAATGCATTAGCATGGGAATAACAATAGTTGGCTTGGCAAAGTACATACATTGCACCCACCTGTCATTCTCTGTCTTAAGTAGGTTATAAAACATGGCGAAGGGCAGGTAACTACCTGTAGGTATCATGCATTCATGTGATTACCAGAACATGTTGCAGTGCTGAAGTTCCTAATCTATTCTAAGCTTTGACAGCCTGAAGAGCAAATAACGAAGAAAACACTAACATGAATTATATGTCAGAGTAAGACTGTTGAGCATTGTCCAGGAAAGTAGTTTTGATTTATTGTTTTTAGAATTTTTTCAACTGAGTAAGATGCATTTGAAACATTGGTTTCCAGTATGACCTTTTCCAATCACATTGTGACACACAATGTTTAACTATTCAGAAGACATATTCATATAGATCTTTGAATGCATTTGTCACATAAACCTTCAACTATTTCAAGCAAGAGACATTTAGGTGATACCCATTGGATCATTTACTTGGTTAAAATTCTAAATATAAAGGAAATGAGACTATTTTCCTAGGCAATTTTGAGAGGCCTTTCATCTGATATATACTGAAACAAAGTTTCTTTTCTTTTAAGGCACATAAAATATTGTTATGGTGATTTGAAATCCATTTATCCCTTCTCAAGTGGATTTGGAATGGTGTTAAAAATGAGAAATGTATCAAGTCTACATTTGAAATTTATCCCTTGTTGTTTTGCAGAACTGAAGGATAAATTTTGGTGGTTTTGCCACATGTGGCGTCATGAACAACCACACAAATTTACCCAGTCCGCCAAGTTGGAGCGGTCCCTACTGCAGAACTACCAGTTTGCCAAGGTAACTGATGTGTGGACCAGACATGTACTACACAGATATTGTTAGACCTGTACATGTATGAATCAAGATCTACGTTTGCAGACATAACTGCCTGGTGTTCTCAGAAGTGGTAGGGTTATATTGGAATGGAGCATGGAGATTTCTCAAAGAACTCTTACACACAACTGTCTTCTCAGTCTTTGTTTTGTGGTCATGAACATTTTGGTGAAGCATTTTCAAACTAACTGTAATTTCTTAAAACTGAAAATCTAGGTGCATTTTGTCTCATTGAGCTGCATTTATGAAGAAATGCAGAAGCATGTGCTATGATTATGAAGATGTAGGGTAAATGTAGTAAAAGTTGGTTGTTCTCCATATTTGATAATTCTGGATGAGTAATGCAGTTATTTCTTGTTGTTATCAACTCCATGCTCTTCACTTCATTGCTTCCTATGACACTCAGGTAAGACATTATTTATATGGAGGTGTAATCTGGAGCAACCAGGTGAGTTGACGGTAGGTGTATTCCTCGATGACAGAGTTACCCCCTCTTCCCATTTCTTCTTGCCAGCTGGATGGGTTGTCTGCACTTGGAAGGTCTGCATCTTTTATAATGATTATCTGATGGCCATTTCTTATTGCGCAGAACTCCAGAAGCATTTTCACTGGTTTGACCACACATGGAGCCATGTACAGCCTCATTTAATAGGGAACAGCTCTCTATTGATGGAGGATATGAGAATCAATGCTAACTTTGCTAAGGTATATAATCCTATTTGTTTTGTATTATTGCTTCCAAATTAACATTGGTTGATGCACAGATATCAAATTGTGGCTACTCATGGACATATTAACATTTTAATGCTTTAATCAGTTGCCATGTATTCTGTAAAATGTAAAATATAATTTACCAACTTACAGTACTGTTTGAATTTGGAAAATCTGATAATCAACTAATGGGTACAGTAACAGTGCTATTTCAGTATTTGGGGTATATGATTCAAGGCAAATGAGATATAATTTACCAGGTTTCGGTACTATAGGAATTTGAAAAATCTGATACTGTAATTGTTCAACCTTTACGCATGTTTGAAAGGTGTTCATTCAAGCATATTCTGAATGTATTTTTCTGAGTTGACTAATAAAATATATACTTTTTGTAAAGCCCTGAACCTGGACAACCAAAGTACTTTTGTCTCCAAAATCAATTTGAAAATGTGCATAATTTACACTAGAAGTTGCTCTTTTATATGCGAAAAGGTCGAGGAAATAGGGCAATCAGCTAATGAGTACAGCAGAATTGCTGTCTCAGTATTTGAGGTGTATGATTCAAGGAAAACGAGAAAGTAATATTTTGCGAAAACAAGTCATGCTTAATGAATTATGTAAAGGTAAGTAGACGTTTGCCAACAAAACTCATTGTTGTTCAGGTATTGGTATTCATGTTCATAGAATGATTTCAGTGTAGTGTCATGTAGCAGCTCAAATCTTGTATTTTAGTCATGTAACCAATGATCCGTTTAAGTCAAGTAACTGGTTTCTCCCACTGTAATGCTGTGTTTTGTTATATATGTAAAATATCCCTGAGTATGTCTTTAAAATACCAATCAAATCAATTCATCATTCAAACCAATACATGTATATACATATATATATATATATATATATATATATATATATATATATATATATATAATGTATGTAGTGTGTGTGTGTGTGTGTGTTGATTTGATTGGTATTTTAAGACACTCACAATCAATAATATGGATATCCAGATAACAAAGTTTTCATAGGTACATACAAATCAATAATATACCTTTCTTCTTCTCATAAATTATATGTCGTGCCATTGATGTATTGTGTACAGGACTGGGACCTGCCAGTGGATAACCAGTATGCCATTGCCCCGCATCATTCAGGCGTTTACCCAGTCCATGAGCCTCTGTATGAGGCATGGAAAAAGGTGTGGAATATCCGAGTGACCAGCACAGAGGAATACCTCCACCTGCGCCCAGCTCGCCGGCGACAGGGCTTTATACACAAGGGCATAATGGTACGTGATGTAATCTGCATGTTGTACTATACATGTACATCTGTGCTGATAGCTGTTTATATGTGTGAAGATTCAACAGATTTCTGTTATGTTTTTTTCAGCGTTATTATCTAAGGGAATTGTGTTTTACATGTGATTAAACTTGTGTTTTATAGGTTCTACCTCGTCAAACCTGTGGTCTTTTTACTCACACTGTTTTCCTGGACAAGTATCCTGGTGGTCGAGAGAGACTGGATGACAGCATCAGGGGCGGAGAACTCTTCCAGACATTTCTCAGTAACCCTGTAAGTTTTCACATCTTTATGCAAATAATAAGATTAATAACATTCGGTTTTTTTGATGCATGTACATCTGTTGCATGATGAATGCCATATTAATTCTGCTCCCACACTATTCCCTGTTTGTTTTCTGTTCAGATCAATATCTTCATGACCCATATGCCAAATTATGGCAGTGACAGGCTGGCATTGTACACGTTTGAGAGTGTTGTCAAGTTCATAAAGTGTTGGACAAACCTTCGACTGCTGTCTGTCTCGCCATTAGAACTTGCCAAAAAGTACTTCAACATGTACCCTGAGGAGGAGGACCCAGTCTGGCAGGTGAGTGGTCCTACACTCTCTGCATTTCACACAATCCCACTCAGCCTTGTGGGCTCCAGAGTTTGTGCCATGATTTGCACTGTTACATCTTCATTTAATCAAGCTAGTGATGTTCATAGCACTGCTTGTTGCTTTATAATGTTGTGTCAAAGAAAAAATAAGATCCAAATGTACAAGCAACAGACAATCAATGATTGGCTGAAAATTCCCCAGCAGAAGTTCACGGGACGCAATGCCATTGGCTGTCAAAAGAGTAGGTTTCTGAAGTCTTTTATAGGTACAGTGAAAGAAGGGTGATTATGAATCCTATCTTGCTGGTGGGAAGAGGGCACAGTTGTGGCTCAGTATCCTGCTGACACTCCCTACATCCCCACACAATGTTCCCTGTATCACCCTGCTGGCTCAAGAGTTTATACCATGCTCAGTACATGTGTGTGTTAGTATCCCCTGATAGTCCCTACATTCTCACACAATGTTCCCTGTATCACCCTGCTGGCTGAAGAGTTTATACCATGCTCAGTACATGTGTGTGTTTGTATCCCCTGATAGTCCCTACAGTCTCACACAATGTTCCCTGTATCACCCTGCTGGCTCCACAGTTTAAACCATGCTCAGTACATCTGTGCGTTAGTATCCTGCTGACAGCTCCCACATTCCCACACAATTTTTATGTGCAGGAATTTATGAACTTGACAATTCCCCACACAATTTTCCCTGTATCATCCTGCAAGGCCCCAGAGTTTAAACCATGCTCAGTACATCTGTGAGCTAGCATCCTGGTGATAGTCCCCATATTCCCACACAATGTTCCATGTATCATCCTGCTGGCTGAAGAGTTTAAACCATGTTCAGTACATCTATGGGTTAGTATACTGCTGATAGTCCCCACATTCCCACACAATGTTCCATGTATCACCCTGCTGACTCAAGAGTTTAAACCATGTTCAGTACATCTATGGGTTAGTAAACTGCTGATAGTCCCCACATTCCCACACAATGTTCCATGTATCACCCTGCTGACTCAAGAGTTTAAACCATGTTCAGTACATCTATGGGTTAGTAAACTGTTGATAGTCCCTACATTCCCACTCAATGTTCCATGTATTATCCTGCTGGCTCAAGAGTTTAAACCATGTTCAGTACATCTATGGGTTAGTAAACTGCTGATAGTCCCCACATTCCCACACAATGTTCCATGTATCACCCTGCTGACTCAAGAGTTTATACCATGCTCTGTACATGTGTGTGTTTGTATCCCCTGATAGTCCCCACATTCTCACACAATGTTCCCTGTATCACCCTGCTGGCTCAAGAGTTTAAACCATGTTCAGTACATATATGGGTTAGTAAACTGCTGATAGTCCCCACATTCCCACACAATGTTCCATGTATCATCCTGCTGGCTCAAGAGTTTATACCATGCTCTGTACATGTGTGTGTTTGTATCCCCTGATAGTCCCTACATTCTCACACAATGTTCCCTGTATCACCCTGCTGGCTCAAGAGTTCAAACCATGTTCAGTACATCTGTGGGTTAGTATCCTGCTGACAATTCCCACATTCCCACACAATTTTTATGTGCGGGAATTTATGAACTTGACAATTCCCCAAACAATTTTCCCTGTATCATCCTGCAGGCCCCAGAGTTTAAACCATGCTCAGTACATCTGTGGGCTAGCATCCTGCTGACAGTCCCCATATTCCCACACAATGTTCCATGTATCACCCTGCTGACTCAAGAGTTTAAACCATGCTGAGTACATCTGTAGGTTAGTAAACTGCTGATAGTCCCCATATTCCCACACAATGTTCCATGTATCATCCTGCTGGCTCAAGAGCTTAAACCATGTTCAGTACATCTATGGGTTAGTATACTGCTGAAAGTTCCCACATTCCCACACAATGTTCCATGTATCACCCTGTTGACTCTAGAGTTTAAACCATCTATGGGTTAGTAAACTGTTGATAGTCCCCACATTCCCACACAATGTTCCATGTATTATCCTGCTGGCTCAAGAGTTTAAACCATGTTCAGTACATCTATGGGTTAGTAAACTGCTGATAGTCCCCACAATCCCACACAGTGTTCCATGTATCATCCTGCTGGCTCAAGAGTTTATACCATGCTCAGTACATGTGTGTGTTTGTATCCCCTCATAGTCCCTACATCCTCACACAATGTTCCCTGTATCACCCTGCTGGCTGAAGAGTTTAAACCATGCTCAGTACATCTGTGGTTTAGTATCCTGCTAACAGTTCCCACATCCCCACACAATTTTTATGTGCAGGAATTTATGAACTTGACAATTCCCCACACAATTTTCCCTGTATCATCCTGCAGGCCCCAGAGTTTAAACCATGCTCAGTACATCTGTGGGCTAGCATCCTGGTGATAGTCCCCATATTCCCACACAATGTTCCATGTATCATCCTGCTGACTCAAGAGTTTAAACCATGTTCAGTACATCTATGGGTTAGTAAACTGCTGATAGTCCCCACATTCCCACACAATGTTCCATGTATCACCCTGCTGGCTCAAGAGTTTAAACCATGTTCAGTACATCTATGGGTTAGTATACTGCTGAAAATTCCCACATTCCCACACAATGTTCCGTGTATCACCCTGCTGGCTCAAGAGTTTAAACCATGTTCAGTACATCTGTAGGTTAGTAAACTGCTGATAGTCCCCACATTCCCACACAATGTTCCATGTATCACCCTGCTGGCTCAAGAGTTTAAACCATGTTCAGTACATCTATGGGTTAGTAAACTGCTGATAGTCCCCACATTCCCACACAATGTTCCATGTATCACCCTGCTGGCTCAAGAGTTTAAACCATGTTCAGTACATCTATGGGTTAGTAAACTGCTGATAGTCCCCACATTCCCACACAATGTTCCATGTATCACCCTGCTGGCTCAAGAGTTTAAACCATGTTCAGTACATCTATGGGTTAGTAAACTGCTGATAGTCCCCACATTCCCACACAATGTTCCATGTATCACCCTGCTGGCTCAAGAGTTTAAACCATGTTCAGTACATCTATGGGTTAGTAAACTGCTGATAGTCCCCACATTCCCACACAATGTTCCATGTATCACCCTGCTGGCTCAAGAGTTTAAACCATGTTCAGTACATCTATGGGTTAGTAAACTGCTGATAGTCCCCACATTCCCACACAATGTTCCATGTGTCACCCTGCTGGCTGAAGAGTTCAAACCATGCTCAACACAGTTGTGGCTCAGGATCCCCTGATAGTCACCACATCCCCACACAAGGTTCCACATATCTCCGTGCTGGCTCAAGAGTTTAAACCACACTTAGTACATCTGTGGCTCAGTATCCTCCTAACAGTTGACAATAATGTTATGTTTTAATGCATTCATTCAAAATAAAGGAATGGATGATCTTATGAGGAAAATGAAAGTGTTCTGTTTATAATTATGAATTGCAGTACTTAGTGTTAATGGTGTGCTATAATATTGCAGATTTTGATTCTTTTCAGAATCCCTGTGATGACAAACGTCATATGGAGATCTGGTCTGTGAATAAAACTTGTGATAAACTACCACGTTTTCTAGTCATAGGCCCACAGAAAACAGGTATGTTTTGTTGAACATTCTCTTGATGAGTAGAATAAGTTGATGATATCCCTTTTTATGTTGTGTGCATCAAGTTTGTTTGATGTGAATAGCATACAGTAAAATTGAAGACCCATTTGTTGTCTTAGTCAAAGAAAAGGCATCTGGATGAAAATTCTAACTGCCCTATGGGAATTTGTTCTTTGATCGTGAAATGTAACCATTCAATGGTGATTGTCAAGTGTTTAAGTGAATAATATAGAAATGGAAAAAAGTTTCATTTTGGGGGCATTTTTGCTACTATTTTGCATATTTTCCATTTAGCAATTGTGAGTTTTCAAAGGTTATGTCAGACGTGAATTGGTATGACCATTGCTACAAGTCTGGTACAGGGCCTGTACATAGGCCTATTCCCCACTTCCCTGTTCTTCACGTAAATTGTGTAGATTTACGCAAACTAACATTGGAGTACAGAAAACAATAATAAGAAATATATCTGCCATGCTGCAGATGTGCTTAATGTATTATGTTTTGATTTACTTTTTCAGGCACTACAGCATTATATACATTCCTTGCCATGCATCCAGCCATCCTCAGCAATTACAAAAGCCCAGAAACATTTGAGGAAGTTCAGTTTTTTAATGGGAAGAACTATTACAAAGGCCTTGACTGGTAAGACATGTCAGATTGAAACGAATCTTCCTGTGGTTTAATAGCATTTCGTTTGTTTGGAGCACTGTGATCTATTGAAGAAATGTGTCCTAATAAAAATGTTACAACTTGACTACTTTGAATTTGATTTTTTCCTTTTTTAAATACTTCGTATCAGATTGCAATTTTGGTAATGTAACATGAAACTCTTGAAGCAAAGTAAGTGTGATGTGATAAAGCGTGCCCTGCCCTGGCTGATGTACATGTGTAGCTTTACTCAGAAACGAAAATAGAAGAATATCTTTGTTGGGTGGTACATAAATGACAATACAGGTGCATACGTAGGTGTGCACAGTTGAGCACCACTTTTTTGTGCTTATTTTATTTAATATCTGCATGTAATATTTAAATTTTCAGGTACATGAACTTTTTCCCAGTCCCAGAGAATGCTTCTGCCAAATTTTTGTTTGAAAAAAGTGCAACTTATTTTGACAACGATGTTGTTCCATTTCGGGCATACTCGCTGTTACCAAAAGCAAAGCTGATAACTATTTTGATCAGCCCGGCCAAGCGTGCCTACTCTTGGTACCAGGTGAGATTATTCTCCTTGTGAGTCTCCATGCTGAATGCATTATCATCAGGTTATGAAATGTGTGTTTTCATCACTGTAGATATTAATCAAAGTTGATTTGGAAAATGTTTTTCTTCACTAAGTCTTATAAATGCCTTATACTGTAGATGAAATGGAAATTGGAAGGGCAACCATAAATGCATGGTTATTGGGCTAAACTAGCACTTTGTCAACTTTGAAGAAGGAATTTAATATTGAGTGTCATATTGCAGTTGACTTACGGTTTGGTAAACGAGGGTTTTATTGCTTTCATTCATGGCCAAGTCTAGCTGTCTGATCAGACACTGTCAATATTTGTCTATTCTTTCAGCTGTCAATCACATCTAATCAACACAGGTGTGAAAAAAGGGGACAAATAAGATTAAAATCGTTTAATTTTTTTAGAGTGTGCTTTCCACGGAAATAGAGTGATGTGCCCGAGAAGTTTGTTTTACATAAATATCTGATATAACATAATGGGACTTGATATGTTTGACATATTAAAGCACTTTTACTCTGATCCACATCATACATTGATTTATGGAGTCATATTTTACATTTCTACATTTAATTTCTTCGCAGCATATGAGAGCACATGAAGACCCGACTGCTCTGAATTACACATTCTATGAGATAATCACTGCCAATGACTTGTCGCCACGAGGCATGAGGGAACTCAAACACCGCTGTCTAAACCCTGGCATGTACGCGCATCACCTTGAGAAATGGCTGGATTATTACCCGGCCCGACAGGTCAGTTGTTAACTGTTCAAACTGTGATAACTCAGTGCACCTGTGACATACGGACACAGTTCATGTCTGGTGGATAGTTAACTCAGTCTCAGCTGGTGGTAAATCTAGATCAGGGACTGACAGCAGTATTAAAACTGACACTCAGTCCAACATATCTTGAGTAATGAGTTAATATTGAAAGTGGCATGTGAAAGTCAATACCAAAAGTGACATGTGTCTGATTAATCAATCCATTGCAGATTTTCATCATTGACGGGGAAATGTTGAAGAGAGACCCGGCACAAGTGATGACCAAAGTACAACGCTATCTTCACATCGAACCATTTGTAGATTACACTAGGAATTTAAGGTGAGATCAAGTTCGAGTTAAGTGGTCTCCAGCATGAATTGCTGATAGGCAATGCTTATTCTTATTCAATATCATGTGGATATTTCTCTCTCCAAATAGACTCCACAGTCTAATCGTCATAATGAACTTATTGACCCAAATATGGATTATATCACATGTTATTAATATCCAGCAATGTAATGAAGGATTCCTTACGTCACATGGATTCCTCACAGATTACATGGGTGCCACACCCATCCCTTGGGTTCCTCCCACACCACAAGGGTGCCTCACTTATTACATGGATTACTCACACGTCACATGGATTCTTCACACATCATATCAATGCCTCACACATCACATGGATTCCTCACACATCACATGGATTCCTCACACATCACATGGATTCTTCACACATCATATCAATGCCTCACACATCACATGGATTCCTCACCCATCACATGGATTCCTCACACATCACATGGATTCCTCACACATCACATGGATTCCTCACACATCAATGCCTCACACATCACATGGATTCCTCACCCATCACATGGATTCCTCACACATCACATGGATTCCTCACACATCACATGGATTCCTCACACATCATATCAATGCCTCACACATCACATGGATTCCTCACACATCATATAAATGCCTCACACGTCACATGGATGCCTCACACATCTCATGAGTTCCTGACACAACACATGTTTTTTTTATACATCATATGGATTCCTCACTACAAGCATACCTTATCTCAAATAACCATTCCTCACTTCTGATATAATTCGTTTATATGTACCCCTAACTTTTATTTGTCACTTCAGACATTTTCATGTACATTATTTCAAAAGGCATATTACGGTAATATTTATGAATTGTATGGTAATGATTTATCTTTGCAGAAAAACAATGCCAAATTTTGTGTTTTTGCCAGCCATTGAGTTAACTTATATTAGTGTTAGTAGAATCAATTCCATTATGCATTTATAAGGCCACAAGGAAGCCTAATTAGCTATTAAGAAGCCTGACTACCCTAGGTGACTGGGACTTTAGGGTTTGTGAACAGTTTTCAGCTTTCTTCTTGGCTGAGAAGAGACGCAGGTAGTGGTGACTTTCTCTTTTATAACTATATGCCTTATGAACCAGGAAGGACAATATTATTTGAATGACCTGACGGAGTGTGGCTTTCTATTACAGGTATGATGCTTCCAAAGGCTTCTTCTGCCAGATTGTGAATGAAGACAAGACAAAATGTTTGGGTCGCAGCAAAGGTCGCTCTTACCCGCCAATGGATGGCCGAGCCGAAACCTTTCTCCAGCGCTTCTACAGACGCCACAATGTTGTACTGTCTAAACTCCTGTCTCATTTGAACCAGCCTATACCACAGTGGCTTCGAGAGGACTTGAACCAAGTATAGTGTATGTGTGAACATTGTATCAAGAACAGGCCATCATTTGTGTGTGTGTTACTGAGTGGCTAGTCTGGTTGCTATGATGTACATGTACATATTGATGGAGTATATGTGTGAACAGTGTACCAAGAACAGGCCATCATTGGTGTGTGTACTACTGAGTGGATAGCCTGGGTGCTATGATGTACATGTACATATTGATGGAGTATATGTGTGAAGTGTACCAAGAACAGGCCATCATTTGTGTGTGTGCTACTGAGTGGATAGCCTGGGTGCTATGATGTACATGTACATATTGATGGAGTATATGTGTGAACAGTGTACCAAGAACAGGCCATCATTGGTGTGTGTGCTACTGAGTGGATAGCCTGGGTGCTATGATGTACATGTACATATTGATGGAGTATATGTGTGAACAGTGTACCAAGAACAGGCCATCATTTGTGTGTGTGCTACTGAGTGGATAGCCTGGGTGCTATGATGTACATGTACATATTGATGGAGTATATGTGTGAACAGTGTACCAAGAACAGGCCATCATTGGTGTGTGTGCTACTGAGTGGGTAGTCTGGGTGCTATGATGTACATGTACATGTTGATGGAGTGTATGTGTCTATATGTGTTACTGGTGGAATGTGATGCTGTCCAATGAACACACTCATTGTGTTTGCTCTAAAAACTCGCCAGAAGAAGTGCATTTTTAGAGGTAAATAAGCATCATAAAATGATACGTTTTATTTTTCCAGTAGGTCTGCCAGCAACCTGTGGATGGTCGTTGGTTTCGCTTGGGCTCTGCCCATATTTTACCCACCATAATGCTGGCTACTGTCATATAAATGAAATATACTTGAACATAGCATAAAACACCAATCAAACAGTTAAATAAAAAATATTCCAGTAGGATACATGTACCTCTATCGTACCTTCCAAAGATATCTGAAAGCACCTTCCTAAAGAGTATTAAGCAGAACTCTCAGAATCAGGCCAAAATGAGTATCTTAGTCATGGAGAAAGGTTTAGGTCATATACAGTATGTGTACCAGGGGTGGCCTTTGCTGTTCACATTTGTTGAATGTATCATACATTTGTTACGCTACCTGAGTAAGTGTATGTATCTGGGTACACATGTCTCATCTTGTTGTGTTTACAGCTCACAGTGGGTGCCACTCTGTGACAACTGCTGTAAACATCAGCTTTCTACTAAATCTTTATCGATTTATGTGAGTTGGGGTCTTACAAGAACTGTTGCTGCACTGATTTTATGAATGTACAGATTCTGCATTTCGAACATTAACCATCTCATGTGAAGGTCATGGAGCATGAAGTTTTCTCTTAGTATGAAATTGGTGGGGAATTTTGAGCTGACTGCAGGCCTGAGAGTGCTTTGAAAATTGAATACTGTAGTGTTGCCAAATTGAAATACACAAAAACTCATCAAATCAATCTGATGGTTTCACAGTTCTCCTAACAATTTCTTAATCACTTATTGACATGGCTGCCAGTACTGTATGTATGACGTTAGACTACATGTACATGTAGTCAGTTATTTTTGAAATCGTCATGGTTTAAGTTATGTTTTTCTCAGGGTTGATCGACAATGTTTCGCCCTCCTATTGAAGACATTGACGTGTTACTGTGACTTACAGTTGTACAAAAAATCAAAAATTATTTAACTACGCTGTATCTTTAAAATTTATTAAAATCTGTACTAAAGTGTTCTCAGGGCCGAATCCCTCTTACTGTCAGGCCAGTTATAGACTTGTAGATAGGCCTAAATTATTAATACTGCCAGCTTTGACCAAATAACCTTATGACGTGAACTCCTAAACATATATCAAGAGCGAACACTCTGTCAACCCAAGTAAAAGACTGTATGTATATGATTCTGACTAAACCCTGGTTGGCAGAGAGAAAAGGATTGATCCAGTGCTAACTGTAACACAGTGTAGTGCAGTTAGTCATTGATGCACTAGTACATGTACACCAAATGGTTCCAGCAGATATGTACATGTATGCATTGTAGGAACTCAATCACCCAGTGGTTGTCCATGCCACAGTGGAATTCACTTGTGACTATAAAATACATGTATGTTACATGTACAACTATGGCTGAATGATATCTGAATGTTGGGTATGTAAGTGAATAATAAAAGCAATTTTAGTTTATAAAAATCAAACTACAGATTTGTTCAAAATATATATGTATGTGTATATTTGTTTTAAAATGTACACATTACATGTATTACAAAACTTCAGACTGACATACAACTTTATCCCTCAGGTGACAGAGGGGTATTTCTGTGTGTGAACAGTACTTCTTTTGTATAACTCAATGTGGTTTATGTTTTGTGATGAATTTTCAAATCTTGATGTACAAATGTCCATAGCTGCCTCAAACCTCCATGACTTCTTATTAGCAAGCGATATTGTAACTCCGGTCATAGCTGCTGGTTACATTTTCAGAAGATCAGAACAGCAGTTTACCTGGAAAAACATAGTTCTCCATTTTCTTTACTAATATTCATGTTAGACTGATGCATGTGAGTTGCAGTAAATGTTTAAATATCACATTGGTGACTGGAGCATGTAATTCTATTTGATTCAGGCCCTGTTTAGTCGCCTCACAACTGTTTCATATTCAAGGCTACACAGTCAGTGAAGAAGAATTAATAGCAATGCAAATATTTGCTTTAGAAGATGGGCAACTTTCACAAAACTTCGTATGTCTCATTTATCGTAACTTTTTTTGCAAAATACGTCAATGTTATAGTTCATTAAAGCGACACTATTTACAAGAAAAGTTACAAAAAATTGACTTACAAAGTTTCGTGAAAGTATTCCCAGAGTTTTTTGCAAAACATTTTGAAATCATCTTGTCTCTCACAGAACGGTTTTACACTCAATAACACTAAAGCAAATGATAGCAATATTAGAAAAGTTGTCGATCTAGAAATGATCAGAAGTTGTCATCAGTGGTGGTCGATATATTTTCACTACCTTTTAGCTCAGTTTGAACGGGATTGTAGGAACTCAATCACCCAGTGGTTGTCCATGCCACAGTGGAATTCACTTGTGACTATAAAATACATGTATGTTACATGTACAACTATGGCTGAATGATATCTGAATGTTGGGCATGTAAGTGAATAATTAAAGCATTTTTAGTTTATAAAAATCAAACTACAGATTTGTTCAAAATATATATGTATGTGTATATTTGTTTTAAAATGTACACATAACATGCATTACAAAACTTCAGACTGACACAACTTTATCAACAAAGTTTTGTGGAAGTATTCCCAGAGTTCTTAGCACAACATGTTGAAATTATCTTGTCTCTCACAGAATGGTTTTACTTTCAGTAACACTAAAGCAAATGAGAGCAATATTAGAAAAGTTGTCAATCTAGAAATGGTCACAAGTTGTCATCAGTGGTGGGCGATATATTTTCACTACCTTTTAGCTCAGTTTGAACGGTGGAAATGCCTGTTGTAACATTCAGAATTGTCAGGAATAATTTAGCCATTTGAAGACCATGTTTATAAATTTTGGCATAAATTTACATGAACAAAATCGTGTGTATTAGATTGTGGTGGAAGAAACATAAAAAATTTTTGAAATAGAATAATGGGGAATTTCTGTTCATTCTCCAGTGGTTAATATTTGTATATTGGGAATAATTTCGTAACAAATTAAACTAATATAGTTTCACTAGTGCCAGCCTTTACTTTTATATCTTGTCTCCTACACTAGTGTTGTTGACTGTAGCTGTCACATATTATACAAGTATATTTATGTTCCTAAACCAAAATAAACTATTTTCAACTCTAGCACCCTGTATTTTATTCGTTGATTGATTCTGAAAGAGTTACCCAAGTATACATGGTCATAGTTATTCAACTCATTATAGGTCTACCATCCCAATAACTCACAGAGAATTTTTTTTTTTTTTTTTTGATTCTTCAGTACATCAACTGCGTACATGTATTACCATGTCACTTAGTGGTTGACAGCTCTTGCATAGCTTTTTTGGTGGTCATTTTCTCCGGGCATTCCGGTTTCTGCCTCCCATAAACCTGTCACACGCCTTCTACATGTACCTATATGGGAAGAATACTTGATCACGACGTTAAACACCAATCAGTAAATCAGGTGAACGTCTTGAAGTTCGGCTCAGTTGGTTAGCGCGCTAGCGCAGCGTAATGATCCAGGAGACTCTCACCAATGCGGCCGCTGTGAGTTCAAGTCTAGCTCATGCTGGCTTCCTCTCCAGCCGTACGTGGGAAAGTCTGCCAGCAACCTGCGGGTGGTCGTAGGTTTCCCCCGGGTTCTACCCGGTTTCCTCCCACCACAATGCTGGCCGCCGTGGTATAAGTGAAATATTTTTGAGTACGGCGTAAAACACCAATCAAATAAATAAGTCTTGAGGTTCGTTGGCGATAACTTGCCTTCTGCCAATATGGCTTACGCACGGATCTCGTCCCGCCGCTGAAAAGGTGGACTTACCAAGTGATGGGAAAGTTAGTCACTTGCTGTAGACCGGCGGGCGATTTACTCTGGGCATTTCGCTTCGCAGCACCCTGAAACTGATCGAAGTGTTATCGTCAAAGAGGAATATTCAGCAGTTGGCTTTAAGCACCAATAATCAATCATTAGGCTAAGCTAATACCAGTAGTTTGTAGTAGGTGACCCTTGTTTAGCTGTATAGTTAAGACAGGCTCAAAACTCAATACCGATCAAGGCCTCCCACAAAGTAAATGGCACTTCAGTCTGGGCCAGAGTTAATACTGGGCTTTATTGTGCCATAATAAAGGTATGAACATATGGCTCACGTTCTTCAAAGAGACAAGTATATGACTCCAGTCTTACACCGTGGCTTATTTCCATATTTACTGAGTAACTTTCGGTTATTGAGGTAAAACTAGATTTACTAGCTCGGCAAACATAATTCCAATGCGGTTAAATGCCCTGAAGATGTGTCCACATAGACTATATATATAAACATGCGATAAGGTTGTGGAACAGCAGTATCGTGATTTTTAAGGTGATTACAACTGTTAACCATTTGCTGGTGAATGAGTCTCTGCCACAGCCACTCTTGTCTATACAGAGTATAACAACACACATGTATACATGCGCATTACTTGAGGCATGGAGGAGCGGATTTACAAATATCTCCACACAAACACACAGTAGTGTTAGATTCGTGCAAACGCTTAACCAAGAAGTCCATGGACAGTTGGACACTCGCCACGATATGGCTGAAAAACTGCCAGTGTTAGTCCAATGTTAGTCCAAAATATTCATTTATAGTTGGACAGCGTGAGAAATAGATATATGTAACTGCAAGTGACACGACATAGCACACGGCGATCGCCAGCGAACAATTACTTCTCTCTCGCAGCCAGCAAAAAGCTGGAATGCACATGTATAACTTCTCAGAAATATCATCTTCGTTTATATTGAATCGTGTGCCAGCGGCCAATGAAAGGTTATATTAAAGTGCTACATTACAGCTTAACTGGTGGTTAGATTTATACAAAGTTGGCTTAACATGTACCTTAATTATTTTTTTCTGCTTTTAGAGCATGACCTAATATAACGATTTGCATACGATATTCCATCAGCCGTGAAGCGTCATTTGGTGGACGTCATTAAAACCGCTGTGTAAGATATACCATCATCTAGTGGACGTCATTAACGTCGCCGTATATATGTCATCATCTGGTGTATGTCATTAAAACCGTCGTGTATGATATATCATCATTATATCAAATATGTTGGTTGTAAGGCGGGCTTTATGGACCATATTCGTAATATATGTGGCAACCTATATATAATATATAAGACAATAAATGAAGGTATTTTCAGATCTAAAGGGGTTTTGTGGTCTTCTCTAAATGTTTTGTCAGTTGAGCGAAAGTAAGTTATCTTGAACAAGAAACAGATTTCAGTGATGTGGGAAAGAGATTTGTTCTCTGAAAACGACCAGGCTGATCGTAATGTCAGAATTATTTATTTATTTATTTATTTATTTTGATTGGTGTTTTACGCCGTACTCAAGAATATTTCACTTATACGACGGCGACCAGCATTATGAAGGAAGGAAACCGGGCAGAGCCCGGGGGAAACCCACGACCATCCGCAGGCTGCTGTCAGACCTTCAATGTATATTGAGATCCAGCTCACAAATGGAAGAAAGCAGATTGTCTGGAACAAACCATCAGGCATTGCGGGGTATCTAACAAACGTAACTGACTTAAGGCCACAGTTAGGGCCGATTTCGAACACGTAACCGCCTTGGTCAAGAGCCTGAGTTGCAGCGAGCCAGCGTTTTAACTGTTTGAGCCAGCGAACTCCGCAATAACATAAGTTCAGTATATTAATAAAATCGTAGTAGAATGTCGAAATGATCAGAGGGCGATACCACTACTGTATGGATGATCGGAGCGTGTCATAATTTCTGGGGTTGAAGGTGATTATTGTACAGACGCTAATAGCCTGCCGCTATTGTTCACTATGACAGTTGTATACGTGAATGTAGCGCGTTTTAATGGCCGGATTTTCAGCATAATTATTGTGCAAAAGTTAGTAACGTTTGCGATGAATGTAGTTCATTGTGTTAATAAAACGGTACATGTTTTTGCGTGTCGTAATAATGACCGGCGCATAATAGGCCTGTTGTAAGGATGGTTGTAGCAGGACCTTATGACCGTGGTTTAGTAAGACTGTTGTACATATGGTAGAAGCATGCTTTAATTAATGGCTGAAGTTAAATATGACTGTTGTACAGATAGAAGTAGCGTGCTGTAATTTATGACTGAAATTCAATATGACTGTTGCACAGATGTTGTAATAACCGGGGTCGTAAACAAATACAACGTACATGTTTATATAGCTACAACGGTGATTGTAGCGAGTGGAATTAACGGCAATTCATCATGGTTACTGCTGTATACATGAATTGCTGTTACATGGACGGTTGTAGCATGCTGGTTGCGCTTCAGCGTTCCTACTCCTCTGTACACGTTTATGTAGCATGTCGTGATGACCGGGCTTAAGTGTATGAGTGTTGTGTACATGGTTGTAGCGAGTCGCGATGACCATGGTCCAGTATTGCTACTGGAGCGTACAAGCACGGTGCCTGTAGGTACATCGAACTCACCGCTGTTTTCTGACCGGCTTCAGCACTCAACACGGTCGTTGCATTCAATAATAAAGGAATTTGACAAATTAAGATCAGCACGCATACTTGTAAAAGGATATTCATGGCTCCACCATTGTTATACAAGGAAGGCATAGTGATCCTGATAAATTACAGATACACATGTCGTCTGGCATATACCCGCAGTTTACTTGACAAGCCATGTTGTTTCTGTTATTGCTACTATATATAGTTACAAACAGAATTCAATGAAAATTCGATACATCCGCTTACGATGATTACAACCGGACTTCACAATACTTTAATTCTTGATAATTCTACTCTCATATATAAATGTTGCGTCAGAAATTACCGTACATTTACATGCACCCGATTTTTACCATTGGTTATAGTTGGGATGCCGCAAACTTCAGTCAGTATCTACGTGCATAGTTAAATCCATTTGACATGAGATTGAAATCGACGATTATTCTTTTGTCATGTGACTTTAAATGCAATTTTTTTACTGATATTCACCAGATGAAAGTTTTAAAGTTTGATTTTTATTTTTTGGGGTTGTGTATTTCGAAAATACAAAAATGAACAAAAAAGCTTCTCAGCTTTCTTCTTGGGGTGCAAAATAACTTTGAACTACAGTTTTCCTAAGGTCAATTCGAAAATTAAGTAGCTTGCTGTGGTGACGTCAATGGTGATAGGTGCCAAAATAACAGTGGGTGATGAATGTGTGGTGTGTGTGTGAGGGGGGTGGGGGGGGGGGGGGTTATATTGCTAGGCTTGCCCTTCAAATCTCAGTATGTTAATCGATGCATGTTGCCATTTCCGAAAATGTCCGATCAAACGTTTAAGGAAAAAAGTTTTCCTAAAACCATGATGTTCGTTTTGCAGTTCCCTTTCACGTATTCTGTAAGTATACATAGGTTTTGTTCATTCGCCACCCCCACGCATTTTCTTTAAATTCATATGCATGTATCTTCATAATTATATGAATGCATGAAAATCGATAAGTGAAAATACCATATTAAACCATCTAAGGCGACCTGTAAATATTTGGAGATTAAATGTTGGTGTTAATCAGATTATCGTATAATGATTTGCTGACAGCAATCTTAAAGTTATATACGTTCATGACAAAATACTTAGACAGAATTTGTAGGTTTCCCCCACTCTCACTACGCGTGGGGCCTAAGCAGTCGACGGTGCTCGTGAAGCTGTTTGAACAGTCTAACTGTCTTCCATCAATATGGTGTGCATTTGTCTATATCACACATGGGAAAGTTCGTCAGAAACTTGCAAAATGTCTCTCCGCTTTTCTCCACCGGTAGAATGACTGCCACCGTATAAGCGTAAAATTCTCGAGTATGGTGATAAGCAACAACCAAATAAATGATTGCATAAACAATTAAATAAACAGCAGTGGCAAATCATTACCAACTCCTAACACTGCCATCCCTTGCACAGGAAAGAGCCCCCGTCTCATCCTATAGCTTCACAGCGCACGCCCATTCCCAACCGTAACGAATCCATATGATGGTGAGGCCAGACAGTGACACAATGTCATCTCGGTTGTTTATATTCTCCCCTGACTCCAACTGGTCCAATATTTGGATGACTGTATTTGTATGTTACTCCTCTGCAGTGACATCCAAATATCGGACCGAAGTTGAAGCCAAGCATGTACATATAGGAGGAGGTTATGTGTATTTGTTTTGTGTAACTTACTTGTTTAATCCGCTTAACGGCTTTCCCTGACAGAACCCGTTTGAAAGGAATTTAACGGTGAGAAGCTTTATGAATTGGATTATACGTTTAATCAAAGTAGTCATGTCTATGACACAAAATGGCCGAAACACAACAAGTTTTAATACATATATATGCAAAGTCTTCGTCGTATACTATCTCTGTTCAACATGTACATGCTCTGTAACCAAGTTTGAGTGATTTTATTGGTGTCATCAGTTTAGAGATTGACTTCTCCGATGTAGACATTTGTTTGACGGTTAGCTGTCCGGCTCCTAGGGAACTGAAGGCCGGTAATTTACTCCGGGCAGCCTGGTTTCTACCACCCACGTATAAAGCCGTACAGCCGTCACGTAAAAATAAAAAAAACATTGGGTGAGCGGTGTAAGACTCAAATCAAATAAATAAATAAATAAATTAATAAATAAAATTTACAAAATGTTTACAAGAAATTTGAATAGGTAAATACTCTAACAAGCAGAACATTTTGTTTAATACGTAATCAAAGAATTATTAAGAACAACGCCAATAAAGAACTAAAACTTAGTAAAAAAATATTATCACGTCACCTCACTAGGTAAAGGTGCAAGAATTTAATTTTCAGTTAAAGTTATAATATATATATTAACCTATGCCATGCAGTTCGATCTCACCACGTCAATCATTTAACCATGTCCGGATAAGCGCCATTTTTCTGAATCCCGGGAACATTCTCATAGATTAGAGTGCATTTAATGGTGAATGCTGATCAAATTGAAACGAGTTACTGCAGTAAAAATAATCAACAATTTGAACTTTGTAGGTAAACGTGTTCTTACCTGTGCGGAATTAATTGCAGGATAATCCCCGTTACTAACAACAGCACAACATGCAAACTGCACTATATGGCGCTATGAGGTAAAACCATACCGGAATAACAAAAGGCGTGCTGCTACAAAGCTTTGCTGACCACGTGACGTTCATTAGCTATAAGACCGCTAGACGTGTTTATGCCAGCATCTTAATCGTAATTTTGTACCCATAGCTACACAGCTTGTGTTCCCGTCGTGTGTGCTATATACACACGACCCTTTACCTTTTAAACCTAGAACTCACAGACGTCTCCATAAGTGGACAGTTGCCTCTGGAGTTGACAGGTGATAAGATTGGGCATCAGAAAGTGGTTCAATATGGAACATATAATCACAGGATTGCTTTTTGCTGGATTACTCTTTGGTTGTTCGAGTGAGTAACGTATTTGTACTTCACAATGAGCTTTCGAGATGTTTTTCTCGACGGATTTCGAGTTAATAGCTTCCGATTTTAGCTTCGTGAACCCCCCACCGCTGATTTTTGTCAAAGTTCTGTAGCACTCTGTGTAACTACTCATCGTTCATCAGGACTATTCCTGAATTTCTGAAGTTTCCAGTGAGTTGTAAAAGGCAATTTTTATACATTTTATTCATCCGCTAAATGAACAGAACACAACTTTGACGTTTGCTGACGGTTCACTCTCAATTCGATGACATTTTGAAAAGTAGCGGTATATTTTCCTCAAAGGATGTATCTGACCGTTGTACTGAGTTTATTTTTTCATGCAACATGTTTAAGTCTTTTTATAACATATCGTCCTAGAGGTAATATAGCACAGTGACGTAATGCGACGTAATGGTCAGGTGCAGTTCTAGTTCTTATATTTGGTACTCCGCTTTGGATTGTGGCCATCCCAAGAACGAAGTAGGCAGGCCTTCATGACTTCCACGAAATGGCAGAAACGATCCAGAGTAAACTGGACTTCGTATCAGAAAGTGGCGATGCTAATTCCTGTCTGTGGGTGGCTAATATATCACTTCCCGGACATACACTTACATGTAGTGTAACTTGCCACATACAGACCATTTAATTGAAATCTGATTTTCTGCATATATAATATCGATAATACGCGATAACTCAGCGAGGTGACAAGTGTCAATGTATGAAACTTACACTTAGGTCTGTCCAGTAAGAGGTAGGCACACGGCTTTCAAATGTACACCTGTGTATTACATGAACAATCGAGCATTCCTGTTCCATTTTAGGCGGCTGTAGCTTACCAAACTACCTGATAGGTGACTGGGAGAGCAGTGATGTTGGAACGCTTACTTTCAACGACACAGCATTTGGTCCGTATACCGTTGGCTCGTTTGGTGACTATTACTTCGAGTGCTACTCCCAATTGGAACAAAATACGTTGTCAGGTAATAGTCATTATTTTATCATTCACCTGTTTGTATTGATTTTTTTTTTTTTTTGATTGGTGTTTTTACGCCGTACTCAAGAATATTTCACTTATACGACGGCGGCCAGCATTATGGTGGGTGGAAACCGGGCACAGCCCGGGAGAAACCCACGACCATCCGCAGGTTGCTGGCAGACCTTCCACTTACGGCCGGAGAGGAAGCAGCATGAGCTGGACTTGAACTCACAGCGACCGCATTGATGAGAGGCTCCTGGGCCATTACGCTGCGCTAGCGCGCTAACCGACTGAGCCACGGAGGCCCCCCTGTTTGTATTGAAGGTTAACTCTGCTCATATATGGAAAGGAAACTTGGAAATGGACACCATCGAAGCACCTGTTTCAAGTTTGTTTACCGATGGAGAAAGAGAGTGTGTATACAGCAAGAAATTGTATTCTTTTTTGTAAAGTAGAACAGTTGTATTCCATACTGCGCATATTTTTGTCTCCACAGGTCCACGCAAACCCAAGTATATTCTGACGGCCGATCAGTATTTTTATCTGTGCCTAGATCTACGTTACCAGTCCAACAACAAATACATTTACTATCTACACACAAGTAAGTATAGAGAATGTGTGGTATCAGCATACATATGAATTTGAAGATATAACATACCTTCACATACACACTGGGGAACTCATATAGTTAATATGCTGACAGGTTAACAATTGTTATTCTATTTATATCCATTTCGCAGAATGCATACGAGGGACTAAAACAATGCAATCTAACAGGGTCTTATTGAGAAGATCATGTTTTGTTTTCCCTTTTCTGTTGACGGTTTTAGGAGATTTAATTCTGAAGCTTTGTGTTCACCTGGTCACGGTTATCATCATTTCTTTCGTACCGTTTTTCATATGTCTTCCTTGAATTTTAATTAACCTTTTGTAAGAGGTATAGGACATATGGCTGGATGAGAGACTGACTCTGATCTGAATTATAGTGGAAGTAAACATTAAATAAAATATAAAATATGTCAAGGTATTTACTTCCTGTCCTGGTCATTTACGATAAGGACTGAACTGTAGAAAACTATGTCGTTTATGGGCTCTCTGTTAACTATGTGGTTTCTGAGATAACTTTCCTTTTCATCACATAATTACAACTATTCAGCACATAACTTACCGACTAAGCGAATAAGAGAATATTCGCTTACACAACGGCGACCAGCGTGATGGTGGGAGGAAACCGGGCAGAGCCCGTGGGAAATTCACGACCATCCGCAGGTTGAGTTATATACATGTACTGCTATTTAAAAAACAACATAACAGTGTTTAAAGAAGTTTTTGGCCTTATTTTAGGTCAAGAGAATGCTGCTTCTAACCAGAGAGTCAAGATTGTGCAGGCCTCTACCACTCCCTCCGGTATATGTGACGACATCCGGCCTGAGCATACTTATTTCATGCTGCTGAAAGTCGGTAAGATCTTCATACGTCAATGTGTTTTTACACGAGCGTGTCCACTAAAGACTTTGCCAGACAAAACCATGTCATTGTACTGTTTGGGATAGTCACCATCAAGTAGCAGTCATACTTTCATGAAGACGTGTACAATTAGAAAAATTTAACTGATCTTCCGAAATTCGAGTCAGTATTGTCCGCGATTGTTCATACAGCTTGTTGCGTGCATCTCGTCTCAGTGTTTTATAAACTAAACACTCGCTCTGGAGGTATTTGCGTGAATAGCATGACCTTTTTAGAATTAACGGCTGCCGTTCGCTAAACCTCAGAGTTCCGTCACCCTTCATTTTTTATCACAGATTTCGAGACTATCCATTACATAAAAACTAAAGGAAACGAGAGAAACAAGCGAGGGTAATTCCTTACACCAGTATTTAATCACTGTTATACAGAAATTGGCATTTTTTAATTTAAAAAAATATTGCATCCTATTACGCTCATTCACATTATTTTTCCTTTATTTTTGTTGAGCAGGTACTGAATCATCAGAGAAAGTGGTCTGTCCAAGCTGGTTTTTGACATCGTTCAACTACACCGCAACGGGCTCAACCTGTCCAAGCACATCTGGCACGACATGTAACGACAATGCCATCGTATCCTACAACACTACACTCTGCAACTTACCGTTACTCTTGTCACGTAAGGCTCAAAGTATACTTATCGGCACTTGTTTGTTAGAAATCCGGACTGGAAGGACATGTTCTTATTTTAAAGCTCTATTTGCCAGACAGACTGGCATATCCGACCCTGTACTTGACGTGGAATACCTCGATCATCATTGCATACCTGTTGCATTATGGTCAGAGTGAATGTATAGGTTTCGCGTGGACATGATTTCAACCATATATTTTTTTTATCTACACATAGTGGGATACTTCAATCTAAAACACAAACAAAAACTTTGTGATGGTCAAATTTTACAGCATATATATTTGTCCATTGAACAGCTGACTCAGTATGTGTATTATCTATCTTATTTCAGAGGAGGGATCCCTCGGCTGCATGTACCACAAATCCATTGGGAGCACAAACTATTTGACTCTCTACAATTATGATACCGTGCCAATATATAAATTCGTGTGTATGGTAAGTTTTGCGTGGATTTTCTAGAGATTCTCTAGGGAGAGTGAAACTATTGTGTCTTGCTAATGACCCAGAAGCCTCTCATCAACTCTATCGCTGTGAGTTCATGCTGGGTTGCTGTCCTGCCGTAGGTGAGAAGGACTGGCCACAACCTGTGGCTGGTCGTGGGTTTCCCCACGGGCTCTGCCCGGTTTCCTGCTCGCCGTCGTATAAGTGAAATATTCTTGAGTACGGCGTAAAACACCAATCAAATAATAAATAAATAAATTATGTCTTGCTCAACTGGTATCAATGTATACGAAAAGACCAGTTGTTCATAGCTATATTCTAGTAGTTTCGCGTGTAAAGTACTCATTGTAAAACTTAACTGATTGTAACCTAATGCCAACTTAGGTTTAACAAATCTGCAGTAGTCCAAACATTTTTAGCTTCCAGTTTTGAATAGCCTACAAAGGCAGGTTCATCTGGAGGAAGAGAATGAAACTTTTCGTCACGCGTAACTATCATTGATGCAGTACTAGTAAGTGGCATTCGCTAACAATTTAGATGTTGTCTCTCTCATCCGTTTTATTATACAAACCCAAATTGCAGTCAGATACTTATGTATGTAGTGATATTTCAATCCCAAATTTGTTTAATGATATCTGTACTGAGTATAGATGACAAAATGACAAATACCGAATCACTTGTCCTTACGAGAGCTCCTAATTGTACAGGTATCAAACACTACGGGCTCCATCATTCAGGCCACTCGAGAACCCAACGTCTGTGGCGATTCACAAACCCCAGTCGGTAGCATACAGCTGGAATTAGAGATCCTGAGTAAGTTTACCTATATTCCATCGTTTGAATAATTCTCTGACGAAGTCTTCAGAAAAGCCATATACATGCAGAACTAACGTTTTCTTGGTTTAATTATAACCTTATAATAAAGTGAATTTCGTGTCTGTCTGATGATTCATTATCGGTACCTATATACATGCTGACCATTTTTTAAACATACAACGTTTGATATAATTGTTTCTTTTCTTTTTTCTCCTATAGATACGTGTCCAATTGTCACAACCAGTAAGTTGGAAACGTTTTATATTATTCAGATGTTACCTTATGTTTCTCAGTGCCATTAGTACCGGCATGCTGACAGGATATCGGCTGCAAGCCACTTTGACGTCTCAAGCAAGCATTATAATTTGTAAACCCAGTCAGTAGCAGCGTTACCAACACGTACACTGTTTAAAAAGGAAATATTATGCTTTCGGTGGAGGAGCAGTAGAAAGAATTCGTTTACTTTAGAGAGAAACAAAAGCAATAGAATAAGTCGATGTGTCTAATTCTTCTGTACATATTTTTAATTATTTAGACAAATATTTTGCAATTCATACATACAGCACGTCATAAAAGCGCTAATCAATATCTCTTCTTCTTTTCCAGCCTTGGCACCCGTGGTAAGCATTGATAATTGTACAAAAACTTACATTGCATAGTCATGTTATTATTTCTGCAATGAATTTCGAGAGCCTCATGTAATATGAAAATAATGATCACTGATGCAACCATGTGTTAATTTTTTTCAACTGTTTACCTAATCACTAATACATATAGATATACATGTGAGGCACGCCTATGGCTTGTTTAACCCTTATGCATATATACAACTATATATACACAGAGCCGATGCTTACCAACCTTTTTAACAATTGGTCTTATTTTTCTACATTACAGAAAAACTCTGCCCACCGCGTACCCTCTGCTATCAGCTTGTTAGCCTGCCTGGCGTGCCTGGCTATGACTCGGCGGTACTGATGGGAAGAGATCAGGAACTGTGGGCTAGTACAGACTCTGCTCCAGACGTCTTCCATTGCCACATCTGACTGCCGAGAATCTGTGATAGAAGTACAGGTTGTAACTACCTTGTGCTATGGATGACATTCACCGCAGATAAGATGAAGGAGAACAAATCAAATACAAGTCCAGAAAATGTTCAGTAAATGCACTTTATAGAATTAAATATTGGTGAACAATACGATACTGTTTGTCAAATGAGTACATGTATATTTTAAGAATGGCTGTATATAATCACATGTGTATTTGTATTTGTACATATGTTAACATTGTTTGCTAAACTTTTGATCATATCTATTTTATACCGTTTTTTTTTACAATTATGTTAAATTATTACCACAACATTACGAGAAGCGAAATTTCTTGTAATATATATCGACCACGGTGGATTAACATTTTATATTATCTGTTGTTATTGGTTACATTTTCAAATGTACATATCGTCATTGGGTTTGTTCAGTGACATTTTCCGTCACCTTCCATCAGGGATATGTACGACAGACTGTCTATAGCGAGGCCGTGCTGTTACAGTCATACACTGATCATAAAGCGCATTTGTATATATAGGACATCATCTACACCATGCTTGCCGTGAAATACTGTGTGCAGTTTTAAATACATATTTTCAGTGATATTCATGCTGTTTATGTCTTCATTAGTATACGTGAAATTGTGGCTCAGAATAAACATTTTATGTTTGTGCATACGTTAATTTATTGCTATTCATGTCTATTTAATATAGAGGGAAATTAAGGTCGGTGTTATATATATGTATGGGTTTGTGTATATGTCAGTACTCGGTTGAGCTGCCAAGGACCCGGAGTTTCCACTTCATAATAGCTCTTGTCCTCCAACCTATAAAGTAATGGTTTATGATCGGGCTTAATTATGTCCATACTAACGCCTGATTACACCAATGCAGGCGTCTGTCAATAAATATTTCTTTATTTGATTGGAGTTTTACGTCGTACTCGAGAATATTTCATTTATACGACGACTGACTGCTTTGTGATGGGAGGCTACCGTGCAGAGCGCGAGGGAAATCCACTGTCAACATATGTGAAAATATATATCAGTATGACCTATCACTTGTGTATGCACCTTTGTTCTCATCCTGTTCCCCCTATCAATGCATGGTCAGTCTTTCCGTAAGCACTTTTGTCAAGAGCGTGATCACTCTGTAAATCAAAAGACAACAATCCATATTCGTTCAATATGTCAAATAAATCAAATTTCATGTATATGCCAAGCATAGCTCAAATTACGGGGGTGGGGGTGGGGATGCCTCTGTGACTCAGGAGCCTCTCACCAATGCGGTCGCTGTGAGTTCAAGTCCAGCTCATGCTGGCTTCCTCTCCGGCCGTAAGTGTGAGGGACTGTCAGCAACCTGTGGTCGTGGGATTCCCCCGGCGCTCTGCCATAATGCTTGTATAAGTGAAATATTCTTGCGTATGGCGTAAAACACCAATCAAATGAATAAATCAAAATAAAAAAATAGACTATTTAAATAGTGTTGAAATGATTCTAGCGTGAAGAAGTTTTAATTCGACCCACTTCATAAAATGTATTCCTTTATTACCACTTTTGATAACACGTGCCTAGACTATAGATCTGATATTTTGTGAAAGGTTTGTGAAAGCTATTCTGAAAAAATCTCCGGTGTAACCTCCTCGATTTGTTTTCATCAGTCATCTAGTTTCCCTTAGCTGTCAGATGTCTGACCACTCTTTTCTTAAGCATGTACCTTTATTTTCACTATCCAATGCTGATTGATAACTCCTGTAAGCACTTATATTTTAATCAGCCAAGTTGTTTCCCCTGTCCAGTCTTTGACTGATAGCTCCTTTACTGAGCACTCATGTTTTCATCAGCCAATAACTGATGGTTCCTTCTCTGAGCACTTTCATTTTCATCAGCTATTTTCTTTCCCCTGTCCAGTGCATGACTAATAAATCCTTCCCTGAGCACTTTGTTTTCATCAGTCATTTTGTTTCCCCTGTCCAGTGCTTGATTGATAACAGTCCTTCCCTGAGCAGGTTTGTTTTCATCAGTCATTTTGTTTCCCCTGTCCAGTGCTTGGCTGATAACACTCCTTCCCTGAGCACGTTTGTTTTCATCAGTCATTTTGTTTCCCTGTCCAGTGCTTGGCTGATAACTCCTTCCCTGAGCACGTTTGTTTTCATCAGTCATTTTGTTTCCCTGTCCAGTGCTTGGCTGATAACTCCTTCCCTGAGCACGTTTGTTTTCATCAGTCATTTTGTTTCCCTGTCCAGTAATTGACTGATAACTCCTTCCCTGAGCACGTTTGTTTTCATCAGTCATTTTGTTTCCCTGTCCAGTACTTGGCTAATAACTCCTTCCCTGAGCACGTTTGTTTTCATCAGTCATTTTGTTTCCCTGTCCAGTGCTTGGCTGATAACTCCTTCCCTGAGCACGTTTGTTTTCATCAGTCATTTTGTTTCCCTGTCCAGTACTTGACTGATAACTCCTTCCCTGAGCACGTTTGTTTTCATCAGTCATTTTGTTTCCCTGTCCAGTACTTGACTGATAAACTCCTTCCCTGAGCACTATAGTTTTCATCAGCCATTTTGTTTCCTCTGTTCAATGCTTGATTGATAACTCCTTCCCTGAGCACTATAGTTTTCATCAGCCATTTTGTTTCCCCTTTCCAATGCTTGATTGATAACACCTTCCCTGTGCACTTTAGTTTTCATCAGCCATTTTGCTTCCCCTATCCAATGTATGATTGATAACAGTCCTTCCCTGAGCACTTTAGTTTTCATCAGCCATTTTGTTTCCATTATCCAATGCTTGATTGATAACAGTCCTTCCCTGAGCACTTTTGTTTTCATTAACCATTTATCACGTGTGTACCACGTTTGTAATCGTTCCTTTCATAAACGGCTGTGTTTTTACGTGCCAACTTGTTTCCCTGATCATCAACCAACTTGTTTGCCCTATATCAACGTTTTGATCGATTACTCTTCTCGTAAGCACCTTTAATAATTGTTTTCATCAGTCATCCTGTTTCTGTCACGTGTGTAATGGCTGCTTTCTAAAGAGCTTTGTTTTCATCAGCCATACTGTATGGCGTTCGGAAACTTTTGTGTTTATCAGCCATATTATATCCCCTATCATGTGGGTAATGGCTTCTTTCGTAAACACTGTTCATGCTGGATCCTTCATCACGTGAGTAGTTGCTTCTTGCGTAAGCAATCTTGTGTTTATCAGCCATCTTGTATCCCCTACCATGGGTTTAATGGCTCATTTTGTGAACACTTTCGTTTATCATCCATCTTATATCCCTATCATGTACATAATGGCTCATTTTGTGAACACTTTCGTTTATCATCCATATTATATCTCCTATCATGTGCGTAATGGGTCCTTCCGTGAGCACTTTTGTGTTTTTCTGCCATTTTTTATCCCCTACCATTCGCAAGGTCCAGTTTATGTTGTTGTCGTCTTCATACAGAATGGTACTCGCCATGGGCCTCGATGAAATGCGAAACTCGATTCTCATTTAAGCTCCATTCCCACCTTCAGGAATGTTGTGCCGAACCGCTACAACTTAAGATTCATAGAAGCACCCTTTGTATAACATCGTGCAGCAAGAGGCAAGAGGTATTGGCGTGAATATCATGACTGGTTTTGAAACGCTACGAACAAGTTGCTAAACCCTTAGGATCGATGAGATCATGTTTACGACATTCTTTAATTTTTTAAAAGAACTTCAAAAGAATCATAGCAATATCCGGACTATGTTTATACCACACTAATGAATCACTAAGAATGGATCTATCGTAAATTCGTATGCATTCGCAAAATATTTCGTATCTATTCTGCCTTTACTGGCTAATTTTGATAGCCGTCACGACAGAGCAATGCTTCCGGAATGATAACGTTAGCATTAGGATTACAACTGACAGCTTTGCGGATATTTACGCAGCGTTTATGAATACTTCCAAATCAATAGGGGCTTACGCCCAGTAACAAAATTTTTGAATTTGAATTTTGGAAATTGTCACCCACATGAAAAATAGAACATGAATTCATTACGAACACTCACGAAACAATACGAAAGACCATGAATCCAAAGATGACTACATTATGACGTCAATTCGTAACAATTCGACAAAAAAGGCTTCTAAATGATAACGGGGCTTTAACATCGAGGCAAAATTTATTCAATAATTACCATTTTAGGCTAATACTTATTTGATACTGAATTTTTGACATCCGAATCTCCGTGTATTCAGAGGGGCAAACACAGGCGCTGCTCACTGTGCCGTGTAATTACATACAACGGCTTGCACGAATGTCGTTCAGCCAGCAAGCTTTGCGAGTTAACAAGGAATATGCATAAAGGGACATAACTTTCAAAGGGCCGGTTAGCTTGCGTGAGTTGCGCGCTGTACTTTTGTGAGTGAGTAGCTGTAAAGCTTTCAAAAGCGCATTGATTTTCCTTACTATTTATGTAGTAAATGTGTCAACTTCAACCAAAAAAATGTATACCTCCTGACATTTGCGTGGTACCGAGCCGTATCACCACATGCAACTTGAACTTTTTTCTGCAACAAATAAACCTAGCATAACCACCTTGTTTTATCTGTGGTTGCTAGAAGTGAATTATAACACTTTGTTGCCTTGGCCACCTCTGGGGGTGGGGGTGGGGGTTGGGGTGGGGCTGGGGGGTGGTAGTAACACTGGGCAAAAAGTTTTCAGTTCTATCCAAAACAGACAAAATTCTGATATATTGTAACCAGATGCAAATTAGCAGTGCAGAAATATTCTGCATCAACAACTTATTATGCCTGTGTGGTAGAATTAACCTTGCACCCAGCTGCCCGAATTGCGCATGTGTAACGTCGAGACGTCCGCATATAACTGGTGAAAGCGATTGTTGTAAAAACGATATCACCTTGGTCAGACTGAGTAGTTTTAAGACAGAGAACGTGTTGTTTTGTCATACCATACATGTTCATTTTTTGGTTATTTCCATGAAATGTTTCTATAATTTGATTTGTACATTGTATTGGTAGTATCAATTTGGAACGCTATTCAGAAACGACCCATGCAGCTTTTATTATAAATCAGCAGATTTAAGTAACATGGATTGGTTTGTATGAAGAAATTTCAATGTATGATTCCTGACAGGCCCACAGTGTTGTTCATCACAAGTTCGTTGTATTAACAAGTTGTTTTTAACCAAATCGGAAGTGCCAGGCTCTATCGGCTGGGATCAAGACAACTTGCCACTTATTGTTGTATCATACATGGCATCACGTTTAGCCTATAAGGACTGAATGTGTGGGTAATTATGGCTTAACGCCACATTGACAATCTTTTAGCCATATAGTTGAAATGGCTGATTTGAATGGATGAGATGTTGATTCATAAACAGTGTAGGCCTACCTCACGAATCCCGTCCGCTATATGTCAAAACTCATAGGCTACGAAAACATGCTTCCTTTAATTCTACATTTATTCAACAAGCCAAACTTTGACAGCCGCTATTTTCGATTTGAGTCGGTCGCGCTCAGCATCACTCGGAAAAGAGTAAACTTGCGGATGGATTGGATTGAAACTAAGACGTACACCATTAAAGGACGACAGATATCTTACTATGGAGTGTTAACTTGTTTTAGTAACGAACAAAAACAAATATAAGCTATTAATGTGAGCAGCCGAGTTCATCCTAGCAATGGAGTCACGATATTCGAAAATGGCGGCTTGCGTATAGTTCTGATTTTGTCCAAATGGGTGTTTTGGTAACGTATGTGTTACCTGCATCGTTAGAGTTTTATCTTTCATGCATAATGAAGTGATTCAGAATCAAAGGAAGCCAGTTTTCGTCGCGAACAGCCTTGGCACTTACAGGACAGCACAGGCGACAGGATCGAGTTCCGGGTTTGTGAATTTAACGATTCACAGCCGTTAATGTGGAAGCCAATCTGGGGACATGTCCAGCCGATATCAGAACTACACTAAACTCTGAGTTTATTGTAAGAATGATTTTTCATATGTAGGCCTATTGCGTCACATTACATCATTTAGCCCACTGCAAAAGAATTCGTCAACGCACATATATACAAACATACATATCGGTATAAAAGGCTTAATCCGTGACATTATCGACCCCCTCAACAAAAATGTGATCCAATTTTACAATTAAAATATTAAATAGCATACAGTTCTATTCAAGAAAGTGTTAGAAATAAGTTGTGTTAGTTTAGATAAAGTTTTCAGTGGTGGCTCTTGTTATTGTTTCCTTTTCAGTTTTTAGACCCTGTCACACCAGAGCTAGATGTGTATGAATACCTATATAAGACATCGTGGAATTCTCCGTCCTCTTTTGATCGTGGTCATTGTCTGTCAATTTAAAGTCAAGCAACTGGAACCCGCTGAATTGTTTGCGGTCACTCCTTAAGTCATCGCTCGACTTTTACTAGTGTATCCTCAAGATACACGGGCACGGTCGTTATGCACGTGGTATCATGATTGCGATGCTTGCACGACCGACTGATATAAGATTAATCAGTATTGATGCACATTACCACCAGTAACTTTCGATCGCGACTGGTTTTTGTGCAAGTACAAGTAACACCTACAAACACGCCGACCGTTTCGCCTTCGCTCAGATTCATAAAGATTCGCCCAAATTCCCCGACTTAACGTTTTATCAATCCTGGATTTCGACAAATGTACGATTACCGTTGAGTTTAGGTCACTGCTTGTCTTAACTAGAGTGTATGTGACAGAGCTTTAAAATGCATGTATAGCCAAGTCTAAATAATGTATGTAACCTTTAGCACAACAACGCCATGGTCAGATGCCAGTCATTGATGAACCATCAGTGTTCAACATTTATATTCTCTCTGGCCCATATACCCGACTCTCACACAGACAATCTCCCATCGCTTCTTCCACCAAAAAAACTCTGCACCAGCGACTTCGCAGAGCCATAAAATCTTTGTCTAAGGTGCTACAGGCCTCGAGTAAAGCCTTAATTTCTCAACTACAGGTCGCCAAGCAAGTCCGCAGAAGATGTGATTGTAGTCTGCAGAAAAGCCCTATGGGAAACTGTCAATCGCACCAGGCTACTATTCTGCTAGTGGATTTTGCATCCCCAAAGCCTACTCCCTTTGCGTTGTTTTAAAGTCATCATATGTTAACTCTGCATTCTGCTGGTGAATTAAGCATCCCCGAGGCCTGGTCACTTTACATTTTTTTAATGTTATTGTATGTTAACTGTGATGACAACACAGCATTCTGAGTAATTCTAGACCATTGATGCCTATATATTGCAGTTAACATCAGTGCAATTTTTTTGCTAATTCTGCTTAAGACAAGGTTCTAGGGGCGTGTAATTTGGTAGTGTTTAAGCATTTACATGAATAATTCGAATAAAACCATAACTATGGTAAATTAAAAATCCATATTTCACTGGATACCTGTGACCATTTACCAGCTATCACCTCGTCGCCACTGCTCTGTTTTCTCTCTCCATGATGTACGTCTTTATTAAATTGTAGTGCTAATGATATACACGTCAATTGTTCACACTTCGTTAGTGACTAGCTTTCGCCTATATCTGGTAACAAGGGGTTGCCTTCTGGCTTTGAATAATGACGACTGAGAACGAACTTAAAAATCTTGTCGATTTATCTGGCTAATAACACACATCTATAACATACAAGAATTAAAAGGCTGTGGATTCTGCGGACATACAATTTTATTCAACAACAGTTGAAATTGGCCTTTCTATTTGAGTTTGTTGAAGACGTATGGAGTCTGGATACATTTACATATTACCATATGTAATAAACGAAAATTCAAAGCCACAAAGCGTTAAACATTACATCAAATATTTCTTTGGTTTATACACCATCTTGAAATCTGAACAAACACACATTCTTGGGGATCTACCCAACCTGGTTTCTATTATAACCAGGGCAACTGTTTTGTCACAATTAATAACCCTTGTAATAAGTAACCATATAAACAACTAGCACGAGCAAACCGGAGTCAGATATAAGCCAATACATGGGAATCATTTTTATAAACAATCTGCGAAAGGACAAAAGGTACAAACCATAGCATTTTACAATAATGGGACGAAAGCTAATCCAGCTTGAAAAAAAAAAGAGTACAACGGATACGTTAAAACGCTTTTTGCTTCTAGGTTAGTGATAACGTGAAAATGAGTTTGTGGTCATCCGTTTATCTATTGCTTTATCTAGTGGTGTTTTAGAGTAGTCAGATACATACATTCTAACTGCTTTTGAAAACAACGTCCATCAGGATTTAGGCAATTGTTAGTGATATTTAACATTGTTTTCCCAGAATTCCTGGAAACGAAAACATTAAGTGGACATAGAACCCAAAATTAGGAGATTATTCTGTAACGAGTGACCATCAACAAGTATTTGGAAATGACAGCTACGTAATGATTTGCTTCGTGGTAAAAGTCGGTACACAGTGGTCCTTAGCGTAACTGCTTGTCACATTCACGGCGAACTTTACTGCAGAAATACAGTGTTCAGACATCTGCAAGCGCGCCAATGCCGTCAGTTTAGAGCGTCTTGGGTGCCAAAACTCTCTCTATTTAACGCGTATACTGCCAAGTCAAAAAGACATTTGCTATCTGTCTGCCTCTAAACTGTACTTCTGTGACACTTTTAACATGATCATTTGCGTAAGATATTCCCTTATATAGAAAAATAACTTACAATACTGCAAAGGAGAACAAACCAATCACAGTATGTCTGACGACTTAGCATCCTAACACACTGACTTAGGATGTTAGTATTTAAACATATAACAAATTTCACATATTCATACATATAAAAAAGAAACATCTGGTCTAAGGAAGAGGAGGGTGGGTATTTATCGGTGGTGAAACGCATACAGGAGAATATTACACCGTGTGGAGCCGAGGGAAAATCCCAAACCTTGGCTACTGCACATTGAGGAAATAAAACAAATTGTAACTTGAATGTAAAAACATTTACAAGATATGTAAGACCAGAACATTCATGTCTACATAAATAAGACAACACAAGCGTGCATAAATCTAATTACACCGAAACATGGATCATAATGGTTTCTTACAACCTAATATATACTGTATAGCCATAAAGAAATGCCCCATTTTTGCAAGAAAGGTTTTGTAATCTTCTTTGTCAGGGGAGAGTAGCTTTATAGAGTTATCGAGAGTGTGATAGTTCATATGCAGACAGTCTACCGCTAAATCCCACCTTCCACAACTATGTACGAGATATTCTGCTTCAAAACTTAGTTGCTGGTTACCACCACATACAGACAAAACAACTCCCGGGAAATCTTATCAACAAGGACGTTTTGTCCCCATAAAAACTGAAGCATTTAAAGTACAGTACGAGATATATTAACAATAATCTGCTAACATAAAACATTATTCTATCATTTGTTTAGTGCCGGTTTGGAAGTTGCCCGTTTTTTGGCTAGGCCGCCTTTGTCTTTAGACTGAGTAGCTCCTGAAGTCGTGGAGGCCAGCGTGTCTGCTGATTTGCTCCGGGCGACAATACTACTTCCGGGAAGAGCATCTTCATCTTGGTTTTCCTTTTCTTCTTCTATCTGAGATTTTTTCAGCGTGGCGAATATGTCTTTGAACAAGGCCTTATACGTTGGCACACTTTCAATAGGCGATGTAGCAGTGTCCGTTTTAGGCACTGTTTTTTGAAGGCTGAGGTTAAATAATGTTTGTACCTCCTTATGAAGTTTGGCGACCACCACTTTGGAGGCTCTACTCTCTTCATCCGGTCTCTTACTGAGCGTGGTCAGCAGTTCTTCATACTGCTGAATAAGCGCTGTGTACTGGGCACTTATCTCATTCAAAATGGACACCCCTCCCTCTACATTCTCACCTTCGGAGTTTGCAGACGGGGCCATCTCGCCAGTCTCACTCACCACCTTGCTGATGGATTCACTGCTCCCATATACACTACCCCCGTCCCCCAGTTTAGCATACCTGCCCTCACTACTGACCTGAGGGTCGTCATGCTCTACGTCACTTTCTATTATACCTCTCTTATGCGCATGCGTTAAACCTGCATCATTACCGAATATTTTGCATAGTTGCTCATATTTTGATTGCACTACTTCAAAATACACTTCCCTCTCTTTAGCCTCTGTTATCTTCTGCTCCAGTTCCCGATTCCTTGATTCCAGACTTTGATTTTCCCGCTCCAGGTTCCCTATCACTTCTTCTAGTTCACCATTTTTCTTTCTCTCCACTGTAACCTGAGACCGCATATTTCTGATCATTTCCTGAGATCGCCGAATTTCCACCTCGTAAGGGTTTTGTGGCAGAGATCGGAACTGATCAACATATGTCCAACCCAGAGAGTCATTGTACAAATTCTTACGCAAATCCAAAGCTAGCGCTTCCGGTAAATTCGGAAAACTCCAGTTTTTCTTCTTCTCTTTACTCTTTCTCTCTGATGCTTTTGCCTCATCGGCCTTGACCTGTAGCTCTTCACACCTCATCTCAAGGTCATCCACGGCCGAACAGAGTCTGAGAAACAGAACGTTACATACATACATAACGTAAGAAATGACCTGTCGAATTGTTCATAAAAGCAGTACTCTTCTAAAACTAAAGGATGGATATAAAAGAAAAAGTGTGTTTCGTCACATTTAAACACCAAAAAATCACATTAAACTTAATTCATATTTTTGCCAATAAAATTGCAAATACTTATAAGCGTTTCTTCACCCATTGTCCAAATTACAAATGTTTGACCTTTATATTTCTTAACTGGACTTCAATTTCCTTCAATCGTATTCATTTTTTACACTAGTAATTGGTTACAATCATCAGGCAGCAGCTCATAAGCCCTGATAAAGCCTATGTTTATGCCCAATCAACATGAAACCATTTAGATTGGGACACGCTTATAACAGACTGTCTCTATGAGTACAGTAATTTCCGTTATTTGCTTAAAATAGCTGACGAGTTACAAACCTCTGGATCCTCTCCTTGTCAGAACGGGACTGCTGAGTTAACGACAGGTTCAGCTTCTCCATCTCTTGACTCGTACGATCTAGTTCCTCATAGATCTTCATCCGCGAGTCATTGACGTCCCGCAGAGCGTCTAACTGTTTGGTCAAACTCTGTAGTAAAAAAAAAACAGCCATAAGTCTCCTACATTCGTGACGAACATCAGTACTTCTGTTCTGCTGATATACTTAACGGGTGCTTTAATATACTTGTAACGAATATTTGTGTAAAATACGGGTGGTACAATTAATATGTGTATCTCACCCAGGTTTCCTGGCGTTAAACGCAGCCAAGATAGAGCTTGAGTTTGAGCTCTGGATCTCAAGGGCTTGTCTAGCCAAGACCAAGAGGATACATTCCTTGTGTATAGGCAAGATCAACATGTGGTTGAATCGGCCTTCATTCATTGAAGAATGAAGCCTACATTTGATCCTGTGAGCGATTGAACAATCTTTCTACAATGACACAGGTCTGTGGGCTTACTAACAACACCTTTGGTAGCACTAAATAATATAGGACAAAAGTCATTTGGTTGCATGCTGTTTTGAATGCTGTGCACACCAAGACATATGTATTCATTGTGTTCTCATTTGTTAGGTATTTCTTAACCGCCTGTTCCATCTGAGCGTTAAATTGTGTCCACGCAAGATAAAACTACCAGGACAGGGTAAGTTGCATAGGTATATAAAGTATATCTAAGGGCTACTTAATATACTTACCTGAGAGCATATTTCACTTCGGCTGTGTTTTCAATAGGGCGTCGAATGTTTTCATTTGTGCTTGGATTAATTAAAAGTGTCACAGTAATTCTAGCTTATTTAAGTTTCCATGGGAGAGTTCGTTTA